>NC_138778.1:15165864-15205864 GCF_965119305.1 Pelophylax lessonae | reverse complement strand
TATGACTTTCTGATTACCAAAAGCTTTCAAACTGGCCTTAAAGACCAGAAATAAAAAGATTTGGTACCCATAGACTTCCCTAGAGTTCAGGCGCTATATTCACGGATTCCCCGCTGGGTTGGGTGAACTGAAAGTTGCTCCATTTGCTCATCCTTACCATAGACTGTTGCCTTCTTGGGTTAGGAGAAGAGATTCCAATAAGACTCCTCCCCTGTCCATGAGCACCAGGCCAGGGTTGTTGGGAGGAGGCCCTTGGTTAACCCCCCCTAGTCCCAAGAAAGCCTTTCTTTGTTAAATCTTTTTAACCCTTTCTGTATCTCTCCACTGTGCAGGTGCTGCTGGGGGAGGTGAATTCGGGGCTCGCCAGCACCCAGGTGGTGGTGAAGGAGCTTAAAGTCAGCGCCAGCGTCCAGGAGCAGATGCTGTTCCTAGAGGAGACTCAGCCTTACCGGTAAGTGCACAGTGATTCTTTCCCATAATCCTCTACAGTGCGTATGCCGCTCCATCCTCTGTTGGCTGCATGTAACTGCATTTGGAATAATTGTGACCTGACGTGTTACTTGCTGTAAACTAATAAACCTTTATTGTGATAATTGAGAAGGAGAAATGCGAGTCCCAGCAGGTCATCAACAGATTCCTGACGCATTACCGCCTTTCTTTTCGCTCCTTGCCATGATCTCCGCCTCGGCTGCCGGTAAAAGAGGGAAAATCACATTTATGGACAAACAGTCCTGCCAGGATAATAGGACCCAGACACAAATATCACAGCCATGTTCCTGCTTGTACTGTTGCATCACCTAAAGAGGATCTGTCCCTTTAAAGAACATTGACTAATTGCCTTACTAAAAGTCCACCCAGAAGTATTGTTGGGTGTAGTCCTTTCCTCTATTGTTGGGTGGAGTCCTTTCCTCTATTGTTGGGTGGAGTCCTTTCCTCTATTGTTGGGTGGAGTCCTCTTCACTATTGTTGGGTGGAGTCCTCGCCTCTATTGTTGGGTGGAGCCCTCTCCACTATTGTTGGGTTGAGCCCTTTCCTCTATTGTTGGGTGGAGCCCTCTCCTCTATTGTTGGGTGGAGCCCTTTCCTCTATTGTTGGGTGGAGCCCTTTCCTCTATTGTTGGGTGGAGTCCTTTCCTCTATTGTTGGGTGGAGTCCTTTCCTCTATTGTTGGGTGGAGTCCTTTCCTCTATTGTTGGGTGGAGTCCTTTCCTCTATTGTTGGGTGGAGTCCTTTCCTCTATTGTTGGGTGGAGTCCTTTCCTCTATTGTTGGGTGGAGTCCTTTCCTCTATTGTTGGGTGGAGTCCTTTCCTCTATTGTTGGGTGGAGTCCTTTCCTCTATTGTTGGGTGGAGTCCTTTCCTCTATTGTTGGGTGGAGTCCTCTCCTCTATTGTTGGGTGGAGTCCTCTCCTCTATTGTTGGGTGGAGTCCTCTTCACTATTGTTGGGTGGAGTCCTCGCCTCTATTGTTGGGTGGAGCCCTCTCCACTATTGTTGGGTTGAGCCCTTTCCTCTATTGTTGAGTGGAGCCCTCTCCTCTATTGTTGGGTGGAGTCCTTTCCTCTATTGTTGGGTAGAGTCCTTTCCTCTATTGTTGGGTGGAGTCCTTTCCTCTATTGTTGGGTGGAGTCCTTTCCTCTATTGTTGGGTGGAGTCCTTTCCTCTATTGTTGAGTGGAGTTCTCTTCACTATTGTTGGGTGGAGCCCTCTCCTCTATTGCTGGGTCGCGCCCTCTCCTCTATTGTTGGGTCGAGCCCTCTCCTTTATTGTTGGGTCGAGCCCTCTCTTCTATTGTTGGGTCGAGCCCTCTCCTCTATTGTTGGTTCGAGCCCTCTCCTCTATGGTTGGGTCGAGCCCTCTCCTCTATGGTTAGGTCGAGCCCTCTCGTCTATTGTTGGGTCGAGCCCTCTCTTCTATTGTTGGGTCGAGCCCTCTCCTCTATTGTTGGGGCGAGCCCTCTCCTCTATTGTTGGGGCGAGCCCTCTCCTCTATTGTTGGGGCGAGCCCTCTCCTCTATTGTTGGGTCGAGCCCTCTTTTCTATTGTTGGGTCGAGCCCTCTCCTCTATTGTTGGGTCGAGCCCTCTCCTCTATTGTTGGGTCGAGCCCTCTCCTCTATTGTTGGGGCGAGCCCTCTCCTTTATTGTTGGGTCGAGCCCTCTCTTCTATTGTTGGGTCGAGCCCTCTCCTCTATTGTTGGTTCGAGCCCTCTCCTCTATTGTTGGTTCGAGCCCTCTCCTCTATGGTTGGGTCGAGCCCTCTCCTCTATGGTTAGGTCGAGCCCTCTCGTCTATTGTTGGGTCGAGCCCTCTCTTCTATTGTTGGGTCGAGCCCTCTCCTCTATTGTTGGGGCGAGCCCTCTCCTCTATTGTTGGGGCGAGCCCTCTCCTCTATTGTTGGGGCGAGCCCTCTCCTCTATTGTTGGGTCGAGCCCTCTCTTCTATTGTTGGGTCGAGCCCTCTCCTCTATTGTTGGGTCGAGCCCTCTCCTCTATTGTTGGGTCGAGCCCTCTTCTCTATTGTTGGAGGTGGAGCCCTCCCCTCTATTGTTGGAGGTGGAGTCGTCCCCTCTTTCCTGTGCTGGCCGCCCACTAAGATGAGCTTTTTAGAGATGACCTCCTGTTGTCCCCTCTCCATATATTCTTGTGCAGGACCTGTAGGTGGCAGCAGGAATTGTCATTCCCCCATCAATGGAAGATTTAAAGAAATATATGCTCAGCTCCACCTACAGACCTGACTGCCTTCTGCACAATTGATGGGTGACAACCTCTCATGCAGTCTCCACCCTTTTTTTTTCACAGCCATTCTGTGTGGTAATGAGTGTAAAAATTGCAATTGGCACTTCCTACAACGCGATACACCTCTGGTCTGTGTCATCTATTGGGAATAGCCTCCGGGGGAAAAGGAAAGAACCCTGTATTCCTTTTATATTTTGATAATAAATTGCCCAACGCTCTGCTTTGCTATGAAGGCGCAATACAAATCTGCTTGTAACATTGTAATAAAGATAGAGGTCTGTGTTGCACATGTTTGGGAATATGGATGGAGGCTGCAAGCCGTCTCTAGGCCATGTGCCTCTATGAAGTGACCTTCAATCTAATCCTGAAAGGTGGCGACGGTGGGTCAGAAGATTTAGCTATAGATGTCTGGTGGGTACTGATCACAGGCCACAAGGGTGAGGATATGGAGAAGAGACTGGTGATAACACGAACTCGGCTTAAGGGCTGGGTGAGGCTGGTCTGTCCATAAGAGGGGTGGAGTGTGGTGGGGCTCAATGGTGGACGTTGGGGTTGTGGTTGCAAAACTTTAGAGACCATCAACACCAAACAGGGCTTCTTTTAGAAATCATGGGGCCCAGTACAGCCTCTCTGGCCCACTCTCCATCCTGAAGCTACCCCCCTTACCCTGCCGTAGCTGGCGGGAGGAAAAGGAGAAGAAGCTGTTAGCACTACTTGAGGGGCACAAAGGGCAGCAGGGGGGAGGAGCACTACTTGAGGGGCAAAAAGGGCAGCAGGGGGAAGGAGGTTATCTACAGGATTGGTGTGGAGGGGGCATTTACAAGAACAGAAAAACTGTAGTTCCCCTAAATGCTGGTGGGAGGGAGAGGAGATGAAGCCGGCAGTGTTGCGAGGAAGGGGGGTGTGCATACAGGGGGGCCTGGGCAGCAGGGCGAAGGGGAAATCTGATCATGGACAGGAGGGGGTGATAAGTGCAGAGGGGGGCAATTACAGGAACCCTGTATTCCTCTACCTACAACAGCTGAAAGCCAGTGGGAGGGAGAGGAGATGAAGCTGGCAGTGTTGCAAGGAAAGGGGGGGGGGGTGCATACAGGGGGGCCTGGGCAGCAGGGCAGAGGGGAAATCTGATCATGGACAGGAAGGGGTGATCAGTGAAGAGGGGGGCAATTACAGGAATCATGTATGCCTCTACCTACAACAGCTGAAAGCCAGTGGGTGGGAGAGGAGGTGAAGCCAGCTTTCAGCTGCTGCAGGAAGACCCATACAGGGAATCAGTTCCGGTAATTTTCCCTCCGCAACACCGGTCACTCCCTCTTTCACAATCCGATTCCTGCTGCTGCCCAGGCCCTGTGCTGAATTGAAGGGGGCTGGGTTCCGTACAGGAAGACGAGTGTTATACCCTTATCAGTGGCTCTGACACCAGGCCTGCTCTAAAGAAGCAAGCAATCCAATCTTCCCCGCTGCAGTCATACACATGGGACATTTTGGTGGAAGGACACCAGAGCGCGAGAATAGAACGCAAAGCAACTCATTGCTGTGCAAACAGAGCTGCTGGTGAACAATGAGACCAGGACCCCAGAGCTGCAAAGATGTAACTGCTAATCAGGTTGTCCCATATTTACAGTGTATGATATAACCACTTGCCGCCCTGCTACAGTACATATGCTGCGGATGGGCGCCACGTGCAGCCACAATCGCATACAAGCATCCTCGTTCCTGCTCCGGTTTAGGATTCGGCATTTCAATGGGATTATGTGATCCAGTGGCGGCTGGTGCTCCATGGGCTGGGGGGGGGGGCGTCAGATGGACCACACCAGCCCTCACATCATACCCCCCCCCCCCCACTGGTCGCCGGCTCACTCACCTTGGACATGTGGACGGCAGGCAGCAGCGGCGGCAGCCTCCCCCTCAGTCTCCTGCTTCTCCTCCCTCCTTCTCCTTGGCCAATGGCATGGCTTCTCCTTTCGGCCAATCGGGAAACTGGTCTCAGGACCCGCTTTCTGATTGGCCAGGAGGAGAATCCATGTGACAATAGCGAATTTTCATTCGCTATTGTCACACAACTGGGTGGGCTCGGGGCGCCATGCTCTGCGCCCCAAGCCCACCCTTTTTTTTTTTTTAAGCCTATTCGAGTCTCTGGCTCTAATCACGTGCTTCAAAAAAAAAACTCCATTGGAATCCATGCGTCCGGCTGCCTGCATGTAGATTAGGGCGCCGGACGCATGGATTGGGGGGGTGGCGGTGACCCTGCGCCCCCAATGGACCGGCCGCCACTGATGTGATCACAATCTGAACAAAGCTGTTATGAATGAATCTCATTCATAATAGCTCTGCTTTTTTATACCAGTGAGCAGTGATTGGTCCACAGCTATCACATGGTACCTGGGCCAATCACAACAATCTGTACTGTGTAATTTAGCTGTAGCCAATGACACTGAACTACTCTAATGTATAAAAAAATAAATATAAATTGAATCAAAAATTATTTAATTTTCATTTTATTTTTTTTACATACTTTTACCAGTCAGTGTACCTGATTACCACATCAGTTATATGATGACGCTGTACTGCGCCGGTGACAGTATGTGGAAAAAAAAAAAAAAAGTGACCAAAAATTACAACTTCAAAAAACTCACCACCCCTCTTACGAAATACCTCAGACATGTCCTGGCGTTTTAGCATCTTAAGAAATTAGATCAGCCGTCTGTACATCAGGATTGACCAATTTTGAAATATATATCCCATAGTTTGTATACTCTATAACTTTCACCCAAACCAATAAATATACACTGATTAGGATTTTTTTTTGTTAGCAGAATATATTGTGTCCTAAATTTATGAAAAAAATTGATTTTATTTAGCAGAATACTTTGTGTCCTAAATTTATGAAGAAATTCGATTTTATTGGATATTAATTATAACCGAAAGTAGAAAATATTGGGGGATTTTTTATTTATTTTTTTCAAAATCTTTTATCGTTTATATAATTAAAAATAAAAAAGGCAGTAGTGATCAAATCCCACCAAAAAAAAGCTCTATTTGTGTGAAAAAAATCCTTTAAATGTATTTACATTTATTTAATTATTTAAATTTAATTTGGGTACACTGTTGCATGACCACGCAATTACCAGTTACAGTAGCGCAGTGCTAAATAGCAAAAAATGCCCTGATCATGAAGGGGGTAAAACATTCCAGAGGGCAAGCATTCAGGGCTGGTGGTGGGACGAATTGGGACCTGGCGGGCCATCGTTGGCGCAGATGTTTTTCTCTAGGATAGAGGTATTGTCACAGAAGAGGTAAGGAGGGTATAGTGAGGCTGGATGATGCGCTAAGGCACAGGTAAGCCGCTTGTCTGTTACCAACCAAGGGTGCTTGTGGCCTGCGTTAGGGGGCGGTAATAGTGACACCCTATTTTAGTTTACCCTTAACACCCACTGGAATCTTGACCAGCCGTAAACCCCATCTCTAGTGTCCAAAGAGGAACACACTCCAGGTCTACAGGACCTGCCCTGTGAATGTATAGCAATGGAGCATTTGGCCCTTCTTGGACCCTGTAGTAATAAATGGTCATCTATACTCTGGATAAACTCTGTCCTGCAGATCTATGAAGACTCGCTCACTACTGGCTGGACGATAACCGCTCTGACCCGGACCGGACCGCCCATCTGCAGAATCTTTGCCCATTGTTGGGCACTGCAGTCTCTGTTCCTGACACTTCGCATAGTTTCTTGTTTAGAAAAAAAACTGTAGCTGTACACCAGACAGCGAGGCGCGTCATTTCACCCCGCAGGGTGTTCATAAGGCTGCAGGCTACAGAAAACAGAGACAGGTAAAGGTGAGGTAATCCCAAAGACTCTTGTCTGACCTATCAGTGACTGAAAACCTCAACTGGCAGTAAGCACAGACCTGATACAACAACCTACCTACCTACCTTCCATTTCATTCCATTGGTGAGACTTCCTGGTCTGTACACCTGCTGTGCCCATTATGAGGGGTTAGCACCATCCCTGTGCTGTGTTCCTGGGTCTGTACACCCGCTGTGCCCATTGTGAGGGGTTCCCACCATCCCTGTGCTGAGTTCCCAGGTCTGTACACCTGCTGTGCCCATTATGAGGGCTTTCCCACCATCCCTGTGCTGAGGTCCTGTGCCTGTATACTTGCTGTGCCCATTGTGAGGGGTTCTCACCATCCCTGTGCTGAGTTCCCGGGTCTGTACACCTGCTGTGCCCATTATGAGGGCTTTCCCACCATCCCTGTGCTGAGTTCCTGGGCCTGTCCACCTGCTGTGCCCATTATGAGGTGTTCCCACCATCCCTGTGCTGAGTTCCTGGGTCTGTACATCTGCAGTTCCCATTATGAGGGGTTCCCACCATCCCTGAGCTGAGTTCCCGGGTCTGTACCCCTGCTGTGCCCATTATCAGTGGTTCTCACCATCCCTCCTGGAGTCCTGGATACCCAAAACCCGAGGTAGACAGGAGCAGAGTCAGAAGTTGAGGCCTGGGAGATCCTGCTGTTGGAGTATCTGGGGCTCCACCTATCAGATATCACTTTTCGGTGGAGTGATAATTGTTATAATAAAATATACAATTTCTCTTAGGGGAACTGTTCACACATTTCCATGCGTTGATGCGCTCTGTTTGGCATCCTTTTTAAAATGAATGCAACGTACTTCGACCTGTAAAAAAAAAAAAAAAAGGCGCAGTTTTATGTTTCTCAGTGACGTGCGTCCTATGCTCTGATGCTCATAATTAGTTTAGCACGTGTTACCACAACGTCAGTGGTGTGAATGATCCCCGATTATTGATCAGTAATGACATACCAATTGTATCTTTTCTGTGTCCTCAGAGTCCTCCAGCATCCCAACCTTCTTCAGTGCCTGGCACAGTGTGCGGAGATCACCCCCTACCTGCTGGTGATGGAGTTCTGCCCCTTGGTAAGTGACAAGCACCCATTGGTGAAGAGACCCAAACACCTGAGCTCCGCCCACCATCGATCGCAGTGCTGCTGGGAATTGGTGATCCAGTTCTGTGCCTTTAAAAGGACAGTAACACAATATTATTTAGTCTAGTTGTTGTCAGGGTTTTATTTTTCTGTGCAGTTTATCCTCATTTTTGGGGCACTAAGCGGGCTGAGCGTCAAAGATCCGGTTCCCCGCCATGCCAATGACCCCGCAGATGTCTATTACCTGCAATGGCACCCGTAGACTTACAGCAGTCTTCTTATTTCTAGGGGGACCTAAAGGGATATCTGCAGAGCTGTGCGGCCTCCGAGTCCACAGTGCCGGACCCCCTGACGCTGCAGAGGATAGGCTGTGAAGTGTGCTGCGGGCTGCTCCACCTTCACAAGAATAACTTTACTCACAGGTCAGAAGGACGAGGCTTGGGGTTATGCTACCTCATTTTAAAAATGATGTTAATGGTTATCTCCACCCTGATGCTGTTTTTGATATTGATGCCTTTTTTTTTTTTCCACTGTTTTTTTTTTTTTTTTCCTTCCTTTCCAATTGAATCTCATTTGATCTTCTGTGTTTTTGTGTCTACCTTTTTTCTTTTTGCCCTTTCCTTTTTTTTTTTTTTTTTTTTTAACTTCACTTTTAATTTTTTGTTTAACTTCATTTTCTTTGTATTATGATTATTATTATTGTATACATTTATTATTACTTTTTTTTTTTTTTTTCCTACCACTGTACTTTTTCAGTTGTCTCATGTTTTGTATCTTTTTTTTTTTCTTCTTTTTTTCATGCCTTTTATACTTTTACACAAATTTCTCCATAATTTTTCCTTTTTTTTTAATGTTTTATTTTAAATTACTACTGTTTTTTTATTTTTTTATTTATTTATTGTGTAATGTAATAGGATCCCCTGCATTTTTAATTATGTATTTCATATATTATTTTTTTAAATTAAAATGTTTTAAATAACCTAATTTTCGATATAGGTATAAATAAGTAATATTATCATTATTGTGATTATTAATAATTTTGTTTGTTTTTATATTATTAATATTATACATTTATTATTATTTTATTATTAATATAAACAAATACCAGAATTTGTTTTATACTACTTTTTTTTTTTCAATTGTTCTTTCCTCTTCTATCACCATCCTTTTAAATTCTCCCTTCTATTTTTTCCCTCATTTCATCTTTCTTTAATGTCTCACATGATCCTTTTTTTTTTTTTTTTTACCTAACATTTTAATATTTGTTTTATTTTGTATTATTTTATATATTTTTAAAATGTTTTCAATATATTATTTTTACATAGAAGTATAAACCATTATTATTATTATTATTGTTATTATTATATTTATACTATTTTTATACATTTATTATTATTTTTTTTTAGTATAAACAAATCCCAGCATTTGTTCCATACTCCTTTTTTCCTTCAGTTATTCTTTTCTCTTCTATCACCATCCTTTTTTAATTCTCCCTCTTCCTTTTTCCTCATTTCATCTTTTTTTTTCATGTCTCATGTGATCTTTTTTTTTTTTTTTTTTCTTGCTTTTACATAACATTTTTTATATAATGTTTTTTTCTTTCATAACATATTTTATTTTATGCATAAAAGATCCCAAACTCCAGCCCCCTGACACCCCCCCCCCCCCCCCCCACCACCACTATCTCTGATCTTGTACTGTTCCTTATGCATTGGGTTTTGTTTGCCTCTCTTTTTCCTCTTCCACGTCGTTTCCTTGTATATCTCTTCCCGACATTGGTCGCTCTCCTATCACAGCCGGCGTTCTCTGGCTCCTCTCCGGACACCTCTCTCGGTTTGTCCCCTGGAACAATATCCTGATGCTGACTGAGTGGGACATGCAGGCTCCAGCATCAGTGATTTTGTTGCAGGAGGCACTCAAAGCTCCTGGTCGCCCAGACTGCAATGTGACTTTCTACTCGTCTCTACTATTACCGAGTGACATCAGAGTTGTAATCGGCTTATTAACATTAGCAGCCTACCCGATGCTCTAATACCTCTTCTACACACGTAAAGAAGAACAGCAGTTTAATGGAAGAGGAAGAGATTAATTTTGCTGATGAAATAACCAATGGACACTCGTCATTTCCTCTTTAGATGGAGTTCAGTGCGATGGAGTTCAGTTGTCTCCAGTGAAGCGTCCTGGTAATCCTCCATCATACAAAGACATTGTAGACCAATGGTCTTCAAACTATGGCCCTCCAGTTGTTCAGGAACTACAACTCCCATCATGCCTAGTCATGTCTGTAAATGTCAGAGTTTTACAATGCCTCATGGGACATATAGTTCTGCAACAACTGGAGGGCCGTAGTTTGAGGATCCCTGTTGTAGACAATTGTGCTCCTCCAACATTGTGGTAATAGTATGGTGAAGACCATTTTCTGTTCCCCCATGATGTTCTCCTGTGTACAAAGCCAGCTCCATAAAGACATGGTGTGACCGGTTTGATGTGGAGGAATTGGAGTGTCCTGATGTCATAAAAAGAAAATAAAAGCAGCGCCAATAAGGTAAAAGTGGAACAAACGTCCCAAGTAATGCAGTCCACAAATGTCCAATATGTGAAGGAAGGAAGGAAACCAGAAAAAAGTCCCGGATACCAGTGCTGAAGTCAGGAGCAATAAAACACCCAGTCGTGGTGACCATCCAAACTGCTTACCAGATAATAGGTAAATTGGGCATAAATCACTCTCAAAGGATCCACACAGGGAAACCGAATGATGGACTGGAAATTGATCAGACCGGGACCTTTGGAACTACCATAGAAACGAATATAGGTGTAATGGACACCTCAAAAGTTGGAAAGGAAAAATAGTGTAGACTGCACAAAAATATTTATTAAGGTAAAAGAGTAGTACTCACATTCTTGCAAAAGTGACATAGCATATCTTTAAAAAAAACGTGGTGTACATAACGTGCTGAACGTCTGCGTCGCCTTACGCGTGTCGTCAAAGAGTTGACATCATCAGAGGCGATCCTGACGTCATATCTACTGATCACCTTGGGGATGGAATGATGATGGTGAGCCAGGTCTTCTCATCACACATCAGTACCTGACCTCACAAATGGGCACAAATTCCAAAATCTTGTGGAAAGTCTTCCCAAAAGGGCTGAGGATGTTATAGCCACAAAATGGGGCAATTACATATTCATAGCCAGGAATGGGATGTACAACAACCTCATATAGGTGTGATGGGTGGAGGAACTTGAGAGTTCTGACCTTAGCCCTACTGAACACCTTTGGGATGAATTGGAACACCGATGGTGAGCCAGGTCTTTTCATCCAATATCAGCACCTGACCTCAAACCTACTGAATGCCTTTAGGATGAATTGGAACAATTTTCTGCCAGTAGAGCATTTGTGGGGTCAGGTACTGATGTTAGATGAGAAGACCTGGCTCACTGTCGATGTTCCAATCCACCCCAAAGGTGTTCAATAAGGATGAGGTCAGGGCTCTGTGCAGGACACTCGAGTTCCTCAACACCAAACTGGCCACACCATGTCTTTTTGGAGCTAGCTCTACTCTTCAGGAAAGGCTTTCCACAAAATTGTGGAGTAAAGCCCCGTACACACACGCAGATCGTCGTCATACAAATGTTCCTCTTTTCTCCCCGGGATGTCGGTGTCTGTTGAAAAGTGAAAAGACAGCACAAGGACAGCACAAGAATTTTGTCTGCAGACTTCAGCTGACTGCAGAAGTGATGTCATGTAATGGTTAACTTTCCCTGTGTTTTTTATTTTCTGAGCATGCCCAGTCTTGCAAATCTGCGGTCTGTCGGCCGAATTCTGTACTGACAGGCGAACAATCGTCCGTTCTGGTGTCCGCAGACAAAAATTTTCATGTTTGCAAGAAAGACTTTTGTCCGCGGATTGTGCGCAGACATCTGTCGGAGGCACCATACTAACACGCATACAATCGGCAGATCTTTCGTCCGCCGACGTTTGTATGCCGACGATCGGTACGTGTGTACGGGCCTTAAGTCTGTGGAAATTTGTGTCCAAGGAATATTTGTGGTGTCAGGTACTGATTGATGTTGGATGACAAGACTTGGATCACATGTTTTGGCCCACATTGGACACCAGAAAAAAGAACTTATTTACAATTGGTGTTCCAATTATTCCCAGAGGTGTTCAGTAGGGTTGAGGTCAGTGGTCTGTGCAGGACACCCAAGTTCACCCACACCAAACTGGTCATCCATGTCTTTATGGAGCTGGCTTTGTACACCAGGGCACATGTTAATGGCTTTGATAACCACAGTTGATATGTTTATATCCTGTGTTGCATGGCCAAGATTTGAGGACACCTGACTATCACACCTATATGAGTTTTTCCGGCATCCCATTCCAAAACCATGGCCATTAATCTGGAGTTGCCTCCTCCTCCCATCATCATTATTATGGAGTTGTCCTCCCCCCATGACCATTAATCTGGAGTTGCCTCCTCCTCCCATCATCATTATTATGGAGTTGTCCTCCCACCATGACCATTAATCTGTAGTTGCCTCCTCCTCCCATCATCATTATTATGGAGTTGTCCTCCCACCATGGCCATTAATCTGGAGTTGCCTCCTCCTCCCATCATCATTATTATGGAGTTGTCCTCCCACCATGACCATTAATCTGGAGTTGCCTCCTCCTCCCATCATCATTATTATGGAGTTGTCCTCCCACCATGGCCATTAATCTGGAGTTGCCTCCTCCTCCCATCATCATTATTATGGAGTTGTCCTCCCACCATGACCATTAATCTGGAGTTGCCTCCTCCTCCCATCATCATTATTATGGAGTTGTCCTCCCACCATGGCCATTAATCTGGAGTTGCCTCCTCCTCCCATCATCATTATTATGGAGTTGTCCTCCCACCATGGCCATTAATCTGGAGTTGCCTCCTCCTCCCATCATCATTATTATGGAGTTGTCCTCCCACCATGGACATTAATAAGTTGCACCCCCTACTGGCTATTACAGCCTTCATTTGGGAAGACTTTCCACAAGATTTTGGAGGGTGTCTGTGGGAATTTGTGCCCATTTGTGAGGTCAGGTACTGATGTTGGGTGAGAAGACCTGCATCATGCATTGGGCCTCATGTTGTGCACCAAAAAAAAAAAAAAAATCTGTCTCGCCATCATCGTTCCAATCCATCTCAAAGTTGTTCAGTAGGGTTGAGGTCACGGCCCTGTACAGGACACTCGAGTTCCTCCACACCAAACTGGTTACACAATGTCTTGATGAAGCTGGCTTTGTACACAGGGGCACTGTCATGCTGGAACAGAAAAGGGTCCTCCCCAAATTGTTACCACAAGGTTGGAAGAGCACAATTGTCTACAATGTCTTTGTATGATGAAGGATTACCAGCACCTTTCACTGGACACCTGAACTCCATCGTATGAAGGGGATTTACATACTTTTGGATGTATAATTTCTGTGTGACGTTCAAAATGTTAGCCATATTATATATTTGAGAAATTGGGGTCCACTGGCTTTATCTTGTGCATCCAGCCACCCTCAAGCTAAATCTGCAAAGTCTCCATTATCCTTAAAGTACCCAATGATGATGGTTACCTTATCCAGCATTTGATGGCCTCATGCAGATATCTGATGCCACAGGCCAACTGATCTTCTGCAGGAAATGGCGTTCATCCTTGTTTCCTCCAATGATAACCACCACCAGACATTGGTTTCACCTTTACCTTTCCAAAGCCTAAACATGCAGACACGGCCAAGCCAAATATGCATGTTCTCGGAACCATTAACAGAGATGCATCCTGGAGGCTGCCTGAACTGTGCCTGTACATCCCAGACCCTCTAGTGGTGCACATTATAAAGCATAGTCCCTGGTTCCAAGCTTTGCCCCGTGTAGTTTTAATAGATCTAGAGGGAGGTAGCACAGTACAGAATCATGTGATGTAAGCCCCACCCCCTGGGAAGTACTGTGTAAAGTTTGCCGGACCACTTTGCAATATTGTGTTTAGGTTAAAAATAAATGAAGTGGATTTTATGTATTTATAAAAATTTAATTATTATATATTTTTATATATTATATTATTATTTAGCATCAATCTAAAATGGAAAATACAGAATGTTGCCACTAGATGGTGCTGCATATCGTAGAAAATTCCTGTAATACTTAGTGCCATCTAGTGGCCACATGCATTTTAAATCAATGAAAAATTTTTGACCAGGACAGGAAATATCCTAATAGCCTTTGTTTTTTTGCCCACTCATACAGAAGGAATGTACATTATATTACCAAAAGTATTGGGACGCCTGCCTTTACACGCACATGAACTTTATTGGCATCCCAGTCTTAGTCCGTAGGGTTCAATACTGAGTTGGCCCACCCTTTGCAGCTATAACAGCTTCAACTCTTCTGGGAAGGCTGTCCAGAAAGGTTTAGGAGTGTGTCTATGGGAATGTTTGACCATTCTTCCAGAAGCGCATTTGTGAGGTCAGGCACTGATGTTGGACGAGAAGGCCTGGCTCGCAGTCTCCACTCTAAATCATCCCAAAAGTGTTCTATCAGGTTGAGGCAGGCCAGTCAAGTTCCTCCACCCCAAACTCGCTCATGCATGTCTTTATGGACCTTGCTTTGTGTACTGGTGTGCAGTCATGTTGGAACAGGAAGAGGCCATCCCCAAACTCCTCCCACAAAGTTGGGAGCATGAAATTGTCCAAAATGTCTTGGTGTATTGACGCCTTAAGAGTTCCCTTCACTGGAACTAAGGGGCCAAGCCCAACCCCTGAAAAACAACCCCACACCATAATCCCCCCTCCACCAAATTATTTGGACCAGTGCACAAAGCAAGGTCCATAAAGACATGGATGAGGGAGTTTGGGGTGTAGGAACTTGACTGGCCTGACTTCAACCCGACGGAACACCTTTGGGATGATTTAGAGCGTAGATTGCGAGCCAGGGCTTCTCGTCCAACATCAGTGCCTGACCTTTACAAATGCGCTTCTGGAAGAATGGTCAAACATTCCCATAGACACACTCCTAAACCTTGTGGACAGCCTTCCCAGAAGAGTTGAAGCTGTTATAGCTGCAAAGGGTGGGCCAACTCCATATTGAACCCTACGGACTAAGACTGGGATGCCATTAAAGTTCATGTGCATGTAAAGGCAGGCGTCCCAATACTTTTGGTAATATAGTGTATATGCATAAAAAATTGCTTTTTTATATAAACTCATCCCTATGACTGTTGAAGTGTTTTGTCATCGCTGCCTGCACTGACTTGCCGGGGATCTCCTCTGCGGTGGGGAGTGCGGTGCAGAAAGGCCGTGTTTAGAGTTCTGTTTGTCTCACGCCGTCTTTCTTCCTTCCAATACTCAGCGACCTCGCTCTGCGCAACTGTCTCCTGACCGCCGATATGACGGTGAAAATCGGTGACTACGGGGTGGCCCATTCCAAATATCGGGTAAGTAGAAACGTATCTATTAAATAGCAGCCACTGTTCACCAATCCAGGGGGGCAGGTTCAAAGTGGGCTGAAGAATGGCGGGGGCTGGGGGTTAGTGCCCCCGGCCTCATTGCCTAAGCCTGTATATTATAGGCACTTCGCATTCTCTAATGGCATGAAACACCCACAATGCTGGTACTTGATGGAGTGATATAGGCTGTCTTGGCAGTGCCAGGACAAAGTCATCTACAGCCCAGGGAGGACATGCCAAACTAACCCCCCACCCCAGATATATAAGCATAATGTTTCTGTAAAAATCCCCCCCCCCCCCACAAAAACGCTGAGAACTAATCTGCATACTTACCCCCTAAGCATAAATTCTCTCCTCCCAGTACAAATCCATTCCCCTGCTGAAATCCCCCCTCTCAGCACAACTCTTTGCCCCCTCCCCAGTTGATATGCCCCACCCCCCCAAAAAAGTCACCCCTCATAGCACAAATCCCCCCCCCCATATCCGCACTTTAAATCCCCCCTCCCACCCCCCACCCCCAAATCCTCCTCTTCTCTTCTCCCACCCCCCCAGCACAAATCCCCCCCATCTTCCCTCCTAGCACAAATCTTCTTCCCTCATTCCCCCTACGAATGCAAATCCCCCTAAATCACCACTCTTACCACAAATCCTCTACCCCTAAAATCCCCTCCCCCCAGTACACATCTTCTACCCCCCCCCCCCCCCCACACACACACACACACACTTTACATTTTCCTCTTCCAGCACAAATTGCCCCAAACAAGCAAAAAAAAGTTGTTTTTACATGTTGGAATGGGAGGTGGTTAAAAGCTTGACGTGTTTTGTGGAATTCACTTCACTTCTTCAGGAGCGGATGCAAAGTCCTCTCCTGATTTAACCTGTGGCGTTGCCAATCATTATTAGGGGACACAAACATAAAAGAGAACCTGTGTGATCTCGCCATTTATAAATTGTTTTTCCATTTTTTTTTTTTAAATGTATAAAAAAATGTTAACAATTTTATTTTACAATTTTTTATTTATTTATTTATTACAATGTTTAAATATTATTATTTTTTTTTTTTTTCACAATTTTTGTTATTTTTTTACAGGACAGGGAAGCCTGCAGCGCTGGGGGAGGGGGGTTCGCACAGTGAAAGGGGGGCACACGGGAAGGAGGGGGGGGGGTCAGAAGCAGGCAGAACAGGGAGGGGGATCGGTGTCGGAGAAGCATTTACAGGACTGATGCCCTGTGTCTGTGTCTCTCCCTGCAGCAGGCGAAAGCTGGCAGGAGGGGGAGAAACTGGCTTTTAGCTGCTGCAGAGAGCCGCACAGGACTTCCTTCTGTAATTGCCCCTCTGTGCTGTTGGGGACCCCCCTGTGTGCCTGGGCCCCCTACTGGAGGACTGGTGGTCCCCTGCGGCCCTGGCTGTGACAGTGGCCCAGGGAAACCCAAGGCACATGTGTACAGATCCCCCCCAGGGTAGGTCTCTGTGTCATAGTAATTATTGATACTGGTGACCGCTCCAGTGAATTTCTGGTGATCCCAGTTTGGTGTGCAATGTCCTAATGAGAAAGAGAAAACACACCAGCTGCATGCATTTTTAACCACTTGCCAACCGCTAACTGCATATATACTGCGGCAGTGTGGCTCTCCAAGGCAAACGGACGTAGGTATACGTCGGTCGCCTGGTGGCAGCTAGGGGGCGAGTGTGCACCACTGGCGGCGCGCTCCCGATCGCGTCAGTGGGGAAGCCGATGCACAGGGAAGGCGGCTCCGATTGCCACCTGACACCTGCGATCGCTCCCCGCTGAGAGAGGACGGTCGGCTGTTGTAAACACATCTGACCGTCCTTCTCCCTGGAATGATCACAGAGTGCCTGTGATCCTTCTATATCGGATCACATGTCTCTGTGGTCATTTCAGAAGCCACGCCCCCCCCCACAGTTAGAATCGCTCCCCTAGGCTCACATTTAACCTCTTGATCACCCACAGGGTTAACCCCTTCCATGCCAATGGCATTGTTACAGTAACCGTGCATATTTTTAGCACTGATTACTGTAGTAATGTCACTGGTTCCCCCCAAAAGTGTAAAAAATGTAAGTTAGGGGTCCGATCTGTCCACCGCAATGTCGCAGTCCCGCAAAAAAATCGCAGATCGCCACCATTACTAGTAAAAAGAAAAAAAAATGATAAAAATTACATAAATCTTTCCCGTAGTTTGTAGACGCGATAACTTGCGCAAACCAATCAAAATACACTTTTCTCTATCGCTCATTGACAGACGTAGTCTTCTTGATTCTCAAGAGCTGGGTTATGTTGTCTCCGCAGGAGTAGGACTAGGCAGAATGACAAAAACGTTCTGGCTCCACCCTAGGGGGCAGTCCCTGAGGGTATATCCTCCCTCTCTCTGCTACAGGGAATCAGTTTTTTTCTGTCTAGTCAGGAGTAAGGACCTAAGTTCCTTGCTGGGATCTTTTGGTCCTGGCAAGACTTTTTTTCTTTAAGAAAAAGACATTTTTTAGGTAGTTTTCTCCAGTGTTTTTTTCCTGTGAGATCTTCAAGCAAAGATGCCGGACTGGGCGACACTTGTGGTCACCCCAGCCGGCCTACGAGCGCGTGCAGACCAGGCATTGCGCTTGGTCGGCCGCGACATATTCAAGTAAGTATGCGGGGCCGGGCGACGGGCTGGATGTGAATCCAGTGGTCACCCCGGTCTCTGCCTAAAAGCGCGTGCAGACCAGTGCGCTGAGTCGGCCGCGACGGAGTCCCAGTAAAGGGACTGACTTTGCGAGTTAAAAGCTCGCTTGGACGCCAGGACCAGAGAGTCGAGGCGTCCACAAACCCCCACCTCGGTGGAGAGGGTATTATGAAGAGAGGGTGCCTGTCGGTTCGGTATGGTGAGTAAAACGTTCCCTTTTTTTCCTCATTTATGAGGCAGTATATATTATGGGCCCCTCCATATATGGTCAGTATATATCTGACACTTACAAGTCCCCCTTGTAATACAGCATGTGTTGTGGGAAGTGGACTTGGTTCAAGAGCTAACACTCTACCCAGCAGACTGTAACATTACAGCAAACATAGGAGGTATAATCCTACCTTATGTGCAGTGTATCTCTGTAGATCCATATGTCACCTCTCAGCAGAGTGCAGGTGGATGTGCTGGGAAGACGATATCGGCGGTCCGCCGCCATTTTGCCGTAGACCGAATGCATGTATGTCCTCAGGTCACGCCGGCCGCCATGTTTTTGGAGTCTTATGTCTCTTCTATGGGGGCGGCCATGTTTTGTGAGCCCAGCTTCCTCGTGGAGGGCTGGGAACGCCGGAAGGCGTACACAGGGGGCGGAGCCACGCCTTCTGCCCGGGAAAAAGCAAACAGCTCCTTCCAGTCTGTGTAAGACAGACGCTGGCTGCAGTTTGTTGGAAACTACACTGCATCGGTTGGTGAGCCTTGGGGGTCCCTCTCTCTCTCTCTCTCTGGGTCGAGAAGCAGGTACTCTGAGGGGCGCTATTGCGCTAGGGGGAGACACACAAAAAAAAAAAAAAAAAAAAAAGAAAAGTTTTTTTGTTTATTGCTGGCAAAAGTGTCCTGTATTAACATGGACCCTGCCACTCATGTATCTCCTCCGGATCCCCTCGAGGGGTCTGCGGGATCCTCCAGCACCCCATTGACAATTGAATCTTTGTCAGCCATTATGGAAACTTTTGTGTCCCGGGTGGAAGTGGCTTGTCAGGGACAGGGCGCAAGAAAGCGACCCCCGCCTAACCCCTTATTATCTGAAACCTCGGATTCAGACTCTGAGCCTATTTCTGCAGTTGCAGGTACTTCATCTGGTATTGGTGTCTCGGGTCCTGTCTCTTCAGACAGTGAGGAGGATGTTTCGGCATCAGCCATAGCCCGAGAGGAAGCGTTGGTAAACGCACTCATTGTATCTGTTCAAGAGACTTTAAGGTTACAGGGTATTCCATCAGAAATAGCTGAAACTGAGATCCCTTTTGGGACTAAAAAGCGCATCAAAGTGGCAAAGGTTTTTCCATTGCCCAAATGTTTTGGCAATCCAATCGATGAAGAATGGCGTCTGCCAAAACGCACTTTTAATATTTCCAAACGCATTGACAGGCGTTATCCGTTTGAGGAAACCCTTATTAAGAAATGGACAGAACCACCTGTGGTGGATTCACCAATTGCTAGATTGAATAAAGCCACGGTTATTCCTTTGGAAGACGCTCCGTCTTTTAAAGATCCAGTGGATCGCAAGATAGAAGCTATGTCTCGCACCATGTTTTCCTTGATTGGATCAGCTTTCAGGCCAATAATTGCTATTGGTCTGGTTTCGCAGGCTGTAACTGAATGGACCAAGTGGTTACGCCGGGACTTAGAAGAAGTCCCTCAGGCGGTATCAGATTTGTTGGAACAAATGATACAGGGGTTACAGTTTGTATGTGATGCGGCGTTAGACGCCACTCCATTAATGGCGCGAGCATCAGTCTCAGCAGTGGTTCTCAGGCGCACACTGTGGCTAAAAGGTTGGATAGCCGACCAAGGTTCCAAGAAAGCATTGGCTAATATCCCCTTTTCAGGAGAACGTCTATTTGGAGCCAACTTAGATGAGATCATTAAGGATCTCACCGGTGGAAAAAGCACCTTTTTACCGCAAAATTTTAAAGGTAGAGGAACTCGTCAAAGACGAGGGCCTTCTTTTTCTGCTCACAAGAGGTTTTTTCGTCCAGCGGGTGAAAAAACTAAGTCCTCCAAGCCTCCTGCAGGAGGCATCAGGGGTCGTTGGTCGGGCAAGCAAAAGCCCGCCCCCTCCAGACCTGAAGATAAACCATCCAAAGCCTGAAGGTGCGCCCCCACCCATAACTGGGGTGGGGGGACGTCTTCGCCGGTTCCCGGATCCATGGCTTTCCAGAATCCCGGACAAATGGGTTTGCGAAGTCATAAAGTCAGGGTACAAGATCGAGTTTCGATCTCTCCCACCGGCGCGATTCTTCCCTTCCAATATCCGACTATCTCCGGATCGTCTAGAAGATCTGCGGAGAGCAGTCACAGATCTACTACAACAAGGAGTGGTAGTCCACGTTCCTTGGACAGAACGGTTTCAAGGGTTTTATTCAAACCTGTTTACAATACCCAGGAAAGAGGGCAAAGTGCGTCCAATTCTGGACTTAAGAGCACTCAATTCTTTCGTCAACATAAGAAGATTCAGAATGGAGTCCATTCGCACGGTAGCAGCCTTCCTGCATCCAGGGGATGTCCTAGCGTCCATAGACATCAAGGACGCCTATCTTCACATTCCCATTTTCGCAGGACATCAGCGTTTTCTACGCTTTTCCGTAGAGGAGAACCACTATCAGTTTGTGGCGTTACCTTTCGGTCTCGCCACGGCTCCGCGGGTCTTCACAAAAGTGTTGGCCCCAATGTGGGCACTTCTGCGCCAAAGAGGTATATCGATTCTAGGTTACCTAGACGATCTTCTGCTTCATGCAGAGTCTCCTCAGACCTTGCTACAAAACATAGAAATTACTATGATTTCTTTACAGGAATTCGGGTGGCTGGTGAACCAGCAAAAGTCCTTTCTGGTTCCCACCCAGAGGCTCGAATATCTGGGTCTAATTCTAGACACAGTCAGGACAAGAGTGTTTCTTCCGGTAGGGAAACTTCGAAAGATTCAATCAGCAGTCCAGTTGTTACTGTCCAACAGCTGGTCTTCCCTTCGGACTTGCATGAGGGTTCTGGGGTTGATGGTGGCTTCATTCGAAGCAGTCCCATTTGCCCAGTCCCATACCCGAATTCTTCAGCTAGAGATTCTTCTCAGATGGAATCGGAATCCGGAATCCCTGGACAATCAGATACGATTGAGCAAACAGACCAGAGAGTCTCTGGTTTGGTGGCTTCGGTCTCCAATGCTCAGCCAGGGAAAGTCATTTCTGCCAATATATTGGACGATAGTGACCACGGATGCCAGTCTATCCGGATGGGGAGGAATTCTCGGTCAGTTATCTGTCCAGGGACTTTGGTCCCCGGAAGAATCCAGGTTACCGATAAATGTATTGGAACTGAGAGCGATCAGACTTTGTCTGATTCACTGGACCGAGCAGCTCCAGGGCAGCCCGGTTCGGATCCAGTCGGACAATGCCACGGCCGTGGCTTATGTCAATCACCAGGGGGGCACCAAGAGTGTCCGAGCGGCCAAAGAAGTGGCTTGCATTCTTCGCTGGGCGGAACGATTTGTTCCAGCAATCTCTGCGGTGTTCATTCCGGGGGTGGAGAATTGGCAGGCAGATTATCTCAGCCGTCAGACCCTGGATCAGGGGGAATGGTCCCTCCATCCAGACGTTTTCCACCAGTTGTGCCTACGGTGGGGCACCCCGGATGTGGATCTGTTGGCATCACGATTCAACAGGAAAGTTCAGAGATTCGTGGCTCGCTCCCGCGATCCTCTAGCAGAAACCGCAGACGCACTGATCGCCCCGTGGGGGCAATACCAGCTAATATATGCCTTCCCTCCTCTCGCGTTACTGCCAAGACTTCTTCGCAGGGTAGAGGAGGAAGGAATCCCAGTAATCCTGGTAGCTCCGGACTGGCCTCGTCGAGCTTGGTACGCCGACATGGTCAGACTGGTGGCGGACGTCCCGTGGAGACTTCCTCTCAGAGAGGATCTACTGTCTCAGGGACCGATCTTCCATCCTGCTTTACGATCGCTGGCTTTAACGGCCTGGCTATTGAGACCCAGGTGCTGAAAGACAAAGGTTTGTCAGCTTCAGTTATTCCTACTCTAGTTGAAGCAAGGAAAGCGACTTCCAGAAAGATTTATCATCGCACATGGAAGTCCTACATTGCATGGTGTGAACCTTTGGGGTTCCGTCCTCGGTCTTATTCGATTAGTCGAATATTGGCTTTTCTGCAACAAGGGGTTGAGCAGAAACTGGCCTTGAGTACTATCAAGGGTCAGGTCTCAGCATTAGCCATCTTCTTTCAGAAGCCTTTGGCTACTCATTCCTTGGTGCGGAATTTCATCCAGGGGGTGCGACATCTGGCTCCGCCAGTGCGCGCGCCGTTACCCCCCTGGGATCTTAATTTAGTGTTGTCGGTTCTTCAGAAACCTCCCTTTGAAGATATTAGGGAGATTCCTCTACCCACGTTGTCCCAGAAGGTGGCCTTCTTGGTGGCTATTACTTCTGCACGCAGGGTGTCAGAACTGGCCGCATTATCTTGTCGTTCACCATATCTGGTGGTTCATAGAGATAAGGTGGTTCTTCGTCCGAATCCATCCTTCCTACCAAAAGTAGTTTCAGAATTTCATCTGAATGAAGAAATTGTATTACCTTCCCTGTGTCCTAAGCCCAGTCATCCTCGGGAATTTGCTTTGCACTCCTTGGATGTGGTCCGGGCGATCAGGGTATACTTGAAAACGACAGACTCGTTTCGCAAGACGGATTCACTTTTTGTGATCCCAGATGGACCCAAAAAGGGGTTGCCTGCATCTGCCGCGACCATTTCCAGATGGATCAGACAGACGATAGTGCAGGCTTATTCTATTAAGGGTCGGGAGCCCCCGTTCCCTGTTAAGGCGCACTCCACTCGGGCACTTAGTGCGTCATGGGCCTTTCGCCATCAGGCGTCAGTGGTCCAGGTGTGCAAGGCGGCTACCTGGTCGTCGGTGCATACCTTCTCCAAACATTATAAAATTGATGTAATGGCATCGTCTGATGCCTCATTTGGCCGCAAGGTTTTGCAGGCCGCAATTTGAGGAGACCAGTGGTCTACCTCGAGGGTTTTTTTCCGTTGGAAAATTTTTTCTTTAGTCTCATTCTTTGTTTATAATGAGCCTTTAAAACTTCTAGTTTGGCACCGGTTGGGCCTACTAGATTGGATTTGATTTTGTCAATCCCACCCCTCATTTGTGGCACTGCTTCTGGATGTCCCAGCTCTTGAGAATCAAGAAGACTACGTCTGTCAATGAGCGATAGAGAAAAATGGATTTTTGTAAGAACTTACCGTAAAATCCTTTTCTCTTAAGCTCATTGACAGACGTAGTACCCGCCCCTCTATCATTGAGTTGGGTTGGGTTAATTTCTCTGTACTGCTTTAAACAGAACTGATTCCCTGTAGCAGAGAGAGGGAGGATATACCCTCAGGGACTGCCCCCTAGGGTGGAGCCAGAACGTTTTTGTCATTCTGCCTAGTCCTACTCCTGCGGAGACAACATAACCCAGCTCTTGAGAATCAAGAAGACTACGTCTGTCAATGAGCTTAAGAGAAAAGGATTTTACGGTAAGTTCTTACAAAAATCCATTTATTGCGATTTTTTTTTTAACAAAAATATGTAGGAGAAAACAAATTGGCCTGAAAATGTTAAAACATTTTGATTTTTAATTTTTTTTTTTTTTTTGGGAATATCATATAGCAGAAGGTGAAAAAAAAATATATTTTTTTTTCAGAATTGTCGCTCTTTTTTTGTTTATAGCGCAAAAAATAAAAATCGCACAGGTGATCAAATACCACCAAAAGAAAATAAATAAAAATGACATAAATCTTTCCTATAGTTTGTAGACACGATAACATTTGCGCAAACCAATCAAAATACGCTTGTTGCAATTTTTTTTGACCAAAAACATGTAGCAGATTACAAATTTGCCTAAAAGGATGAAAAATTTTGATATTTAAATTTTTTGGGGGGGGGGGATGTTATATAGCAAAATGTGAAAAATATTGTTTTTTTTTTTTCAGAATCATCGCTCTTTTTTTGTTTATAGTGCAAAAAATAAAAATCGCACAGGTGAAAAAAAAGGACATCAATTTTATTTAGGTACAGTGTCGCACGACCGCGCAATTGTCCGTTAAAGTAACGCAGTGCTGAATCGCAAAATATGGCCTGGTCATTAAGGGGGGAAACCTTCCGGTCCAGAAGTGGTTAAGTGCATTGCATGCAAAAAGGCAAATAAATACCCACATAAAATGCATGATAAAAAGCCCAAAAAAAAAAAATAAGATGCAACCCTGTCAAGTGCTACCAGACCCCTGGAGATACGTGCACTCCTGGACGCACCCCCCACCTTTTTTTTTTTTAACCAAAAATATGTAGCAGAAAACAAATTGGCGTAAAATGTTAAAAAATTTTGATTTTTGATTTTTTTTGAGAATGTTGTATAGCAGAAGGTGGAAAATATTGTTTTCTTTTTTTTCAGAATTGTCGCTCTATTTTTGTTTAAAGTGCAAAAAATAAAAATCGCACAGGTGATCAAATACCACCAAAAGAAAATAAATAAAAATGACATAAATCTTTTCCCTAGTTTGTAGACGCGATAACATTCGCACAAATCAATCACAATACGCTTGTTGCAGTTTATTTTGACCAAAAACATGTAGCAGATTACAAATTGGCCTAAAAGGATGAAAAATTTTGATATTAAATTTTTTTTGGGAGAATGTTATATAGCCAAATGTGAAATATATATATATATTTTTTTCCAGAATTGTCGCTATTTTTTTTGTTTATAGTGCAAAAAATAAAAATTGCACAGGTGATCAAATACCACGAAAAGAAAGCTATGTTTGTGAGAAAAAAAAAGGACATCAATTTTATTTGGGTACAGCATCGCACGTCCGCGCAATTGTCCGTTAAAGTAACGCAGTGCCGAATCGCAAAATATGGCCTGGTCATTAAGGGGGAAAATCTTCCGGTCCAGAAGTGGTTAAGTGCATTGCATGCAAAAACGCAAACAAATACCCACATAAAATGCACAATAAAAAGCCAAAAAAAACCGCAACCCTGTTAAGTGGATGCCCCCCACCCCTTTTTTTTTTTTTTTTACCAAAAATATGTAGCAGAAAACAAATTGGCCTAAAATGTTAAAAAATTTTGATTTTAAATTTTTTTTTTTGAGAATCTTTTATAGCAGAAGGTGAAAAATATTGTTTTTTTTTTTTTTTCAGAATTGTCGCTATTTTTTTGTTTATAGTGCAAAAAATAAAAATCGCACAGGTGATCAAATACCACGAAAAAAAAGCTCTATTTGTGAGGAAAAAAAAAAAGGACATCAATTTTATTTGGGTACAGCGTCGCACGACCGCGCAATTGTCCATTAAAGTAACGCAGTGCCAAATCGCAAAATATGGCCTGGTCATTAAGGGGTAAAACCTTTCCGGTCCAGAAGTGGTTAAGTGCATTGCATGCAAAAACGCAATTAAATACCCACATAAAATGCGCGATAAAACGCCAAAGAAAAAAAAAAAAAACGCAACCCTGTTAAGTGCTACCAGACCTCTGAAGATATGTGCACGCCAGAATGTGAAAAATATTGTTTGGTTTTTTTTTTTTTTTTTTTCGGAATTGTCGTTATTTTTTTGTTTATAGTGCAAAAAATAAAAATCGCACAGGTGATCAAATGCCACCAAAAGAAAACAAATAAAAATGACATAAATCTTTCCCCTAGTTTGTAGACGCAATAACATTTGCGCAAACCAATCAAAATACGCTTGTTGCAATTTTGCAACCCTGTTAAGTGCTACCAAACCCCTGAAGATACGTGCACGCCAGGACGCCCCCCCCCCCTTTTTTTTTTTTTTTTTTTTACCAAAAATATGTAGCCGAAAACAAATTGGTGTAAAATGTTAAAAAATTTTGATTTTTAATTTTTTTAGAATGTTGTATAGCAGAAGGTGAAAAATATTGTTTTTTTTTTTTTTTTGTTTTTTTTTCAGAATTGTCGCTCTTTTTTTGTTTATAGTGCAAAAAATAAAAATCGCACAGGTGATCAAATACCACCAAAAGAAAGCTCTATTTGTGAGAAAAAAAAAGAACATCAATTTTATTTAGGTCCGCGCAATTGTCCGTTACAGTAACGCAGTGCCGAGTCGCAAAATATGGCCTGGTCATTAAGGGGTAAAATCTTCCGGTCCAGAAGTGGTTAAGTGCATTGCATGCAAAAACGCAAATAAATACCCACATAAAATGCATGATAAAATGCCCAAAAAAAAAAAAAAAAAAACGCAACCCTGTTAAGTGCTGCCAGACCCCTGGAGATCCGTGCACGCCAGGACGCCCCCCCCTTTGTTGTCACCGTCTCAGAAATTCCCGTTACTACGTTGCATGCCTCCCGTGTTCCGTAACCAAACACCTTGGGGCAGCGCCAGCTTGTCCCCAGCGTGTGCCAGCAGAGGCACCAAGCTGGGCAGATTAAAGGAAGGGGAGGGGATGAGGCACTGTTCCATCACAGAGCACGTCTCTGCCCCAAAGGGGAGGAGGGGACTCAGCGTTAACCTCTGTCAGGGTGAGTCAGACGTCGGCTGATCCTCCAGGAGGAGGAGGAGGAGGAGATTGGTGATGGGGGGGGGGGGGGAGTGCTGAGTAGGAAGCAGCACAGGAAGGCTTGTCACTGTTGTCTGAGTCTCTGTGTTTGTTGCCTTGCAGGATGATTACCTGGTGACGTCCGACCAACTGTGGGTCCCTCTGCGTTGGATCGCGCCAGAGCTCATTGATGAAGTACATGGGAACCTCCTGGTGGTGGACCAGACCAAGTCCAGCAACATCTGGTAGGACCTTCCGCCTGTCTCTGCCTTGTTTGTCGCCGGCGGCAGCTCTCCCCGTCCATGCCCTGGGTGGAGCCCCGGAGCCAAGCGTGTTTTTTCTGTCCGCGGGCGCCACCAGCTCGCCTCGCTTTTCCGCCTCTTCTGCAGGACCCGAGGTGGCCCGGCTATCCAGGGAATTTCAAGGAGACCTCCCTGAATTTTTATAATTTTTAAAAAAAAATTTAAATTTTTGGATCAACCTAATCCGGATTCCGGATTCCTTTTTAGAAAGTGGAGGTTTCTGTTCATGGAGGTCTTCTGTGATTGGTTGAACTCCATGGACTTGTAACTTTTTTGTAACCTAGTTATGTAACTCTTTTTAAATGTTACTTTTATTTATAAAATGTTTATTGTTTGCCAAAATAAAAAACACAAAATGTTGCCTGTAGCAAACGAGCAACTGACGGGTTTTTTGACAAGTTTTAGGGGCCTCCCGTGACCTCGGGGGTTGTCGGAGAAATGTGCGGAAAATAAAAAGGGTTTTGTAATCCGTTTTAGTGAAATTTTCCGCGATGGCTTTGCCACAATTTTACAGTTTGGGTACGCAGTGTTCAGTTACAATGTTGATATCTATGTATCGGTCTTGTGTAGTTGGCATCATGCAAAAACAGTTTCCAGAGGCGCATTGCTGCTGAATCGAGGCACCAAAGTGGCGGAGTCTCCAATGCCCACAGCTCACCACCATATTTATCAAATTCAATTCAAGAATATATTGTTGTGATCGCATTTTTAACAAGAACTGAACGCAGCGGGGGTTCAGGTCCACTGTTTTTAGTTACAATCTCAACTAAATGTCTGTCTTGGTGCTTAATTGTTGTGACTCCAAAAGCTACTCTTATACCTTCTGCACTCCTCTCCTGTATATACTGCCCTCTCTCATACCCTCCACACTCCTCTCCTGTATATACTGCCCTCTCTCATACCCTCCGCACTCCTCTCCTGTATATACTGCCCTCTCTCATACCCTCCACACTCATCTCCTGTATATACTGCCAGGGACGGACTGGCCTTGGCCTACCTGGATACCGGGAAATTTCCCGGTAGGTCGGCAAGTTCCCCCTGCCCCGGGGCTGCTAAAGACCTGTAAAAAGAATGGCCGTGGCCGGCCCGACATGCGCACTTTTAAATGTAAGGCGCCTCAATAAAAGGTAAGTGAGACTCCTCAGGATTCTCCTGTACCATCCCTGCAACCCCTGCACCATGATGGAAACCCTGCATCTCCTGTACTATACCCACAGCCCTGAAGCCCCTGCACCTTGCCCCTGCATCTTCTGTATCATGTTCGCAGCCCCTGCACCATGCCCGCAGCCCCTGCATCCCCTGCACCATGCCCGCAGCCCCTGCACCATGCCCGCAGCCCCTGCATCTCCTGTACCATGTCCACAGCCCTTGCATCTCCTGCACCATGCCCGCAGCCCCTCCATCTCCTGCACCATGCCCGCAGCCCCTGCATCTCCAGGACCATGCCCGCAGCCCCTGCATCTCCAGCACCATGCCCGCAGCCCCTGCATCTCCAGCACCATGCCCGCAGCTCCTGCATCTCCAGCACCATGCCCGCAGCCCCTGCATCTCCATCACCATGCCCACAGCCCCTGCATCTCCATCACCATGCCCGCAGCCCCTGCATCTCCTGCTCCATGCCCGCAGCCCCTGCATCTCCTGCTCCATGCCCGCAGCCCCTGCATCTTCTGTACCATGTCTGCAGCCCCTGCACCATGCCCACAGCCCCTGCATCTCCTGTACCATGCCCGCAGCCCCTGCATCTTCTGTACCATGTCCGCAGCCCCTGCACCATGCCCGCAGCCCCTGCATCTCCTGCTCCATGCCCGCAGCCCCTGCATCTTCTGTACCATGTCCGCAGCCCCTGCACCATGCCCACAGCCCCTGCATCTCCTGTACCATGCCTGCAGCCCCTGCATCTTCTGTACCATGTCCGCAGCCCCTGCACCATGCCCGCAGCCAGCCCCTGCATCTCCTGTACCATGCCCCTGCATCTCCTGTACCATGCCCGCAGCCCCTGCATCTCCTGTACCATGCCCGCAGCCCCTGCACCATGCCTGCAGCCCCTGCATCTCCTGCACCATGCCTGCAGCCCCTGCATCTCCTGCACCATGCCCGCAGCCGCTGAATCTCCTGCACAATGCCCGCAGCCCCAGCATCTCCTGCACCATGCCCGCAGCCTTTGACATGTCCTCCTGTACCATGCCTGCAGCCTCTGACATCTCCTGTACCATGCCCACAGCCCTGAAGCCCCTGCACCTTGCCCGCAGCCCCTGCATCTTCTGTATCATGTTCGCAGCCCCTGCACCATGCCCACAGCCCCTGCACCATGCCCACAGCCCCTGCACCATGCCCACAGCCCCTCCATCTCCTGTACCATGTCCACAGCCCCTCCATCTCCTGCACCATGCCCGCAGCCCCTGCATCTCCTGCACCATGCCTGCAGCCCCTGCATCTCCAGCACCATGCCCACAGCCCCTGCATCTCCATCACCATGCCCGCAGCCCCTGCATCTCCTGCTCCATGCCCGCAGCCCCTGCATCTCCTGCTCCATGCCCGCAGCCCCTGCATCTTCTGTACCATGTCTGCAGCCCCTGCACCATGCCCACAGCCCCTGCATCTCCTGTACCATGCCCGCAGCCCCTGCATCTCCTGCACCATGCCCGCAGCCCCTGCATCTCCTGTACCATGCCCGCAGCCCCTGCATCTCCTGTACCATGCCCGCAGCCCCTGCATCTCCTGTACCATGCCTGCAGCCCCTGCATCTCCTGTACCATGCCCGCAGCCCCTGCATCTCCTGTACCATGCCCGCAGCCCCTGCATCTCCTGTACCATGCCCGCAGCCCCTGCATCTCCTGTACCATGCCCGCAGCCCCTGCATCTCCTGTACCATGCGCGCAGCCCTTGCATCTCCTTTACCATGCCCGCAGCCCCTGCACCATGCCTGCAACCCCTGCATCTCCTGCACCATGCCTGCAGCCCCTGCATCTCCTGCACCATGCCCGCAGCCCCTGCATCTCCTGCACCATGCCCGCAGCCCCTGCATCTCCTGCACCATGCCCGCAGCCCCTGAATCTCCTGCACCATGCCCGCAGCCCCTGCATCTCCAGCACCATGCTGGCAGCCCCTGCATCTCCTGTACCATGCCCGCAGCCTTTTGACATGTCCTCCTGTACCATGCCTTCAGCCTCTGGCATGTCCTCCTGTACAATGCCTGCAGCCTCTGACATGTCCTCCTGTACCATGCCTGCAGCCTCTGACATCTCCTGTACCATGCCCACACAGCCTATGACATCTCCTGTACCATGCCCACACAGCCTATGACATCTCCTGTACCATGCCCACACAGCCTATGACATCTCCTGTACCATGCCCACACAGCCTATGACATCTCCTGTACCATGTCGCACATTTACCATTTTTTAACCCGAATTTGCTCATGTATATAAAAAGCCCTATGCGGTTTCATATCCTTCTTATCCATATATAATACTCCCTTCAAATGTGCTTTAAAATGCATGGTTTTCCCTTTTATGAACAAAAAAATAATGGCGTTATGCTGTTGGGCCGGTATAATAATACTATGGGGCTGGTATGAAATTATTTCCAGGGCTGAATTTTATTCCCAGTCCGGCCCTGCATACTACCCACTGTCAAACCCTCCACACTCCTCTCCTGTATATACTGCCCATTATACCCTCCACACTCCTCTCCTGTACATACTACCCACTGTCATACCCTCCACACTCCTCTCCTGTATATACTGCCCACTGTCATACCCTCCACACTCCTCTCCTGTACATACTGCCCACTGTCATACCCCCCGCACTCCTCTCCTGTACATGCTACCCACTGTCATACCCTCCACACTCCTCTCCTGTACATACTGCCCACTGTCATACCCCCCGCACTCCTCTCCTGTACATACTGCCCACTGTCATACCCTCCACACTCCTCTCCTGTACATACTGCCCACTGTCATACCCTCCACACTCCTCTCCTGTACATACTACCCACTGTCATACCCCCCGCACTCCTCTCCTGTACATACTGCCCACTGTCATACCCTCCACACTCCTCTCCTGTATATACTGCTCACTGTCATACCCTCCGCACTCCTCTCCTGTATATACCGCCCACTGTCATACCCTCCGCACTCCTCTCCTGTATATACTTCTCACTGTCATACCCTCCGCACTCCTCTCCTGTACATACTGCCCACTGTCATACCCTCCGCACTCCTCTCCTGTACATACTGCCCACTGTCATACCCTCCACACTCCTCTCCTGTACATACTGCCCACTGTCATACCCCCCGCACTCCTCTCCTGTACATACTGCCCACTGTCATACCCTCCACACTCCTCTCCTGTACATACTGCCCACTGTCATACCCCCCGCACTCCTCTCCTGTACATACTGCCCACTGTCATACCCCCCACACTCCTCTCCTGTACATACTACCCACTGTCATACCCTCCACACTCCTCTCCTGTACATACTGCCCACTGTCATACCCCCCGCACTCCTCTCCTGTACATACTGCCCACTGTCATACCCTCCACACTCCTCTCCTGTATATACCGCCCACTGTCATACCCTCCGCACTCCTCTCCTGTACATACTGCCCACTGTCATACCCTCCGCACCCCTCTCCTGTACATACTGCCCACTGTCATACCCCCCGCACTCCTCTCCTGTACATACTGCCCACTGTCATACCCTCCACACTCCTCTCCTGTATATACCGCCCACTGTCATACCCCCCGCACTCCTCTCCTGTATATACCGCCCACTGTCATACCCTCCGCACTCCTCTCCTGTACATACTGCCCACTGTCATACCCTCCACACTCCTCTCCTGTATATACTTTTTCAGGCCTATATATGAAATGGAGAGGAGTGTGGTCTCTATACGGTCCATTGGCCTGTTCTTCTCTCCTCCTGTCTGTATTGGTTGGGTGGAAGGGGGACAATGAGCGGCGTTGTGTTGTGGGGTGGCGTGTGGAGAGCGGGTTGGGTGTGGGTCCTGGCACAGCTCTTTTCTTCTGGTAATTACAAGTTCTATGGGAGACGGCGAGTGAGCCGGAGTTCACAAAGTAAATAAACAAGTCCAGACAAAGGGAGCCTGTGTGCCGGGGACGGGCCGGGGGGGCGATGGGAAGAGAATAGAATTATCACTCCTGGTGTGTGTGACAGCGGCGTGGTCGGGCCACAGGTGCAGCGACGCAGTGTTCTCCTCTTTGGATGGTTTGTGGTTCTAGAGGCATTGTACATTCCACCGTTCTGTAACATTCCACTTACCACATGGTGAGGCGTCTGACGCAGCAGGGGGAGTGAGACTTCTGATGCAGCAGGGGGAATGAGACTTCTGATGCAGCAGGGGGAATGAGACTTCTGATGCAGCAGGGGGAATGAGACTTCTGATGCAGTAGGGGGAGTGAGACTTCTGATGCAGCAGGGGGAGTGAGACCTCTGATGCAGCAGGGGGGGAGTGAGACTTCTGATGCAGCAGGGGGAATGAGACTTCTGATGCAGCAGGGGGAATGAGACTTCTGATGCAGTAGGGGGAGTGAGACTTCTGATGCAGCAGGGGGAAGTGAGACTTCTAATGCAGCAGGGGGAGTGAGACCTCTGATGCAGCAGGGGGGAGTGAGACCTCTGATGCAGCAGGGGGGAGTGAGACTTCTGATGCAGCAGGGGGAATGAGACTTCTGATGCAGCAGGGGGAATGAGACTTCTGATGCAGTAGGGGGAGTGAGACTTCTGATGCAGCAGGTGGGAGTGAGACTTCTGATGCAGCAGGGGGGAGTGAGACTTCTGATGCAGTAGGGGGAGTGAGACTTCTGATGCAGCAGGGGGAGTGAGACTTCTGATGCAGCAGGGGGAGTGAGACTTCTGATGCAGCAGGGGGGGGAGTGAGACTTCTGATGCAGTAGGGGGAGTGAGACTTCTGACGCAGCAGGGGGAGTGAGACTTCTGATGCAGCAGGGGGAATGAGACCTCTGATGCAGCAGGGGGGAGTGAGACTTCTGATGTAGCGGGGGGGGGGGGAGAAGTGAGACTTCTGATGCAACAGGGGGAGTGAGACCTCTGATGCAGCAGGGGAAGTGAGACTTCTGATGCAGTAGGGGGGAGTGAGACTCCTGATGCAGCAGGGGGAGTGAGACCTCTGATGCAGCAGGGGAAGTGAGACCTCTGATGCAGCAGGGGAAGTGAGACTTGACTTCTGATGCAGTAGGGGGAGTGAGACCTCTGATGCAGCAGGGGGAGTGAGACCTCTGATGCAGCAGGGGAAGTGAGACTTCAGATGCAGCCGTAAGAGGTGAGACCTCTGATGCAGCAGGGGGGAGTGAGACCTCTGATGCAGCAGGGGGAGTGAGACCTCTGATGCAACAGGGGGAAGTGAGACTTCTGATGCAGCAGGGGGAGTGAGACTTCTGACGCAGTAGGGGGAGTGAGACTCCTGATGCAGCAGGGGGAGTGAGACCTCTGATGCAGCAGGGGGAGTGAGACCTCTGATGCAACAGGGGGAAGTGAGACTTCTGATGCAGCAGGGGGAGTGAGACTTCTGACGCAGTAGGGGGAGTGAGACTCCTGATGCAGCAGGGGGAGTGAGACCTCTGATGCAGCAAGGGGAGTGAGACCTCTGATGCAGCCGTAAGAGGTGAGACCTCTGATGCAGCAGGGGGAAGTGAGACTTCTGATGCAGCAGGGGGAGTGAGACTTCTGATGCAGCAGGGGGAGTGAGACTTCTGACGCAGTAGGGGGAGTGAGACCTCTGATGCAGTAGGGGGGAGTGAGACATCTGATGCAGTAGGGGGGAGGGAGACCTCTGATGCAGCAGGGGGAGTGAGACTTCTGACGCAGCAGGGGGAAGTGAGACTTCTGATGCAGCGGGGGGAGTGAGACCTCTGATGCAGCGGGGGGGGGGGGGGAGTGAGACCTCTGATGCAGCAGGGGGGGGGGGGGGGAGTGAGACCTCTGATGCAGCGGGGGGGGGGGAGTGAGACCTCTGATGCAGCGGGGGGGGGGGGGGAGTGAGACCTCTGATGCAACAGGGGGAGTGAGACCTCTGATGCAACAGGGGGAGTGAGACTTCTGATGCAACAAGGGGAGTGAGAACCCCCCCGGTGCAACAAGGGGAGCGAGACCCCCCCCCCCCCCCGGTGCAGCAAGGGGAGTGAGAGCCCCCCCGGTGCAGCAAGGGGAGTGAGACCCCCCCGGTGCAGCAAGGGGAGTGAGACCCCCCCGGTGCAGCAAGGGGAGTGAGACCCCCCCCCCCCCCCCGGTGCAGCAAGGGGAGTGAGACCCCTGGTGCAGCTAGGGTTTGACTTCCAATGCAGCAAAAGGAGTGAGACTTCTAAGGTTTTTTGTAAAAAAGAATCTAATCCGCATGTTGATGAGGGGGAGGTGGATCCAAGGAAGGCAAAATATAATCCAATTTGGCTTCTATATCTTGTGTGAACTGCAACCCCAAATCGCACCTTGATCAGTGTGCGGTTATTTTCTGTCTGCGATCGCTGGGCTCCTCCCCTTCAGCAGTTGATACATTGTCTCCTTTCACCCCCCAGGTCCCTGGGAGTCGCACTGTGGGAGCTCTTTGAGTTGGGCCGCCAGCCCTATGACACGTATTCCGACCGCCAGGTCCTCAGCTATGTCATCAAGGAGCAGCAACTCAAACTACCCAAGCCGCAGCTCAAGCAACTGCAGTCCGACCGCTGGTAAGAGACGCAGAACTACGGCACCGCTGGGGTCCGCCCCCATCTGATGGAGATGAGGAATTCCACCCTGAGGGGGGGGGGATGACCGAAAATATAGAAATGTTAATTTTTTCAGAAATTTCTGTGAAAATCAGGAACTTTGGAAAAAATTTGGTGAAATGAAACGGTTTGCAGTCAGTGGGGACTGCAACATGTAAGGGGTGTTTTAAGGAGCAACTCCACTTTTGTTGAAGAAAAAAAAAAACTCCTCCCCCTCTGGGTGATATTGCCATACCTCCATACCATACCTCCGATACCTCAATACCATACTCCTGATAGCGCCATACTGTACCTCCATACCATACCCCTGATAGCACCATACCGTACCTCCAATACCTCCATACCATACCCCTGATAGCACCATACCGTACCTCCAATACCTCCATACCTTACCTCCGATACCTCAATACCGTACCTCGGATACCGCCATACATTACCTCCATACCGTACCTTCGATACCTCGATACCATACCCCTGATAGCACCATACTGTACTTCCAATACCTCCATACCTTACCTCCGATACCTCAATACCGTACCTCTGATAACGCCATACTGTACCTCCAATACCTCCATACCATACCCCTGATAGCACCATACTGTACCTCCAATACCTCCATACCTTACCTCCGATACCTCAATACCGTACCTCGGATACCGCCATACATTACCTCCATACCGTACCTTCGATACCTCCATACCATACCCCTGATAGCACCATACTGTACTTCCAATACCTCCATACCTTACCTCCGATACCTCAATACCATACCTCTGATAACGCCATACTGTACCTCCATTCCATACCTTCAATAGGGCCATACCGTAGCTCCCATATCTACATACCGTAACTCCGATACTACCGTACCCCTGATATTCCATACCGTACCTCCGATACCGCTATACCGTCGTACCTCCGATACTGCCATACCGTACCTCCGATACCTTCATACGATACCTCCATATCGTACCTCCAATACCGCCATATTGTATCCTCAAACCATACCTCCAATACCATACCTCTAATACCGCCATACCGCACCTCCGATACTGCCACACCATACCTCCAATACCATACCATCGATACCTCCATTACGTTCCACCATACCCCTGATATGGCCATACTGTATCTCTGCTACCCCCATACCATACCTCCATACCGTACCTCCGATATGGTCATACTGTGTCTCTGATACTGCCATACTATACCTCCGATACAAGATACTGTACTGCCATACTGTACCTCCAATACTGCCATACTCTACCTCCAATACACCATACTGTACTGCCATAACATACCTCTGATACCTCCATGCCGTACCTCCCATACCGCCATACCGTACCTCCGATACCGACATACTGTACTGCCATACCATAACTCTGTACCTCCCAATACTGCCATACCTACCTCCCAATACTGCCATACCGTACCTCTGATACCGCTATACCCTACCTCCCATACCTCCATTTGGTACCTCTGATACCACCATAACAAACCTCCAATACCACCATACCGTACTGCCATACCGTACCTCCGATACTGCCACAGTATACCTCCGATACCATACCTTCAATACCTCCATTACGTGCCGCCATACCATACCTCCGATATGGCCATACCGTATCTCTGCTATCCCCATACCATATCTCCATACCGTACCTCCAATACTGTCATTCTGTGCCACCTATACTGCCATACTATACCTCCGATACAACATACTTTGCTGCCATACTGTACCTCTGATACTGCCATACTCTACCTCCCATACCGTACCTCCGATACCGACATACTGTACCGCCATACCGTACCTCTGATACCGCCATACCGTACCTCCTATACAGTACCGCCAATACCACCATACCGCACCTCTGATACCGCAATACCGTACCTCCTATACCGTACCTCTAATACGGTCATACTGTACCTCCATGCCATACCTCCAATACCGCCATACCGTACGTACCTCCAATGCCTGCATACCGTACCTCCGATACCACCATACTGTACCTCCAATACCTGCATATTGTACCTCTATACCGTACCTCCAGTACTACCATACTGTACCTCCAATACAGCCATACTGTACCTCCGATACATGCATACTGCACCTCCATGCCATACCTCCAATACCTGCATACTGTACCTCCAGTATCTCCATACTGTTCCTTCAGTACCGCAATACCGTACCTCCGGTACCACCATACTGTACCTCCGATACTTGCATACGTACCTCTATACCGTACCTCCATTCGGTACCCCAAATACCTCCATACCATATTTCTGACTCCGTCATACCTTACCTCCAATACCGCCATACCTTACTGCCATACTGTACCTCCGATACCGCCACACCGTACCTCTGATACCTCCATATCATTCCCTTGGTAGCGCCATACTGTACCACCGATACCTCTATACCTTACCTCGGATACCGCCATACCGAACCTCCATACCGTACCTCTGATACCGCCGTACCATACTGTACCTTCATACTGTACCTCCTATACCTCCATACCTCCGCTAAGCCATACTGTACCTCCAATACACCATACTGTACCACTATACCATACCTCTGATACCTCCGTCCTGCCCATACTGCCATACCATACCTCTGATACCGCCATGCCATACTTCCAATACCTCCATTTAGTACCTCCAATACCGCCATAAAGTACCTTCGATATGGCCAGTCAAAACCACTGTCAAAATGGGGGATTTAATCCGGTGGCCGGGGGAGGGGGGGCGGTTGTGTGGGGGTCAGTGCATCTGTAACATGTTAGAAAAGCGAACTTATCCCTTAAGGGTGCCATAGGCTTTTATTGACTCCTGATGGTTACAGGAGTTTCTTTCACCTATCCTGGACCTGTTCTTTGAATTAAGTGAAAAAAAATTACAAACGTAACATTAAAAAAGAGCACAAAAGGAAAAGATAAATCAACCTAAATACACCCCCTAAAAAATACACACACCCTGTAAATAAAGATAAAGTTCCAGTTCAGGGAAATCGGTGATATCTGCTCATTATACAGATAGGGGATCCATTACCCGGAAAGTTTGGGGCTCAGCTATTATGAGCTTCACTGATTGTTAGTGGGAGTTCAGTGTGGGCAGTCTTAGAACTAGGAGCGCGCACTATTACACATTTACTGATCTCTTGTGGCTTTTGGGGAATCATTCGATGAGATCACTCCCAACAGGATTCCCAGCTCTGTCCATTGGCTGTAGTTATTACAAAGCCAAATGACGATGTCACCCTCCCCCAGTGGAAAGTTGTAGATTGCATAACAGGGGAGGACGATCTATAATAGTGACACCCCACCACTGGGCATGGCAGCATCTTCGAAATTGTGGGGTCCCATACAACTTGCCTGATAGGGCCCAGAACTTTGATTGCCTGGAGCCTCTTTCCCCTAAAAATGAGTAAATAGTCCCCTCTCTGTCCCCGGCCCCTGCTGCTGAACTGAATGGGGCCCAAGGAATTTTTATTCAATTGCTAGGAGCCAGGGGCCCATTGGATTACTGTGCACTTTGCCCAAAGGTATTTAAACGGTTTCCATCCACGTAACACAAATGTGCATCTGGGAGCTCACTGCGCCCTCCTGGCAGAGACACCTACCAGTCAAAGACCGCTCTTGGTCCCTACTAATGATTGGTAGCTGGCAGCACTGGCTCCTAAACATGTGACCACTGTGACAGCCAATCAGAGTGGTCACATGATTGCCGATCCTTCCCACCCTCCGGGCGGACAGACCCTATTAATAGGACACTGATGCTGGGTGAGGAAGGGGTTAAAGAGTCCCCTCTTTATCCCCGGGGCCCTCTGCTAAACTGATGGGGCCCAGGCCCAGTAATAGAAGGCCAGCTCTACCCTGGGCAGCCAGAAGTGCAGCAGGGAAATCTCATTGTGGGATATCAGTTGGCCTTTAAAACTACAATGACATCATGAGCGCTTCTGCTTAGATTTGAAAGCCTTGTGCACAGAGCGCGCGCTCCTAGTTCAAAATTGGAATAAACCTGAAAAAAGTAGGAAATAGAACTGCCCCCACTTACCCAAGTTTACATAGAACCCAGGTTTCCAGACCAATAATAGAACCCGTTGAGGTTCTTTCCGTGAAATGGATCTCATTTACTTGATTTAACAAGTCTTTGGGTTCACTTTACATGGTCAGACCTCACTGAGACGTAGAATCATCAATCGGCAAGACACTTCAGCAACCTTCTCAGCTGATTGGTCTTCTTAAATGCCAGTTCTACCCACATGTGCTATTCCAGCATTGCGTAGTTGCTGGCGTCTTGTGCCTCTAGGGCACATGTGTCAAACTCAAGGCCCGCGGGCCGAATCTGGCCCTCCAGACCATTTCATGTGGCCCTCACACCTCTCTTAGAGCTGCAGTAGAGCTCCAGCCCTCCTTTGGGCCTCCTCCAGACCCTTCATTTTCTGCTTCCTAGCCCTGGCCCCAGCCTCTTCCCAGCAGCAGCACAAGGTAAGGGGTGCCCTTTGATGTAAGGGAGGGAGGGGGGACTTTTGACATCTGATGCACGGGGGTTGGGATACTCTGGACTTCTAATATTACAGATGCAACCGGCCCTTTGAGGGTAATCGTAATGCTGGTGCGGCCCTTGATGAAGTTGAGTTTGACACCCATGCTCTAGAGAGTCAATTCATGAGGTCACCCCAACAGAATTCCCAGCTTAGCCCAAGTTATTTGCTTATCCCGAAGTTCAGCTTTAAAGTGTATCCAAAATCCAACTTTTTGGGTCACTGCAAAAAAAAAAAAGGGGGGCTCAGTGGAGGCTGAGGCCTCTCAGTAGGTCGGGGGGGGGGGAAAGTGGGCCTCTAGGGGAGGTTGGGGGGCACTGAGAGCTCACATGGGACCTAGAAGGGAGGTTGGGGGGGCACTGGGGAAGGTTGGAGGCTCTGCAGGAAACTGGGGGGCACTGTGGAGGCTGAGAGCTCTCAGGGGACCTAGATGGGAGGTTGGAGGGCACTGGGGGGGGGTTGGAGGCTTTCAGGGGGCCTTGGGAGGACTTTATCCACTATGGGAACTGTGCGAGGTTAAAGGACCTGCAGGTGGCTGGAGGCATCTCGAAGGGAACCAGTCACCCCCAGGCTTATAAGTAAAGTGGTATCGCCCTCACCGAGTGGAGTCTCTAAGTTGTAGATTGCATAACAGAGGACGCCCATCTGCCAGAGTGACACCAACACTGGTGGGGGAGGGGAGCAGATTTGCACCAGGGAAACCCCACCATTGGAATATCCAGAGGCCTGTAAACTACTATGACATCATGAGCACTTTAGATGATATTTGAGAACTTTGTGTACAGAGGACTTTTCTTCTGGGATGTAAAGGCTAAGAAACACGGCATGCACACAACAGGGAAAACAGGAACACGCAGTGAGCGTATCATCATGGAAACTTCTATTCACCAGGGAAATTAGCAGCACGCGGTAGGCATGGATGTGTCACTAGAGAACAGATCCATCCTATTTAGCACTATAGAAACTGGCAGAGTTCATCAACGTTCTTCCAGATCCACGTCCAAG
>NC_138778.1:15015864-15160864 GCF_965119305.1 Pelophylax lessonae | reverse complement strand
TCAAAGACATCTTGTCCTGTTGCATTCTCTCCACACTGGGCTTCCAATATCTCCTCAAATAATAACGTCTCCAGTGAACCACAACAGGCGCCTGGCATTTGGTTAAATCCGCGCTCAGAGGACTCACAGGATGGTGAGACTGAACCATATGGTCCTGAATCGTGGCAGATTGCGGAGTCTGGGGAGGGGGACAATGTCATTTCTTCATCAACAGTGGAGGATCAGTTTTACGATGCTGAGGAGTTTGCAATGCAGGAGTGTTCGGTCAAGGTGGAAACGGTTTCCGACAACTCACACCTCCAGTTCTCTTCTCCTATGTCAGAAGCATCTGATATTAAATCCTCGACATTGCAATCAGATGAAATCTGCCATCCTCTAGCATCCCCAGACAGTGAGGAAGTGACCCCTGAACAAGAAATGGATCCTCTCGGAGTTTGTTTTATAGTACCTTCTGAGCCTCCTACCCAATTTGAACCCACGCACGACCTTCACATAACAGAGGAGGACATATCTGTCGCTGGATCTCAAGGGGCTTCCCTGCAAAGCTTATCAGATGAACACTATAATCTTTCCCTTAGCACAGATAAAGAAAGCCCTGAGAGACTGTTTTCCAAAGACTTTTACCAAACTCCCAGTGACAGTGATGATGAAGACACCATGGAGCTGACTTCAGGGGTCTTCACAGACCTATCTAGTGAGAGAGGAGACACAGCCCCATCTTTCAGATCCCTACAGAAACAGGTAGGGACCCCAGATTCACTGGACTCCCTGGACATGCCATCGACTGCTAGCTCTTGCGATGCCTTCAGCCTTGGAACCTATGCACCTTCTGCTCAGCATAAAGCACTGGATAGTGGTTATGACACAGAAAATTATGAGTCTCCAGAATTTGTGTTAAAAGAACCACAAGAGAGCCGGGAGACTGAAGGTTATTATCAGCTAAGCCAACCTCAAGAACAGAGCCTGGAACCTGGAGATATGCCAATGTCCCGCTCGGTCAGCAGTGACTTACAAGGTCTGGATGCCAAGAACCCTTACAGAGACTCTGCATATTTCTCAGACTATGACTCTTTTAATCGGGAGGAAGAGGAGGAAGGAGACCGAGGTGAAGAAAGGGAACAGGAAGGAGCCACAAAGACTTCTCACTGTGTTGATCTAAACATTGAACCCACAGCACCTAACCTATTAGAAAGCACTGAGAACCTAAATGATGACCAAGGACAATGCCTAGCCACTGTAGAGACTGATAAACCTTCTTCGCCCCTGCCTTCATTACCTGCAGAGTCCCTGCTACAGCTCCCTCTCATCATAAGAGAAGAGTCAGTAGATGAGGGCTTGGGCTTAGAATGTTCTAAAGACTCTTCTCTTGATAAGCAACCTAACACAAGTTCCACCATCAAGTCGTCCTCACACAGAACCTTTACCCTGTCCCCTGTCCAGCTTTGTCTCACCAAAGCATGCACTGTAAAGCAGGGCTCAGCGGGAAGCATCACTTTGACCACTGGACTTCAGCCGGAAGAGAAGACGACTTCCAACAGGGAATCATTGGGGGCATGCCACTTGTCCAAATGCCTCTCGCCTCCTCTTATCCGAAAGGAGGGCAGAGTGGGCGATTCCACTGATGATGATGAAGAGGATGAAGAAAGTGAGGACAGTGATGAATCCGACGAGGAACTCCGATGTTACAACATTCAGGAGCACAGCGAAGAGAGCGAAGAGGAACATCCTGCCATCCCCATTGTTATCACTGATACCGCCAGCGCTAGTCACTTGCGAAGCCTTCTAAAGACACCCAACTTCATGCCCCAGACTGCCTCAGAGGATTCCGATAGGAAGAAGAAGGCTGTATCTTTCTACGATGATGTTACTGTCTATCTATTTGATCAGGTATGTGGGTGTGGAAGTGCAGATTATTATTTAATAAATGATGAAGTCCAGGTTAGCCCAGTTGAGTGTCGACATTGCCATGCTACCCAACAAGCCTAGACATGCCCCATAGGTGCTCCGCTGTAGCCTAGCTTCTTTTTTGCAATATTTTTTTATTGTTTTATCAAAATAAGAATGTAAAAACTTTTGCTGGGATCAAACAATAAAATAAGATACAAGTAACAAATCAGGCCTAAATTCCCAGTCTATAGGCAATATGTTGGTGTAGAGCAAAGTCCAGACGTGTCCTGTGGTCTAAGAAAGCCTGTGTGCGGTCATTACCCAAAACCTACAGGTTCATCTTGGTGAACAAAAAAGTTAATCCCAACAAGAAGAGGTGATCCCGACCTTTATGTTCAGGGTGCCGCCTGGCAAGGGTCATTTCATACAGCAGATTGGTTGTTGGATTGATGAGAACTGCACAGTCCTTTCCATGTGACATAGATTCTGCATAAAACAGAATTGAATAAATAGTGTTTTGAGAGCCCCAGCAGACTAGCTATGTCTTTTTTTCTTTTTCCACATCAGGGGTATCCAAACTTTCCAAACAAAGGGCCAGTTCACTATCCTTCAGACATTAGGGGGGCTGGACTGCTTGTGAAAGTAAGCAAAGCCCCATATCTGGGGTCAGTGGAAGGATAGTGCCCCATATCTGGTGTCAGTGGAAGGATAGTGCCCCATATCTGGTGTCAGTGGGAGGAATAGTGTCCCATCATTGGTGTCAGTGGAAGAAATAGTGTCCCATCATTGGTGTCAGTGAGAGGAATAGTGTCCCATCATTGGTGTCAGTGAGAGGAATAGTGTCCCATCATTGGTGTCAGTGAGAAGAATAGTGTCCCATCATTGGTGTCAGTGAGAAGAATAGTGTCCCATCATTGGTGTCAGTGAGAAGAATAGTGTCCCATCATTGGCGTCAGTGAGAAGAATAGTATCACATCATTAGTGTCATTGGGAGGAATACGTGTCCCACCATTGGTGTCAGTGGGATGAATATTGTCCCTTCATTGATGTCAGTGGGAGGAATGGTGCCCCCTCATTGGTGTCAGTGGGAGGGATAGCGCCCCATCGTTGGTGTGATTGTGGGTAACAGTGCCCATTATTGGTGACATTGGGAGGACTTGTGCCCCATTGTTGGTGTCATTGAGGGGAATTTTGCCCCTTCATTGGTGTCAGCAGGATTATTAGTGTTCCAAGGGCCCCAGATAAAAGCGAACAATGGGCCGCATCTGGCCCCTGAGCCACAGTTTGGAGACCACTGTTCTACACTGTAACTGCTGTGATGGCCAAACAAGACCCCTGCCACACCATATTGGCCAGCACATTTGATTTTTTTCATTTTCATGGCTAAAGTGGAAATACCATTTTAAAATAGTGGGTGATGTATAATGGGTCCACAGGTAGTAATCAGTTTTTTTATTTGTTATGAGCATGGATGAACAAATATGGTGTGTTCACCATAAAGCACACATTTCAGGTTATGTTAAAAAAAGGTTAAGGTTAGGTTAAAAAAGAAAAGTAATTTCTCTTTAGTTCATCAACGGACACAGCGCTCCATAATTCATAACTACTAGGTTATATGGATCAGAAGTTGGTCTTAAGTACCATCAAAGGCCAGGTGTCTGCCTTGGCAATCTTTTTTCAGCGACCCCTAGCCAAGCACTCTTTAGTTTCTACCTTCATTTAGGGGGTTTCGACATGTGTCTCTACCTGTATGGTCTCTTTTCCTGCCATGGGATTTAAATTTAGTGCTTTCAGTTCTCCACAAACCTCCATTGGAGAATTTTCGTGAGATTCCCTTGTCTACATTATCCCAGAAGGTGACATTCTTGGTGGCCATTACCTCGGCTCGCAGGGTATCGGAATTGGCGGCATTATCCTGTCGCAGTCCCTATTTGGTGGTCCATAGGGATAAAGTGGTTCTTCGTCCCTGTCCATCATTACTTCTCAAAGTTGTCTCTGACTTCCATTTGAGTGAGGACATTGCGTTGCCTTCCTTGTGTCCCAAGCCGGCTCATCCCAAGGAGTTTGCTTTGCATACCTTGGATGTGGTTAGTGCGATTCGGGTGTATCTGCCAGCTACTGAGTCCTTTCGGAGGTCAGACTCGCTTTTTGTGGTTAGGGACGGATCAAGAAAAGGGTTGGCCGCTTCTTCGGCTACCATCTCCAGATGGATCAGACAGAGGGTGACTCAGGCCTATTCCATTAAAGGTCAGGTTTCACCTTTCCCTCTCATGGCGCATTCTACTGGGGCACTGAGTGCTTCTTGGGCCTTCAGGCATCAATATTGCAAGTTTTCAAGGTGGCCACTTGGTCGTCGGTGCATACCTTCACAAAATGTTATAAGGTAGATACTTTGGCATCTGCGGATGCTTCTTTTGGGCGCAAAGTTTTGCAGGCTGCTGTTTAAGAGGGGCTGTTCCCTCTTGAGGGGTGTATTTCTTTAAAATTTTATTTTTTCAGACGGGGCTCCTATGACCTGGTTAAGGGCTCTTATGTTTAGCATTGGATTATTTTCCCCACTCCTCATTTTCCTTTTGGCACTGCTTTTGGACTTCCCACTAGTTATGATTTATGGAGCGCTGTGTCTGTCGATGAACGAGAAAATGGGATTTTTGTACTTGCTGTAAAATCCATTGCTCTGAGTTCATCGGCGGACACAGCACCCACCCCTCTATGGAGTTCTGATACTTCTAATACTACTTGCTACTAAACTGATTACCTAGAGCAGAGAGGGGGGTTATATACTAAGCTGAGGACGGCCCATGGGCGTAGCCAGGTGGTTTTTGTTCTTTCTAGTCCAACTCCTGGGGCTAGGCAATATAACCCAGTAGTGATGATTTATGGAGTGCTGTGTCTGTCGATGAACTCAGAGAAATGGATTTTACGGTAAGTACAAAAATCCAATTTTTTCATGCGACTTGTTACTATTAGCCGCTTTTGACACTTTATATCTTTTTTTATTGGCCACTAGAGGTAGCAGTCCTTCAGTTTGCATTCAGTTTGCCTCCTGTCTTAAAGCGGAGTTCCAGCCATTTACTCACCTGTCCAACGGTCCAGCGATGCGGCCGCCGGAAGCCTCGATCCTCTCCCTCGGCGCCGCCATCACTGCTGTGGGCACCCGGCTGTTACAGTTTGCGGCTTCACAGCCGGGTACCCACTGCGCATGCGCGAGTCGCGCTGCGCGCCGTGATTGGCCGGCAATCTTCTGGGACCTCTGACGTGTCCCAGAAGATTGCAGGGAGGTAGGGGGAGAGGAGAACTTCCGCTCAGGGCGCCGCGGCGCTCCGAGCGGAAGTGGGAGCGGGTACCTGTCAAAACTAGGTACCCGCTCCCCCCCCCCCCCCAAAAAATGACATGCCAAATGTGGCATGTCGGGGGGTCAGGACTCCCTAAAGCGGAAGTTTCACTTTTGGGTGGAACTCCGCTTTAAACAACTGGTGAGATAAGAGGTCAACCATTTTTTTTCCAGAAGCGCATTCGCGAGGTCAGGTACTGATCTGGACGAGAAGGCCTGGCTCACAGTCTCCTCTCCAACTCCTCCCAAAGATGTTCTATGGGGTTAAGGCCAGTCAAGTTCCTCCACCCCAAACTCGCTCATCCATGTCTTTATGGACCTTGCTTTGTGCACTGGTGCGCAGTCATGTTGGAACAGGAAGGAGCCGTCCCCAAACTCTTCCCACTAAGTTGGGAACATTAAATTTTCCAAAATGATTTGGTGTGCTGATGCCTTAAGAATTCCCTTCACTGAAACTAAGGGGCCAAGCCCAACCCCTGAAAAACAACCCCACTATAATCCCCCCTCCACCAAATGTTTGGACCAGTGCACAAAGCAAGGTCCATAAAGACATGGATGAGCGAGTTTGGGATGAAGGAACTTGACTGGCCTGCACAGAGTCCTGACCTCAACCCGACAGAACACCTTTGGGGGGAAATAGAGTGGAGACTGCGAGCAATGCCCTCCTGGAAGAATGGTCAAGCATTCCCATAGACACACTCCTAAACCTTGTGGACAGCCTTCCCGGAAGAGTTGAAGCTGTTATAGCTGTAAAGGGTGGGCCAACTCAATATTGAACCCTACAGTCTAAGACTGGGATGGCATTAAAGTTTCTAAAGGCAGGCATCCCAATACGTTTGGTAATGTAGTGTATGTAATGGCCCCAGTCACACTATGGCCGCAGTCATTCAGTACTGGACCAGCAGGGGGGGTGCCCGCTTTCTTGATGAAAGTGGAAAGTCCCTTTAAATGGTGATATTATATGTATTACATTGCAACAGAAGCCTTTTTTCAGATTTGTCTTTTTGTGGGTTTTAGGAGAGTCCAACACTGGATGGGGCAGATCAGGAGTTCCCAGAACTGCCAACTGTGCTGCAGGAGGTCCAGCAGATAACCTATAAGGAGCCCTCCAACCACCTCTTAGGTAAAGCATGGAAAATGCTGGCCTTTTAACCTGAACTCCAGGCAAACTGCTAAATACCCGAATAAAACGCATAAAGGGGAATTGTTTTAGTTGCCAACAAAATTTCTATTCATGCCCATTCATCCTTGAGATTTACACAGCTCTGTCTCACAGCACAGAGCACAGCCCTATCCAACAGGGGAGGAGACCTGATTTTTCTCTGCTGCAGTTCAGTAACACTTACAGGTCTTGTCCCTCCTCCAGCTTTTGACTGGACCCTCCCCCAACTTTTGACTGGACAATCAAAGGAGAAGCAGCAAACAGATGAGCTTGTCTCTCTGTCACCCTGCTCTCCCCTCCTATCAGCATGTTCATTGTTAGCACATGAGAACTGTAGCACACCTGATTAACCTTATGCTGCTCCTCTTCTACATGTACCGATTATAGAGCTGCATTACTTTGTATCCTTCATATCTGCCTGGAGTTCAGCTTTAAATGTGATTAATTTGTCCTGGAAAGTCCTTATGGAAGGTGGAATGTCCAGGGACAGCCAGTCTATGGCTGACTTAATGTTTTTATGGTGAATGGTATTTATCTTTTTTAAGTGCCCATTCACACTACCGCAACTTGTCAGGTGACTGGTCAGCCTGACAAGTCGCGGTCCATGCACTGCTACGGGAACCGTTCTAATAGGAGAGACTCAAGTCGCTCCAACTTAGAAAATAGTTCCTGTACTACTTCGGGGCGACATCAGAGCGACTTGCATTGACATTCATTATTTGAAATCTGTGCAAGTCGCGCCGAAGTCGCGGTGTACGCGACTTGACAGGTTTCCCCCGAAGTCGTGCCGCGGTAGTGTGAACCGGCACTTAAAGCTGATAAATGATTTTATTTTGAACCCTTATTGTATAAATAAACAATGCAGGGTTCTTCCATGATTTAATGTGTGGATTGGGCTAGAAAGCCTAGCACTAGTACTTCGTGTCCAGGCAGATCCTGCCTAATAAATATCTACATTGCAATGTCTTTTTCTGGTGAGGAGGAGGGGAGAAGTGCATCTCCGCCAAGACATTCAGCTGTGCGTGTAACCTTATCTTCACAGCTGTAAAATGGCTTTCTGAAGCTTTTAATTACCAGACTCACACTTGTCACATGCCAGCTGCAAATTATAATAATTCATATTTACATAAATAAATATGCTGGGATGATATATGAAAAGGCACTGTGTGAGGATAGAAATAAAGGAGCTACAAAAACTTTTATGAAGGTGCAGGTATTGGGATAGAAAGCCTAGCACTAGCTCTGCACTTCTTGGTGAATCCTGCACAGTGAAAATCTACACTTACTGTCTCTGCCTGCTGAGGAGGGGGGAGGTGTGCCTGCAGGCTTTATCTGCCCATCACGCTTATCCTTGCCTATTTTTACCACAATGCCAGTAATGAACTAGGAGGTGGGCTAGAAAGCCTATCCCAAACTCTGCAGTTCTTCATGAATCCTGTGCAATGAAAATCTACACTGTACAGTCTCTGCCTGCTGAGGAGGGGGAGGCGTGCCTGCAGGCTTCATACCCTTATCCTGCCTACTTTGACCACAATGTCCATAATGAACTAGGTGGTGGGCTAGAAAGCCTAGCACTAGCTCTGCAATTCTTGGTGGATCCTGTACAGTGAAAAACTACAATGTACTGTCTCTGCCTGCTAAGAAGGGGGGAGGCGTGCCTGCAGGCTTCATCTGCCCATCACGCTTATTGTTGCCTATTTTGACCACAATGTGAGTAATGAGTTAGGTATTGGGAAAGAAAGCCTAGCACTAGTTCTGCACTTCTTGGTGAATCCTGTACAGTGAAAATCTACACTGTACTGTCTCTGCCTGCTGAGGTGGGGGAGGCGTGCCTGCAGGCTTCATCCACCCATTACCCTTATCCTTGCCTACTTTGACCACAATGCCGTAATGAACTAGGTGATGGGCTAGAAAGCCTAGCACTACCTATGCACTTCTTGGTGGATCCTGTACAGTCAAAATCTACACTGTACTGTCTCTGCCTGTTGAGGAGGAAGGGGGAAATGCCTGCAGGCTTCACCCACCCACCACGCTTATTGTTGCCTATTTTGACCACAGTGTGAGTAATGAGTTAGGTATTGGGAAAGAAAGCCTAGCACTAGTTCTGCACTTCTTGGTGAATCCTGTACAGTGAAAATCTTCACTGTACTGTCTCTGCCTGCTGAGGAGCAGGGAGGCGTGCCTGCAGGCTTTATCTGCCCATCACGCTTATCCTTGCTTATTTTGACCACAATGCCAGTAATGAACTAGGGGGTGGGCTAGAAAGCCTATCACTAGCTCTGCAGTTCTTGATGAATCCTGTACAGTGAAAATATACACTGTACTGTATCTGCCTGCTGAGGAGGGGGAGGCGTGCCTGCAGGCTTCATCCACCCATTACCCTCATCCTTGCCTACTTTGACCACAATGCTCGCAATGAACTAGGTGGTGGGCTAGAAAGCCTAGCACTAGCTATGCACTTCTTGGTGGATCCTGTGCAGTGAAAATCTACAGTATATTGTCTCTGCCTGCTAAGGAGGGGGAGGCGTGCCTGCAGGCTTCATCCACCCATTACCCTTATCCTGCCTACTTTGACCACAATGTCCGTAATGAACTAGGTGGTAGGCTAGAAAGCCTAGTACTAGCTCTGCAATTCTTGGTGGATCCTGTACAGTGAAAATCTATGCTGTACTGTCTCTTCCTGTTGAGGAGGAAGAGGGAAATTGCCTATTTTGACCACAATGTGAATAATGAACTAGGTGATGGGCTAGAAAGCCTAGCACTAGCTAAGCGCTTCTTGGCGGATCCTGTACAGTGAAAATCTACACTGTACTGTCTCTGCCTGTTGAGGAGAAAGGGGAAAATGCCTGCAGGCTTCACCCACCCACCACGCTTATCGTTGCCTATTTTGTCCACAATGTGAATAATGAACTAGGTGATGGGCTAGAAAGCCTAGCACTAGTTAAGCGCTTCTTGGCGGATCTTGTACAGTGAAAATCTACACTGTGCTTGGTGAGGAGGAGGCACCTTCAGGTTTCATCTGCTCATCACCCTTATCCTTGCCTACCACAATGTGAGCACTAAGTGAGGGGTTATAGTCTTATCGCTCTTTCTCATATACATATCATCACCTGTTTTGCTGCAGATCACAAGCTCACTATATTTTTTTTCCCTGCCAGATGGCGGCCGCTTTGGATGGGATGGCGATTTGTCTGTTAAACCTGTGAAAAGTTCCTTTATCACCTCACTTTCACCAGCGATGTTGAACAAGGAAGTGAACAATACTCCTGAGCCCGTACCGCTGCCCGTCCAGAAGCCGCCGATGCCCGTTCAACTTTCTCGGTTCAGCGTGTCTCCAACTGCCGTGTCCCGGTTCTCCATAACGCAGGTGGCGGATAATGCCGCGGGGCCACTGGAAGGTGAGAGACTACTTTACATCATCTGGGGTTCTTATCGAAGATTATGAATTGTACTGAGAGTGCAGGTGGAGGTGCTGGATGACCCTCTTTGACCTTCTCCTGGAGGCTCCAGCAGCTCCTTCTTTCTGGAGGCTCCAGCAGCTCCTGCTTTCCAAGTCATTGTATATCCTTCTAGTTAGCCAGATACTATGATATTGGAAGCGTTGTGGGTTCATATATGATACTAAGGGATGGACATGTGCAGATTCCACTCTGGTACATAGGAGCCCATTAATAGTAGATGTGATTTGGGTGGGAGCTGGGAGGCATTTTTAATGATGCCTTAACTGCTTTCTCCCAGATTTCCTTCACTAAAACACATAATGACTCTTCTTTCCTCCGGACACCATTTAGACTTGAAGTGAACAGATGTCTTCTGTCTGACCACAGCAGAAAATTACGGACCATGAGAGAGTCCAGGTATTGCAAATGCTACTCTTACCCACTTGCATCTATCTGCCTACACTATATAGCCCGAAGTTTCTGGATACCTGACAATCCCACCCAGTGGTGTATTTTGGTTTTGTGCTGCCCTAGGCAAAACTAAAATTGGGCGCCCCCCCCCCCCCCTCCTTTGTAAATTTGCCCACTCCTTTTTTAACGGATGTGACTCCTTCCAAAATTGAAGGACTACAAGTCCCAGTATGAACCCCTGAGATCTCACAAGGGGGGGGGGGGGGGTGAGAGGGGGTGTGTGAGGGTGAGAGGGGGTGTGTGAGGGAGAGAGGGGGTGGGTGTGTGAGGGAGAGAGGGGGGTGGGTGAGGGAGGGAGAGAGGGGGGGGTGAGGGAGGGAGAGAGAGGGGGGGTGAGAGGGGGTGAGGGAGGGAGAGAGAGGGGGGGATGAGAGGGGGTGAGGGAGAGAGAGAGGGGGATGAGAGGGGGTGAGGGAGAGAGAGAGGGGGATGAAAGAAAGGGGGGTGAGAGAGAGAGGGGAGGATGAGTAGGAGGGGGGGATCAAAGAGAGAGAGGGAGGGATGAGAGAGGGGGGGGGAGAGAGAGGGGGGATGAGAGAGGGGGATGAGGGAGGAGGATGAGAGAGAGAGGGGGGGGTTGTTGGCCTAGGCCAAAATACAGCACTGATCCCACCTATAGGAGTTTACCATCCCATTATAAAACCATGGACAGGATATGGAGTTGAACCTCCTTTATGGTTATATCTTCCTCTGCTCTTCAGGGAAGCCTTTTAATGAGATTTTGGAAGGTGTCTGTGGGAGTTTGTGGCTATTTGTGGGGTCAGGTGCTAATGCTGGGTAAGAAGACCTGGTTCTTGCATCGACCTCACGTTGGGCAGCAAAAAAAAAAACCACCACGCTCACTATTGCAGTTCCAATAGTGAGCCAGCTGTTTAGTAAGGTTGAGGTCAGGGCTCTGTGCAGGATACTCAAGTTCCTCCACACCAAACTGGTTAACCCATGTCTTTATGGAGCTGGCTTTGTACATGGGGGGGTGGGCACAATCATGCTGGAACAGAAAAGGGTCTTCACCAAGCTGTTACCACAAGGTTGGAAGAGCACAATAGTCTACAATGTCTTTGTATGATGGAGTATTAACAGTATTCCTCAGGTACAGATGTTGGGTGAGAAGACCGGGCTCTTTTCTTACTCATCCTGAAGGTGTTCAGTACGGTTGAGGTCAGGGCTCTGTGCAGGACACTCAAGTTCCTCCATGATCTCAAGGCCAACGGAAACCTTGGGGATGAGAAGTCTTCATCCCAATGGTGTTCTGTAGGGTTAAGGGCAGGTACTAATGTTGGATGAGAAGACATCATACAAATGCCTTTCAAAAGCAGAGTTATGGTCAAGGGACTCTCAAGTTCCTCCAGACATCACACCTATAGGAGCTTGGTGGACACCATATTCCAAAACCATGGCCATTAATATGGAGTTGCCCTTCTTTGTAGTTTTAACATTCCTCCACTCTTCTTGGAAGACTTTCCAAAAGATATATACTGTGGGAAATTGTGTCCATTTGTGAGGTCAGGTACTGGTGTTGGATAAGAAGACCTGGCTCACCATTGGTGTTCCAATTCATCCCAAAGGTTATTAGTAGGGTTGAGGATAGGGCTTTGTGCCGGACACTCGAGTTCCTCCACACCAAACTGGTCGCACCATGTCTTTATGGAGCTGGCTTTGTACACAGAAAAGGGGCTTCACCAAACTGTTACCACAAGGTTGGGAGAGAACAATTGTCTACAATGTCTTTGTATGATGGAGTATTAACAGTATTCCTCAGGTACAGATGGGTGAGAAGACCTGGCTCATGTGTTCTTACTCATCCCGAAGGTGTTCAGTACGGTTGAGGTCAGGGCTCTGTGCAGGACACTCAAGCTCCTCCATGATCTCAAGGCCAATGGAAACCTTTGGGATGAGAAGTCTTCGTCCCAATGGTGTTCTGTAGGGTTAAGGGCAGGTACTAATGTTGGATGAGAAGACATCATACGAAATTCCTTTCAAAAGCAGAGTTATGGTCAAGGGACTCTCAACTTCCTCCAGACATCACACCTATAGGAGCTTGGTGGACACCATATTCCAAAACCATGGCCATTAATATGGAGTTGCCCCTCTTTGTAGTTTTAACATTCCTCCACTCTTCTTGGAAGACTTTCCAAAAGATATATACTGTGGGAAATTGTGTCCATTTGTGAGGTCAGGAACTGATGTTGGATACCTGGCTCACCATTGGTGTTCCAATTCATCCCAAAGGTTATTAGTAGGGATGAGGTCAGGGCTTTGTGCCGGACACTGGAGTTCCTCCACACCAAACTGGTCACACCATGTCTTTATGGAGACATGTACACAGGGTTTCCCTCATGGGGGGAACAGAAAAGGGTCTTCACCATCACCATACTGTTACCACAATGTTGGAGGAGAACAATTGTCTACAATGTCTTTGTATGATGGAGGATTACGAGGACCTTTCACTGGAGAACCCTGAGCTCCATCATTTGGAGGGGGGTCCATGTAGTTTAGGCCACATTTTGTATTTGTATATAAATGATTGGTTATCTGATTGATTATATCGTGTATCACATGTGTAAAGTAAACCAGAAATGCATTTATTTAGTGGTGAGATGGTTGGGGTAAAAACAAGGGCATTACATATTTTATCTATGATATATGCATTAAATTGGTATTAAACCCAAACCAATCCTTAGATGTGATGGCTGCATTTTATTTCTTTTTTAGTCTTTCTTTGCCCTAATTTCCACCTGGTGATCTGCCCAGTAGGTCTGTTGTTTTTCAACAGAACAAGCTGTCCTGCAGAGGTATCAGTTAGAGGGATGAGACAAACCATTTACCACTGACAGTGGTGCTCACAATGATCAGATTTTATTTATTGATGTAAAACCTTTATCCCAAAAGGAACAAAACTGTTTCTGTAACTGATTATAAAGTGTGAGCTGGAGTTTGGCTTCAGTTTGTTAGTATATCTAAATCTGCTAGTTCAAATAACACTCCCCTTCTCCCAGACTGCCAATACTGCTGTCCAAAGGTGTCTCTGTTGCTCCTTCATCCAGAGTGGGAGCACTCTAGTATAGGAGGTGTCTCATCAGCAGTGGTGGCTGGTGCTCCATGGGCCCCTTGGCGGCAGACGGACCCCACCATATCTATTCCCCCCCCGACCACACCAGCCCGCACACCGGTTGCCGGCTCACTCACCCCTGGACATGTGGCAGCTTCCCCCTCGCTCGGTCTCCTTTGTCTCCTCGGCCAATGGCATGGCTTCTCCTTTCGGCCAATCGGGAAATGGGTCCCCGGACCCGCTTCCTGATTGGCCAGGAGAAGAATCCGTGTGACAATAGTGAATATTCATTCGCTATTGTCACACAACTGGGTGGGCACTGTGCCCCGATCCCACCCTTTTTCTGAAGCCTATTAGAGCCTCTGGCTCTATTCACGTGCTTAACCACTTAAGCCCCGGAAGATTTTACCCCTTCCCTGACCAGGGGATATTTTGCGATTCGGCACTGCGTGATTTTAATGGACAATTGCGCGGTCGTGCGACGCTATACCCAAATGAAATTGACGTCCTTATTTTCCCCACGAACAGAGCTTTCTTTTGGTGGTATTTGATCACCTGTGCGATTTTTTGATCATGCGCTATAAACAAAAAAAGAGCGACAATTTTGCAAAAATAACAATATTTTTCAAATTTTTTTTACATGATATTATCCCCAAAAAATGTAAAAATCAAAATTTTTTAACATTTTAGGCCAATTTGTTTTCTGCTACATATGTTTGGTAAAAAAAATCGCAATAAGCGTATTTTGATTGGTTTGCGCAAAAGTTATTGCGTTTACTAACTAAGGGAAAGATTTTTGTCTTTTTTTTTTTTTTGAGTAATGGCGGCGATCTGCGTTTTTTTTTTTTTGCTGGACTGCGACATTGCGGCGGACAAATCGGACCCTTGACTGACATTTTTGACACTTTTGGGGGTACCAGTGACATTACTACAGTAATTAGTGCTATATATATGCACTGTTACTGTAAAAATTACACTGACAGGGAAGGGGTTAACTTTATTGGAGAAGGAAGGGGTTATATGTGTCCCTAGGGGGCGTGCTTCTAACTGTAAAGGGGCGGGGCTTTTCATGTAACATCGTATGATCTCTGCTGTTACACAGGGGAGAATGACAGGCGGCTTTGTTTACATTAGCCGCCTGCCTTTATCCCTCTCCACCCGACGATCGCGAGTGAGGTCACACGCGTGGGGATCCCAGCTCGCAGGTGAGTGACGTACCGGTACGTCACTTTGCCTGCACGGGGCTGACCGCCGCAGTATATATACTTGCGGCGGTCGCCAAGTGGTTAAAAAAAAAAACTCCATTGGAATCCATGCGTCCGGCGCCTTGCATGTAGATTAGGGGAGCCGGACGCATGGATAGGGATGGGCCACCCCTGCTTATCGGCCAGATCACCAGGTGAAAACAGAGGAGGGGAAAAAAGCCTAAGAAAGGAAAACTAAGGCAACCGCCACATCTAATGATTGGTAAGCTGCAGTATATTCTGATTGCCAAGCAAAGCTGGTGGAACAGTTTTAGGTGGAGTTGCCCTTTAGGAATTTCCTGTTTTCCATGTGAGAGCATAAACAATCGGAGAGTCCTTCAGCCCCGAAGTCAGACAGAAATGTGTTTGTTTGCTATGAGGAAGTGAGAGGAGACTCAGACGGGGCGCGGCTGCCTTTGTGGTTTTTTACGTTTGTAGAAAACAGACTTCGCCAGCAACTCGGGCGGAGTGTATGCATCATGGCGGGACGGGGGGAGTGCGCCACCGACACGCGTCACAGCCTCACACGGCTGCTTTCCAAACATCCATTCCATGGAAAAGACACATCAGACACATTACACGGCATGGGCAGCTTTATTATTATTCTCTGCAGCATTGGATCTGGCCGTGGATCCCCCATGCTGTGCAGGAATCGGTGTAAACCCCCAAATCCTGCATTTCTTGCAACACCTTTACATCTGTCCACAGAGCATGCATTTTATTATTAGATTAATTTTATTATTCTATCACATGTGCGGCAGCAACCACCCTGCAAGTCCAGAAGCTTTAAAAAGCCAAAAAAATTAAAAATCCAAAATTTGAAAAAAAATGTAATATATTATATAAATATTATTTTATTATTTTAAAATTAATATGATATAAAATGTAATATTTTAGTAATTTATTTAATAGAATAATAAAATTAAACTAATTTACCTATCACATGTGCGGCAGCAACCACCCTGCAAGTCCAGAAGCTTTAAAAAGCAAAAAAAATTAAAAATCCAAAATTTGAAAAAAAATGTAATATATTATCTTATATAAATATTATTTTATTATTTTAAATTTTAAAATTAATATGATATAAAATGTAATATTTTAGTAATTTATTTAATAGAATAATAAAATTAAACTAATTTACCTATCACATGTGTGGCAGCAACCACCCTGCAAGTCCAGAAGCTTTAAAAAGCAAAAAAAATTAAAAATCCAAAATTTGAAAAAAAATGTAATATATTATCTTATATAAATATTATTTTATTATTTTAAATTTTAAAATTAATATGATATAAAATGTAATATTTTAGTAATTTATTTAATAGAATAATAAAATTAAACTAATTTACCTATCACATGTGTGGCAGCAACCACCCTGCAAGTCCAGAAGCTTTAAAAAGCAAAAAAAATTAAAAATCCAAAATTTGAAAAAAAATGTAATATATTATCTTATATAAATATTATTTTATTATTTTAAATTTTAAAATTAATATGATATAAAATGTAATATTTTAGTAATTTATTTAATAGAATAATAAAATTAAACTAATTTACCTATCACATGTGCGGCAGCAACCACCCTGCAAGTCCAGAAGCTTTAAAAAGCAAAAAAAATTAAAAATCCAAAATTTGAAAAAAAAAAATGTAATATATTATATTATATAAATATTATTTTATTATTTTAAATTTTAAAATTAATATGATATAAAATGTAATATTTTAGTAATTTATTTAATAGAATAATAAAATTAAACTAATTTACCTATCACATGTGCGGCAGCAACCACCCTGCAATTACACATACGGCATGGTCCACTGTTGTCAAACCCACCCTGAGAAATGCCGTGCAGCCATCACTGTGTGTATGCAGATAGGAAGCGGCTGCAGGAGGTCAGAAGTGCTGAGATACAACAAAAGGAGATGAAAAAGTGCTGAAAACGGGATTTTATTATTAAAAGAGCGATTGTTTATGACACACAATGTTTTTGCATGCTTAGTGGTTAGCACTTCCTGCCTTGCAGCATTGTGGTCCTTGGTTTGAATTCCAGGCAGCATTGCATGTTCTCCCTGTACTTGCATGGATTTCCTCTGGGTACTCTGGTTTCCTCCCACGCTTCAAAGACATGCTGGTGCTATATAGTCCCTTGACATTGATGTAACACATACAATATATTGTCAAAAGTATTGGGACGCCTGCCTTTACATGCACAATAACTTTAATGGCATCCCAGTCTTAGTCCCTAGGGTTCAATATTGAGTTGGCCCACCCTTTGCAGCTATAACAGCTTCAACTCTTCTGGGAAGGCCGTCCACAAGGTTTAGGAGTGTGTCTATGGGAATGTTTCACCATTCTTCCAGAAGCACATTTGTGAAGTCAAGCCCTGATGTTGGATTAGAAGGCCTGGCTTGCAGTCTGCGCTCTAAAGCTTCTTTCACACGGTCCGCCTCCGCAGGCGGATCCGTGTTGCTCAGCGGGGATCGATCCGCGATCCCCGCTGAGCCGGGCGGATGACAGCTCCGTCTCCGCTTGCAGAGCGGAGAGGGAGGTGTCTCAGCACCCACTGCCCTCTATGGGGGATCGGAGAAGAGCGGACCGCTTGTCCGCTCTCATCAGATCCGCTCCGCTCCGATTACTGAACGGATGGAAAAATAGGGTTTCCATCCGTCCAGATTTCAGCACAGGATCGGATGCGGATGGCAGCGGGTGTCAGCGGAGGTGACCTCCGCTGACACCCGCTGCCCCATAGAGCTGCATGGAGGATCCGATCCGCCTAAAAAACTGACAGGCGGATCTGATCGGACCGCCCGTGTGAAAGAGCCCTAATTCATCCCAAAGATGTTCTGTTGGGTTGAGGTCATAACTCTGTGCAGCCCAGTCAAGTTCCTCCACCCCAAACTTGCTCATCCATGTCTTTATGGACCTTGCTTTGTGCACTGGTCCAAATCATTTGGTGGAGGGGAGATTATGGTGGGGGGTTGTTTTTCAGGGTTGGGCTTGGCCCCTTAGTTCCAGTGAAGATAACACTTAAGGCAGGGGTGTCCAAACTATGACCCTCCAGCTGTTCAGGAACTCAAATTCAAATCATGCTTAGTTATGTCCGTGAATGTCAGAGATTTAGAATGCCTCATGGGATGTGTAGTTCCACAACAGCTGGAGGGCCGTAATTTGGACACCCCTGACTTAAGGCGTCGGCATACCAAGACATTTTGGACAATTTCATGCTCCCAACTTTGTGGGAACAGTTTGGGGACGGCCCCTTCCTGTTCCAACATGACTGCCCACCAGTGCACAAATCAAGGTCCATAAAGACATGGATGAGCGAGTTCGGGGTGGAGGAACTTGACTGGGAGGGGCCACCCCCAAACTGTTCCCACAAAGTTGGGAGCATGAAATTGTCCAAAATCTCTTGCTATGCTGACACCTTAAGAGTTCCCTTCACTGGAACTAAGGGGCCAAACCCAACCCCTGAAAAACAACCCCACACCATAATCCCCCCTCCACCAAATGATTTGGACCAGTGCTCAAAGCAAGGTCCATAAAGACATGGATGAGCAAGTTTGGGGTGGAAGAACTTGACTAGCCTGCACAGAGTCCTGATCTCAACCCGCAAGAACGCCTTTGGGATGAATTGTAGTGGAGACGTGAGCCAGGCCTTCTTATCCAACATAAGTGTCTGACCAGGCCAATCAAGTTCCTCCACCCCAAACTCCACCATGCATGAATGTGCACAAAAAAGTACGATTGGTGGGTTTCCATTAATTTCTATGGGAATCAAAATGTGCCAAAATGCACACATCTGCCCGATTCAAGCTACGAAAAAAGCTCCAGAACGTTTTTGAGCTACAAGCGTTTGGCTTCAGGTGGACTTGGAGTGGAGATGTGAACAGTCTCCATAGAGAATAGTTGATATTTTTCTCCTCCAGCATTTTGGAGCTTCAAGCTACAAAACGCTGAGCTGTGAAAGGGGCCTTAGGCATCCCCTGCAATAGGAATTTCAGTTTTGGTGAGATACTCGCGCTAATATTTGGCTTCCAATCCCAGGAGCAGGAAATGGCTTTTCTGGGGCGTTCCTTTTGGGGTTGTGTGGCTGGAATATATTGATAGGCTGATTGATTAATGAGTTTTGTGTCCCATTTCCCCAACAGATAAAGCGCAGCCCGCAGAGAAGATCTGAAGTTTCCGGAAGGATTTGGGATTTCTCAGGACAGGAGGATGTGTGCTGCAGATCTGGAGGTTATGGAGAACCTTTATACTGTTACTTCTGAGCTGCGGCCCGGAAACCCCGACACGAGCGCTGACCGCCAAGTGTGTGCGCCGGGAGGGACTGACACTGCAGCTTCTGATCCCGTGGACTTTCCTTTCTTTTTTGTGATTTGCACTCGAGAAATCTTTGGACTTGACCTGATGTGTCTACAATTTTGAGTGTTTTCCTATGAGTGTACGTTGGCGTGGGAGGGTCCTATATGCGTACTTTGGTCGTTGGAGGGTCCTATGAGCGTACATTGGTGTAAGAGGGTCCTATGAGCGTTCATTGGCGTGAGTAGGTCCTATAAGCGTACGTTGGCATGGTAGGGTCCTATAAGCGTACATTGGCGTGGGAGTGTCCTATAAGCGTACGTTGGCATGGGAGGGTCCTATGAGCGCACGTTGGCGTGGGAGTGTCCTATAGGCGTACGTTGGCGTGGGAGGGTCCTATAAGCGTACGTTGGCGTGGGAGGGTCCTATAAGCGTACGTTGGCGTGGGAGGGTCCTATAAGCGTACGTTGGCGTGGTAGGGTCCTATGAGCGTCTGTTGGTGTGGGAGGGTCCTATGTATGGATGTATATAGGCACATCTGTAAAATGTATGCGTGTGGTTTCTGAATGGATTAGTTACTCCGTGTATATAGCTAAATATATATATATAAATTTATAAAGGCATTACTCTTAGAACGACAGTTAAAGTGTACCTATCAACAGAGCTGTATTGTGGCCACAGGGCATTATGAAATTGCTCAAGTTTAATTTTTGGGCAGTCTGTTACCTCGTTCTCTCTAGCCATACATCCCCCAATGTCCTATTTTCAGTAACAAGTCGTAGGTCAAGGGCTGCGTGAGGCCTGAACTCCCCATTCGGCAGCTCACATGTGATTGGAGGATCAGGGGGCTGTGTGAGGTCCAGGACTGTGCTCGGCCTGGACCCCTCACTTTGTAGCGCAAACATGATAGGAGGCCAAGGGCTATATGATGCCCTGGGTCCCTCACTCTGCAGCTCACATGTGATGGGAGGCCAAGGGCTAATTGAGGCCCTGGGTCCCTCACTCTGCAGCTCACACGTGATGGGAGGCCAAGGGCTGTATGAGGCCCTTAACCCCCTCACTCTGCAGCTCACTTGTATATCGGAAGGCCCAGGGCTGTGTGAGGCCCTGGACCTCCCACGTGATGAGAGGCCAAGGGCTGTATGAGGCCCTGGATCTCCCATGTGATGAGAGGCCAAGTGCTGTATGAGACCCTGGGCCCCCTCACTCTGCAGCTCACATGTGATAGGAGTCCAAGGGCTGTATGAGGCCCTGGACCTCCCACATGATGAGAGGCCAAGGGCTGTATGAGGCCCTGGGCCCCTCACTCCGCAGCTCACATGGGATGGGAGGCCAAGGGCTGTATGAGGCCCTGGGCCCCTCTTTCCGCAGCTCACATGGGATGGGAGGCCAAGGGCTGTATGAGGCCCTGGACCTCCCACGTGATGAGAGGCCAAGGGCTGTATGAGGCCCTGGGCCCCTCTTTCCGCAGCTCACATGGGATGGGAGGCCAAGGGCTGTATGAGGTTCTGGACCTCCCACGTGATGAGAGGTCAAGGGCTGTATGAGGCCCTGGGCCCATCACTCCGCAGCTCACATGTGATGGGAGGCCAAGGGCTGTATGAGGCCCTGGACTCCCTCACTCTGTAGCTCACTCGTATTGGGAGGCCAAGGGCTGTATGAGGCCCTGAACCCCCCATGTGATGAGAGGCCAAGGGCTGTATGAGGCCCTGGGCCCCTCACGCTGCAGCTCACTTGTATCGAGAGGCCAAGGGCTGTATGAGGCCCTGGACTCCTCATTCTGCTATAGAGATGGGCTCGGGCGTGTTCGAGTTCCCATGTGCCTGATCCCACCAGCAAGCCAACACTACAGTCTGATAATCACAGGCACTGAGACATTTCCTGACCCGTGGGGAAATGTCTCACTGCCTGTGATTAGCGGAGTGCAGTGACGGCTTCCTGGTGAGATCGAGCACGTAGGGACTCTAAAACGCCCGAGCCCATCTCTACCCTGCAACTCAGACATGATGGGAGGTCCTGGACCCCTCACTCTGAAACTCAAGACGTGATGGTAGGCCAAGGGCTGTATGAGGTCCGGGACCCCCCATGTGATGCCAAGGGCTGTATGAGGTCCTGGACCCCTCACTCTGCAACTCACGTGATGGGGGGGCCAAGGACTGTGCTTGGCCTGGACCTCCCACGCTTTAGCTGATACGGAGCTGTGCATCTGTTCTGGTCTGGCACAGCCCTCAATGTTCCATGCAACTTCAATCCTTCAAGAAAGTGCTAACCTTATTTCACTTATTGGAGGAGGGACTCTTGAATGATCCAGAGCTCTCAGCTCGGTAACTTATATTAGTGAGCTGTGCTATGTGAAGTCCATATTATGGACTGAGATGGACCGGTGGGTAGGGGAGATGCTGCTATAGACAGCTGTTCAGTATCCGATGTGGGACTGATCAAAGCTTTTTTTTTTCCCCCCAGAAAAGGGCTCCAACTTCACAAAGCCCTCATCACCCAATAGAAATGAATGAGCTGAGATCCAAAGAATATATATTTTATTTTTTAACCTTTCCTTGCCTTGGGCCCCAAAAACCTTACAAGGGCCCATCTCAGGGGCCATCCCTTTTGTCATATAGGTTAACAGCGAGCAAAGAAAAGGTCCCCCTCCTAGTCTACCAGTGGTCCTCAACTCCGGTCCTCAGGGCCCACTAACGGGCCAGATTTTAAGTATTACCTTGGGGAGATGCAGACTAGAGTACTGCAGTCACTGAGCAGCAAATGATATCACCTGGGATGTATTTCAGTTATCTTGCAAACCTGGCCTGTTAGTGGGCCCTGTAGGCCAGGGTTGAGGACCACTGGTCTAGACCCACCTAGAAGAGGAGCGGCCATGCAGTGGAGCGAAGGTTCATAACTGTGCACATGTACTTGGCGGTTCGAGGCACTCATGACAGGTACACTTTAAAATAGATCTCACCCAGCTCCGCGGGGGCGGGTTTTAACTGATGCACTGGGGAAACCTTTGTTTTTACACTGAAGACAAAAACACTCTCGTTATTCGTCTCGGCACGGGGGGGGCCGCCTGCCGCTTCTGCTAAAGCCGGATGCACCTCTACTGTACACTGAATGGGCCAGCCCAGCCCCCCCCCCCCCCCCCCCCCCCGTGCACTTAAGATTAGAGGTGACCTCATCTGGCCGTTCATCATGGACAACTTCCTCCAGCTTCTGTGGCGTACGTAGATGGCGCTTGCTTTGGGCCACCCTCCCCGCTGTATTTGGAGTTATTGGATTGGGGACACGATCTACAAAAAAAAAATGTCTTGCCGCTTTTATTGCACTTTGCCCCTTGCGCCCTCTGAAGAAATCCCTTGGGGGTTGGCAGACAAAACGGGACGTCACGTGACCTGTGGACAACCAGCGCACCGTCGCCCTCTACAGGGCTGGATGCAAAAGGCCGCATCTTCTGAGATGACCTGAAGGAGGACATTGTTACTCTCCATATTACCTGCTGATGTTATTGCTAGCTGTGTCTATCCATAGATTCTATAGAGTTGGATGAGAAATATTTATATTTTGTAACAGGCGATAAATGAACTCTTTACAAAGTGGATGTTGGTGGTGGGTCACTGCAGCGTGTATGTACATAACTATATACTGTATATTCCCAGCGAGCGTCTGAGGGCCGGTGCATAAATGATTTATTTTTTATGATAATCGCCACGCGATTGGTGCAAGTTGTTTTGTGCTTAAAAAACAAAAACAAAAAAAAACATGTGGGCCATAAGGGGGGCATTTGCAACACTCGCAGGGACTGAAAATTGTCTTTTATAGCCATATTGTTGTGATTTGTTCTTGATTTGGGGAGGGATTTGAACCCCTGGCAGTCTCTTATTGCTGTGTCCCTGCCGGAGAGATTTTTCCCTCACTTCCTGTGCAAGATACTCAACAGGAAGTCAGAGGAAATCTATGATTTTTGTTTGTGTTGGGTACAGCAGGCAAGGGTTACAGCGCAATAGTGCCAACCAAGGCCGGGACAAGGTGTGGGTAGGATGGGCGGCTGCCCTGGGCCCTGTGGGGGGGGGGGCACCACAAGAAGATTGCGGGGGAGGGGATTTGTGCTGAGGAGGGAAGTTTGGGGGGGGGGGGGCAGGTGATGAGAATTGTTCTAGGAGGGCAAATTTGTGGAGGTGTGCTAGGAGTGATTTGGAGAGGACGAGGGGGGATGAGGGAAGAGGACGTTTGGCAGGAAGGGGGGGGGGGGTGTTTGTGCTATAAAAGCAATATGGTGGATGGGATTTTTTTTCTTTCTTGGAGGCGGGGGGGGGGGGGATTTGTGCTAGAAGGGATGATTGGAGGGGTATTTGTATAAGGATGGGGGATTGGGGGAGGGGAATTTGTGAAAGGAAAGGAATATTTCATTTTTTTTTTTTGGAGGCGGGGGGGGGGGGGGGGGGAGATTTGTGCTAGTAGGAATGACTGGGGGTATTTGTGCTGGAAGGAGGGGGGAATGGAGTGGGGGGGGGGGGTTTGTGTTAATATGGGGGAGGAGAATTTGTGCTGAATGGGGGGGAAATTAGAGTGGGGAAGGGGGGGGGGGTTTGTGCTACTAGGAATGACTGGGGGTATTTGTGCTAGGATGGTGGATTGGGGGAGGGGAATTTGTGCTGGAAGGGGGAAATTTGTGGCTGGAGGTGAAATTTGAAGGATAGAAGATTTGTGCTAGGTGGGGGAAATGTTTTTGTTAGGGTGGGGGAATTGAGCTGCGGGCATATTGGGATAAGGAGGATTTCAGTTGGGGTGGGGGGGGGGCGGATTTGTACTAGGAGGAGGGGACACTTATGCTTAGTGAGTAAGCATGCAGGTTAGAGTTCAATTTTTATTTTTATTTTGGGGGTGGGAGGTGTCGCTGACACATAATGCTCATACATTTTGGGGGGGGGGGGGGGGCACAATTTGGCATGTTAGCCTTAGGCTCTAGCTGACCTTGTCCTGGCTCTGGTTCTAACTCCTCCCTGTTTAACCTAAAACTAAGAAAACCGGCTTTAAGCCCTGCGGCTGCTTCAGCAGGATTTCAAGGCTTCAGATCTGTGCGATTTGGACCTCCGATTTCATTTCGGCTTGCGACTTTATTTAATAAAAGTCAATGCAAGTCGCAATGGAATCGCAACGATTGGAACCCTTCTATTGCCGGCAACGGGGTGCGACTTGTCATGCGACTTTGAACTGTGAAATCGCATGACAAATCGCACTGGTGTGAACCGGGCTAAAGCTGAACTCCAGGCTAAAGACAAATATCGTCCAAATCCATTGGTCATGTGTCTTCTTCTAGATCTGTGCAATAATCCAGTGTGAGACGTCCTGTACAAAAGCCCGCTCACTGCTGCTCTCTATCCTTGTGCAGGAGAGACTGGTCTGGTCTCCGCCCCTCCTGTAGTGGGTGGAGCCTGCTAGACCCCTCTCATAGCTCTGCTCTCTTTTTGTGCAGGAGAGACTGGTCTGGTCTCCGCCCTGATCCTGTAGTGGGTGGAGCCTGCTAGACCCCTCTCATAGCTCAGCTCTCTTTTTGTGCAGGAGGGACTGGTCTGGTCTCCGCCCCGATCCTGTAGTGGGTGGAGCCTGCTAGACCCCTCTCATAGCTCTGCTCTCTTTTTGTGCAGGAGAGACTGGTCTGGTCTCCGCCCCGATCCTGTAGTGGGTGGAGCCTGCTAGACCCCTCTCATAGCTCTGCTCTCTTTTTGTGCAGGAGAGACTGGTCTGGTCTCCTCCCCTCCTGTAGTGGGTGGAGCCTGCTAGACCCCTCTCATAGCTCTGCTCTCTTTTTGTGCAGGAGGGACTGGTCTGGTCTCCGCCCCGATCCTGTAGTGGGTGGAGCCTGCTAGACCCCTCTCATAGCTCTGCTCTCTTTTTGTGCAGGAGAGACTGGTGTGGTCTCCGCCCCGATCCTGTAGTGGGTGGAGCCTGCTAGACCCCTCTCATAGCTCTGCTCTCTTTTTGTGCAGGAGGGACTGGTCTTGTTCTGCCCCGCTCCTGTAGTGGGTGGAGCCTACTAGACCCCTCACATAGCTCTGCTCTCTTCTGGTGCAGGGGGACTGGTCTTGTTCTGCCCCCTCCTGTAAGTGGGTGGGGTCTGATGGGCTCTGCTCTCAGCACAGGCTATGTACAGCACAGTGATGATGCCACCACTACTTTTACAAGGTATTATCTGGGTTGGCCCAGATACTTAAGCACTCTGTTCCGGGAGTTCAGCTTTAAATAAAGCCTTTACTGAGAGAAATATAGAGGCTTACCTCCTTCTAAAAATGCTAGTTGCCTGGCTAACTTAAAGCTCAGCTTCTACTATTCTTTCAGGAAAGGTCTTCACTCACAAAACAGCAAAGTTTGTGAAAATTGGTCACAAAGAAAATGCACGTCCGGAATGATATTACGAGGTTTTATTCAGGTCCCCCATCCGGGTGCAGCACCCTACTTAACAACGGTGGAACTACCATGTATAATGTGTAAAGAGGACCTCTCATTCAGGTCAGGACAGGACCCATGGCTATTGAAGGTGTTGGTCTCCCCTAAGAAAATCCATAGGGTGCCATTTTTTTTTTCTAATGCAAATGATAGAATGACTGTAAGATGGGTTGTTATTGGCAGCAAAAGACAATTTTTTCCTTCCAGAATCTTTGTGCCACCAGGTCTAAAGGAGGGATCCCTGGGCCTCAGAACAGGCAGAGGCAGGACAGGGGGCCCTAGCAGGAGCCCCCACCAGGTACAAACCCCCCCCCCCGCACAGCCCATTGTCCGGTCAGCGGCGGTGCCCCCCCCCCCGCCACCATTGTCAGCATAGCGCCCTGACCCAAGCCCGGGAGGTGTACCAGACCACCCACAGCCTTAGCATTAGTGGATTAGTAAATGGTGGGGGGAAAGGTGAGGGGGTTCCTAACAGGAAGGAGGGGATCCTGGGGGAGACCGACCGTCCCATGGAGGGGCCTGCATCACCCCAAAACCCTCCAGGGGGAGGGGGGGGGACAGCTACTCGCCATACCAGGAACCAGGGGGGCACCACTCCAGACAGAAGCCCCCCACATCTAAATGGGGGGGGGGGCTGTCGGCCACGCTGTGACTCGGTCATATGCGACCTCAAGAGAAGTTTTAACTCGAAGGCCAGCTCCCCTCCGGTGGGGCGATGTCGCGGTCGACCTGGCTAGCACGGAGCTGAGGTCTGCTGCGCTTGCTAGCCAGACCTGGGATGACCACTGGATCTAGATCAGGGATCCTCAAACTAGGGCCCTCCAGCTGTTGTGGAACTACACTTCCCATGAGGCATTGTAATACTCTGACATTCATACACATGACTAGGCATGATGGGAATTGTAGTTCCTGAACAACTGGAGGGCCATAGTTTGAAGACCTCTGATCTAGATTGTCCAACCCATCACACAGTCCGGCAGTTGATTGTAGATCTCACAGGTAAAACCAGGAGAGAAAACCTATCTAAAAGAAAAATATTTGCTAGGACCAAAGATCCCAGAACGGAACTAGGTCCTTACTCCTGACTAGGCAGGAAAAAACTGAGTACCTATAGCAGAGAGAGGGAGTATACCCCCCTGGGACTGCCCATTGGCAAAGCCAGACTTTTTCTGCCTAGTGTCCTTACTCCTGTAGGGGGCAGTATAACCCAACGGTTATGAAGATCTGAAGCTGTGTCCATCAATGAACATCAGAGAAAACGGATTTTACGGCAAGTCCCAAAGAAAATATAATTTTTGTACTCAATACAACGTGCGTTCACAAAACAATTAAATATTTAATAACACACATTTCAGTAAATAGAAGGGTATAAAAAAAGAAATTCTATAATAATACCTGTCGTCCATACACATTGGAGGCATCCATTTTTGGGTGACATTTTCTAAGGATTTCTTCCCAAGCGGTGTGCCTGCTGCAAATACTGGTCAGCTGTTCAATTATGGCGTGATGCTCTACGGTTTATTGTGATGATTATGTTTTACAAATTTTGGAAATGACCACCAACTGTTGAAATGCTGGAGGTTAAATATTCTTCTAGTTAAGGATGAATAATATTACCTAGTTCCATTTTTTCCAGCTTGGACTAACTAGACAGTGACTTCCAGCTTCTGCAGGGATCCCACAGGTTGGTATATACATAGACACCGCTACTCCATCACTACTACAGTGATTTCTACTTGCTTCCAGGTCCTGTGCTGAGTGGGACTTTTCTCAATTAATGCAAAGCATTCCCTGATTGGATGAGGTGAGAGGTGGGGCAGTGATGTCAAACTCCTAACCTCCTCCAATCAGATCACGCTTAGCTTTGCATTTTCTCAATGAATAATCTCTGCGGCCCGTGCCCAGTGGGCAACCTCCTATGTTCAGCATGCAGCATGGGACTCTGAAAGCTGGAATCACATCTCCACTAGCTTCCTGAGAGATTCCACGAACATGAGGTATATGCATAGTTATATATATATATACACACACATATACATACACACACTCTATATTACCAAAAGTACTGGGACGCCTGCCTTTACACACACATGAACTTTAATGGCATCCCAGTCTTAGTCCGTAGGGTTCAATATTGCGTTGGCCCACCCTTTGCAGCTTTAACAGCTTCAACTCTTCTGGGAAGGCCGTCCACAAGGTTTAGGAGTGTCTATGGGAATGTTTGACCATTCTTCCAGAAGTGCATTTGTGAGGTCAGGACTCTGCAGGCCAGTCAAGTTCCTCCACCCCAAACTCGCTCATCCGTGCCTTTATGGACCTTGCTTTGTGCACTGGTGAGCAGTCATGTTGGAACAGGAAGGGACCATCCCCAAACTCCTCCCACAAAGTTGGGAGCATGAAATTGTCTTTGTTTGCCGACGCCTTAAGAGTTCCCTTCACTGGAACTAAGGGGCCAAATCCAACCCCTGAAAAACAATCCCAAACCATAATCCCCCCTCCACCAAATGATTTGCAACAGTGCACAAAACAAGGTCCAAGACATGGATGAGTGAGTTTGGGGTGGAGGAACTTGACTGGTCTGCACAAGAGTCCTAAACTCAACCCGCAAGAACACCTTTGGGATAAATTGGAGCGGAGACTGCGAGCCAAGCCTTCTTATCCAACATCAGTGCCAGGCCAGGCCAATCAAGTTCCTCCACCCCAAACTCCACCATGCGTGAATGTGCACAAAAAAGTACAAATGGTGGGTTTCCATTCATTTCTATGGGAATCAAAACGAGCCAAAATGCACACATCTGCCCGATTCAAGCTACAAAAAAAAGCTCCAGAACTTTTTTTGAGCTACAAGCGTTTGGCTTCAGGTGACTTGGAGTGGAGGTGTGAACCGTCTCCATAGATAATAGTTGATATTATTCTCTTCCAGCATTTTGGAGCTTCAAGCTACAAAACGCTGAGCTGTGAATGGGGCCTTAGGCATCCCCTGCAATAGGAATTTCAGTTTTTGTCCCTAATATTTGGCTTCCAATCCCAGGAGCAGGAAATGGCTTTTCTGGGGCGTTCCTTTTGGACATAGATGAGTGAGTTTGGGGTGGAGGAAATTGACGGGCCTGCACAGTCCTGACCTCGACCTGATACACCTTTGGGATGAATTAGAGCGGAGACTGTGAGCCAGGCCTTCTTATCCAACATCAGTGCCTAACCTCACAAATGCACTTCTGAAAGAATAGTCAAACATTCCCATAGACACACCCCTAAACCTTATGGACAGCCTTCCCAGAAGAGTTGAAGCTGTTATAGCTGCAAAGGGTGGGCCAACTCAATATTGAACCCTACGGACTAAGACTGGGATGCCATTAAAGTTCATGTGCGTGTAAAGGCAGGCGTCCCAATACTTTTGGTAATATAGTGACTATAAATTTTATTATGCATTATGGACATTAGACTAATACCTGCTGTGCACACCTTGTATCCTTGCATGATATTACAGCAGACAGCCAGTAGAGGGAGCACCTACCTATCTGATGATGACATAGAAGATATTACAGCAGACAGCCAGTAGAGGGAGCACCTACCTATCTGACGATGACATAGAAGTATAAAAGTATGGTACAGCAGGGATGTAAAATAGTGTCAAAAGGGCAAAATAGAAAACATTAAGGTCATGTATACATTGGAAACACTGTACATAAAATAGTAACTGGAAAATTATAACTGTTATGTTTAAAAATTTTTTATCTGTATAAAAAGGTGGTATGTGTAGTTCAGGACTTGCATGCTTGTTGGAGCTTAGTGACCAAAAAGGTAGTGAAGTAAGAACCAGGATGACCAATGGCAGCCTCCTATCTCTAAAGCTGGATACACACTATACAACTTTTGTTGGTAGATTTCCATTAGATTTACCTTCAACTATGTAATGCAAGGGCCTGCCTAATTGCATACAAATTAAAAGTGTTTAGATTTGACCTCATATTATATGGTTTTGGCAAATCTAAAGGAAAAAAAATCTAAAGAAAACTGTATAGTGTGTATCCAGCTTTTAATCCTCACAGTTAAGAGATGAGACTCCCATTCATTGCTGGAGAGTGGCGGCTGCTGCAGCTGGATTCCTAGAAAATCTGCCAGATCCAAGCACCCTATACCACACAGCACCGATCTCCCCAATAGGGAACCAGCACTGTATGTGGGTGATAGCAGCCCCATCTACTGGATGGGCAGCTTCAGTCCTACACAGACTGCCACTCGTCTTGACAAGTCAGTTCCACCCAAAACCATTCTACATGGAAGCTGGCAGATTGAACTGCACACCGCCTTCTTTTCTAACTCTATGGATACCCAATGCTGAGATCTCCAGGAATTCTAGTTTTGCCAAATGGGCTCACCCAGTACCTACCCATATGACAGTGTGGTAACTCCATTATGGCCTTATGGGTGGAGCGGGGAGACAAACTACCGCAGAGAAATGTCAGCAGAGTTAGTACCTACCCCCAAGGGGCTGGCCTTCACTTCCTGCCTTCGCTACCCGCCCCCAAGGGGCTGGCCTTCACTTCCCGCTTTTGCTACCTGCCCCCAAGGGGCTGGCCTTTGCTACCCGCCCCCAAGGGGCTGGCCTTCACTTCCTGCCTTCACTACCCACCCCCAAGGGACTGGCCTTCACTTCCTGCCTTCACTACCCACCCCGGGGGGCTGGCCTTTGCTACCCACCCCCAAGGGGCTGGCCTTCACTTCCCGCCTTCGCTACCCGCCCCCAAGAGACTGGCCTTTGCTACCCACCCCCAAGGGACTGGCCTTCACTTCCTGCCTTCACTACCCACCCCCGAGGGGCTGGCATTCACTTCCCGCCTTCGCTACCCGCCCCCAAGGGGCTGGCCTTCACTTCCCGCCTTCGCTACCCGCCCCCAAGGGGCTGGCCTTCACTTCCCGCCTTCGCTACCTGCCCCCAAGGGGCTGGCCTTCACTTCCCGCCTTTGCTACCTGCCCCCAAGGGACTGGCCTTCACTTCCTGCCTTCACTACCCACCCCGAGGGGCTGGCCTTTGCTACCCACCCCCAAGGGTCTGGCCTTCACTTCCTGCCTTCGCTACCCACCCCCAAGGGACTTGTCTTTAGTATCCACCGAAGAGATGCCTTCAGACCTGGAAGAGAAGTTCAGTTTATTCTTGTAGGGCTATGAAGTAAAAAGACAAAACAACCTTGTTTTATACATTAAGATAATTTATTTAAAATTTACATCATACATAAAATATTCACCAAATAATCCAGGAAAGCGTTGGAGCCGCCGTACCCTGGTGACCCCTGAGGTCTGGTACCCCATTCGGCACTCTAATAGCTTTCAGTTTACAGACAAGCATTGTGCAGGTTTAATATTTGGCAGGTTACAGCTGACATCTGGAAGCAGAGCTGCAGCAGATCAGTCCTAGAATTCTCTATACACAAAATAGATCGATAAACGGCTAAAAAAATCGGCAAGACGGCCTGATGCCCCTTTATTCATTCAGAGGGTTGGAGAAGAGCAGCAGCCACATTCAGTAAGATCTGCAGAGGTCTATCCAAATTCACAGAGCTGGTGGAGGGATACAGGCAAAGGGGGCTGCTGGGCCAAGGCCAGACTTTTTATATTGGATGGAGCGGTGAAGGGTTAGAGCCTCTGTCATTGTTTTTGCTGTCTGTGTCCATTTTGGGTAGATTTTCCTTCTCTTATAAGGGACACAACATACGTTTTAGCAGAGATTATGTTATCTTCAACATTGCGTCCCCTCGTAGAATGATTGCCCTTTATTTCCCGTCCTTCTTACATTTGTACCCAGTGTACAATAGGGGGTGTATTTAAAAAAAATAAATAAAAAAAATCACAGAGCTATCCGTTCTGTGCCAATGGGGGGGGGGGGGGGGGTGTTAACAAAAATTAGGCTATTTTCTCTCCAGGCTGAGGGCCGGCTCACACCACATGCAGTCCAATGCGTTTTTTTTTTCCCCTGCATCAAAAATGCATGGATAGTATAGGTTATGTGGTTTTCAATGGCATAGATCAAACCAGTGCAGTCAGTTCCAGTGCGTTCCAGTAGGAAAAAAAAAAAACACATGCTGCATTTTTTTCTTCACTGGACTGTACTGGAACACGATAAAATGCATCAAAAATGCATTGGAACACACATGTTCACATTTAAGGTTAAGAAAAGAGAGAGAGAAGGAGGGAGGGGGGGATGCACTGGACTGCATCAAGAATGCACCAAAAACGCTCTGGAACGCATCAAATATGCGCATGCAGAAAAGCATCTGGAACGCATGCGGACTGAGTTTCTATGGTGTGAACTGGCTCTGAATGTTGTTCCTAATACAGTGTTGAGTGAATCTGGAAAATACCACATTATGGCCACTAGGTGGAGTGAACGATCATAAGAAATATAAAATATGCTTTATACTCCATGGGTGCTCAACCTGTGGTCCTCCAGCTGTTGCAGAACTACAAGTCACATGAGGCGTTGCAAGCTACTGACAGTTACAAGCATGACTCCCAAAGGTACGATGGGACTTGTAGTTCCCCAAGAACTGGAGGGCCACAATTTGAGCACCCATGCTTTTAGGCCCCATTCATTTCGGACAGACTCCGCTTGCTCAGTGGGGATGACAGGTCCATTTCTGCTTACTGTGCAGAGACAGACCTGTCAGTGTCCCACTTTCCTCTATGGGGAGATCGGATGAAAAGGACAGCATCCGACCCGCTGGACAGATGGCGAACGTATCACCATCTGTCTGTTTTCAGGGGATCTTATCGAATCGGATGCCAGGCAGGTGTCAGCGGACATCCGACTCCCTTTATAGGAGAATAGGTGGCCTGATCGGCTCCACCTAAAAAACAGACAGGTAGACCCGATTTGGTCTGATCGTGTGAAAAGGGCCTATCAGCGCCATCTAGAGGCCATAATGTGGTATTTTTCTGTGTGAAGAACATTTGACCCAGAGAGAACAGAGCTGAACATTGCTTTTGCCCTAATTTGTAAAGAACTATTGTACACGCAGTTTCACAGGACAAAACAGTTCTGCAATTTTTTTTTTTCGGTTTCTGGAACAGGAAGTGAAGGAAACACAATAGGCAGCAATTAAAGTGGAACTAAAGTTGGCTTAAAAGTGCTGACTGTATTTTTTTTTTTTAACAAAAGTGTTTCCCCTGCAAGGCAATATTATAATGTGTAGGGTGCATCGCATACTAGCACATTATGTGGGACTTGCATTGAGCCGAAGCCCTCCAGCGGCGCGCTGTCACCACTGCAGAGGCTTTAGCTTCACCCAGTCTTCCTTCCGTGTTCGCAGGTTGCAGCCAAGCCGCGATGACATCACAGGAGTCTCAGCCACGGCACACAGCTCTGAAGGAAACGGCACGGGATTGCGCTTCCTTTAGAGCGCGTGCGCTAATGACATCGCCAGCTGCTGCTCGCTAGAATATCTCCTAAATGATGTACGCTTAGGAGATCTTCATTTTACCTACAGGTAAGATTTATTATAAGCTTACCTGTAACTAAAAAAAAAAAAAAAAAAATTTTCTAATCACTAATGACAGAATAGACTGTGTACTAGTGATCGACCGATATCGTTTTCTGATTGCGGCTACAGTACCGATATTTTGGTCATCGCGTATCGGTAAGCGGCCGATATTGGCTGATATTTTCGTACATTTAAAAAAAAAAAAAAAAAAGTTTTTTTTTTTTTTACTTGACAGGTACTCTTGTAGAGGGATCTGGGGGTCTAAAAAACCCCAAACCCCTCCTCCTCTGTGTCCCTGCAAAGCAGGGGCACAGATCTAGGTCTTCCTCTAGTAAAAGCATCTCCCCCACAGTACCCAAAAACACTGGCTAGGCACACAGTTAACCCTTTAATTGTCCCTGATAGTAACCTTCCTTACCAGCCAGTGTCATTAGTACAGTGACAGTGCATATTGTTAGCATTAGTGTCACTGGTCCCCAAAAAGTGTCAGGGTCAGAATGTCTGCCGCAATATCACAGTCCAGCTAGAAGTCACTGATCGCCGCCATTACTAGTTAAAAAATAAATAAACTATCCTATACTTTGTAGACGCAATAACTTTTGCGCAAGCCAATCAATATAAGCTTATTGGCATTTTTTACAAAAAATATGTAGCAGAATATACATACTATACATATACATAAATACCACAAAAAGAAAGCTCTATTTGTGGGGAAAAAAGGACAATTTTATTTAGGTACAGTGTCGCACGACCGTGCAATTGTCAGTTAAAGTAACGTCTTATTGTAAACGATGGCCTGGTCATGAAGGGGGGTAAATCTTCTGGAGGTCAAGTGGTTAAAGAGGAATTCCAGGTCTGGATATCATTACATAGTTACATTGTTCCAGCTTGGACTAACTATGTATATACCATACCTGCATGATCCCTCTAGAACAGTGGTCTCCAAACTGCATCCCAGGGGCCAGATGCGGTCCTTTGCTTTCCGTTATCCAGGGGCACTATTTATCTTGCTGACACCAACAATGGGGGCATATTTCTTGTCACTGACACGAACAACGGGGCACTATTCCTCCCACTGATGGACACCCTTCCGCCCACTGATACAAATGATGGGGGACCATTTCTCCCATTTCCACCACCTTATGGGCATCCTCCCACTGGCACCAATGAGGGGGCACTATTCCTCCCACTGACACCAATGACGGGGCACTATTCCTCCCCACTGACACCAATGATGGGGCACTATTCCTCCCACTGACACCAATGATGGGGCACTATTCCTCCCACTGGTACCAACGATGGGACATTATTCCTCCCACCGACACCTACGATGGGGCACTATTCCTCCCACTGGTACCAATGACGGGGCACTATTTCTGCCACGGATACCAATGATGGGGCACTATTCTTCCCACTGGTACCAATGATGGGGCACTATTCTTCCCACTGACCCCAATGATGGGGCACTATTCCTCCCACTGGTACCAACGATGAGGGCACTATTCCTCCCACTGACACCAACGATGGGGCACTATTCCTCCCACTGGTACCAATAATGGGGCAATATTTCTCCCACTGACACCAATGATGGGGCACTATTCCTCCCACTGGTACCAATAATGGGGCAATATTCCTCCCACTGACCCCAATGATGGGGCATTATTCCTCCCACTGGTACCAACGATGGGACATTATTCCTCCCACCGACACCTACGATGGGGCACTATTCCTCCCACTAGTACCAATGACGGGGCACTATTTCTGCCACAGATACCAATGATGGGGCACTATTCTTCCCACTGGTACCAATGATGGGGCACTATTCTTCCCACTGGTACCAATGACGGGGCACTATTCTTCCCACTGACCCCAATGATGGGGCACTATTCCTCCCACTGGTACCAAGGATGGGGCACTATTCCTCTCCACTGACACCCATGATGGGATACTATTTCTCCAATCAACACCAATGATGGGGCACTATTCCCCCCACTGACACCAACGATGGGACACTATTCCTTCAAATGACACCAACGATGGATCGTTTATTTCTACCCATGATGGGGCACTATTCCTTCTACTGACCCCAATAACGGGGCATTATTCCTCCCACTTAAGATTGTTTACTCCCACTAACACTGGGACATTTTCTACTCCCACTAGCCACAGTCCGGCGCCCCTAAAGTCTGAAAGGCCGTAAACTGGCCCCTTGTTTATAAAGTTTGGAGACCCCTGCCCTAGAAGCTGGAAATCACTGTATAGACACCGCTACTACAGGGATCGCCACTTGCTTCGAGATCCTTTGCTGAGTGGTCAGCTTGCTGCATTGTGAACACAGGAGGTCGGCCACTCAGCAAAGGTGCCATTCAGAGAATTATTTGCAAGTGTTTTATTATTGGAAGTGGTGGAGAGTGTGATGTCATCACCCCACCTCGTCCAATCAGAAAATACAAAGTGTCCTTTCAATGGTGCCCATGAAGATACCTGGAGATCCAGTTCAGAAAGAAGCTTTTCCTGTTCTCTAAGCACAGACACAGATCCAGCTCAGCACATAGGTGGCTGGAGCTCAATAACACGTTGGCTTATGGGCATATTTTTCAAAACTTAAAATTTTACATTTTGAAATGTTCACTCCCAAAGCATGGTTACAGTGCACATGGCGGTTTCTCTAATGCATCTCAATGGACAAAAATACACTGCAGAGGCTCCCAGGGGCCACAACACACGTGCATTTTGCTCTGTACGCCGCGTGCAAGAGCCTTTGATTTCCGGTAAGTTTCCCGGCACCCTGGACACAAATGGTCACCAGGACAGGAAGTGAAGAGACATCTGTCCAATAGGGACACAGATAGAAATTAAAACGCACACACAGAGATTCCAATCCTTCCCCCATCCAATACAAGGAAAAATCTGAATGGACTTTGGCTTGAACCCCTCAGTGGGACCTTGGTGAACACATCTCCTCCGGGGACACGAGTCCACTCACTGAACACGTCAATGGGTCAGCTCTGGGCCACAATCTGCAGATACTTACTACATGCTAATAGTGAATGGCTGCTCAATGCTTATTAAAGCTACAGGTAGAATTCCTGCTAAAATCTGCCTAGTGCGCTCAAAGACAGAAGCACCATTTTGCCAGTACCGTCCAGAATTATTATTGTAAAAAGCAGAAGATTTCAGCTCTGGCTTTCAAAAAGTTATTACATTTGGCTGTATTGTTTCTTATTAAAAGGGTCTAAAGGAAGATGAGAAGCCGGCGGTGTCCAGATTCTCCCCTTCATCCTCCCATCATGCTCCAGGAGGACAAGCGCAGGGCCGGCCGCTACAGGTGCCAATATAGGCTCTTCCTCCAGACACCTCCAGAAGGCCAGAAGATGAATGCAAATTGTATTTACGAAAAAATTCTAAAAACTTCTGCAACAAAATGAGGGACTAAACAACCCCCTTTTATTCCGCAGGGGCCGGCCCTTGGAAAACAGGGGGAGGGGTCAATGGATTTAACCAAAACCTATGTAAGCATTCATGTTGCAATGTATAACCCCCCTTGGGTCATAACCTCTATCTTCCCATTCATCCACCACTCCATTATTTTTATTAAATAGACTTATATACAAATTTATTAGAAAATAAACATATTTTCTCTTATAAATTAAAAAGTGTAAAGATTTGAAGAGAACAAACTAGGAAGGTTTTTTTTTTTATACTCTTGCCTAGTACAGCCGTTCACAGGGCATGTCCATGTGATGTCATTAGTGATGTCATCTGTTCCGTGACAACATTGATTTATGATTGGCCAGCCTTCCAGAATGCAAGATGGCCACTACTTAGTGGATGCAATTTTATGTTCTCAGCAGGCTGTTTATACAGTTTTCTAGCAAAAAAAAAAAAATGGCAGCAGCTTAAGATAAACCCCATCAACAGATCTTGCAATATTCCAGCATTTTTACCCTGGGGAGGGGCAGAAGCAAGCTGGGTATATCTAAAAAAAAAAGCTTTTAAACTGTGTGGCTTTAGGAAGCAGATTTTCCCCTCTAGGGCAGGGCAAAAAAATGATTGGTTGTCCTGCATAGAGCTCTTCGGCTACAAAGCCCACACCCACAAGAAGCAACGGAGTGCAATCAGCAAAGGCTGGGCCACAGTGAGAAGGTTTTCTGATTGGTTGTGGCGATTTCTACACTACGCTCATTGCCTTCGAGACTAGTATTTCTGTAGGAGAAACTAAACCGATTGGATGATTGGATAAGCAAAGGCATGAACGTACAATAAGATAATATGTAGAAATAAAATGGGTGCAAATCGTACAGAGCAGATTGGGGTTGTCACTCTTCAAACCCATCCGGGTTGCCTGTGCGTAGAGCTAAACAAGTGAATGTAAAGGCTGTATAGTGCCTGCATAAGCTGTGGGGGAGAAGATAAGACAAGGTGTAGAGTTCACTCATCTGTCAGCTCTTCCGGCTCTGTTCACCGGCATACAAGGGCACAGAGGCAAAAATTCGAGGCTCCTGCGGGGGGGTAGTCAGCGTCAATTCGTGAGGGGAGCCGATCGGTCGTTTGTCACTGTGGGCTTCAATCGGACCTCCAGAAAGGGGTTTCTGTTGGGAAATAAGAGGCAAGTTTTACTTTTACCAACGACAGGTTAAAAAAAAAAAAAATAGAACCTAGTCATCCCAAAAGGGCCAGTTGCCCCAAAAAAGGGACATTTCACTTCTAGTTGGAGTCTAGTAGGCTGTGGCAGCATCCTTGGATCCCCTATAATAGGGGATCTCTCCATCACTATGGAGGCTCATTCCCCCTGCTACCATAATTAGGTCCCAGCCTTGTGTGATACAATCTCTGTAATAGGGATAGACCGATATGGTTTTTTTAGGGCTGATACCGATATTTTGGTCACAACGTATCGGTATCGGCCGATATGGGACGATATTTTGTACATTAAAATTTTTGAGAAATAAAGACAATTTTTGACACAAATCTGGTACGGAACAAGTTAATTTTTGTTTAATGCTTAATGGCTGGCTTGCCGGCACCCTGTGGTGGGTCGCTGGCTGGCTGGCACAGGGCCTGTGGCTGGCTGGCACCCTGTCTGTGGGTGGCTGGCTGTCTGGCACCCTGTGGTGGGTGGCTGGCACCCTATGATGGGTTGGTGGCTGGCACAGGGGCTGTGGGTGGGTGGCTGGTACAGGGCCTGGGTGGCTGGCTGGCTGGTTACAGGGCCTGTGGGTGGCTGGCTGACTTGCTGGTACAGTGTCTGTGGCTGGCTGGTACAGGGCCTGTGGATGTGGGTGGGTGGCTGGCTGGCACCGGGCTGCTGTGGGTGGGTGTATGGCTGTGATACACTGCTGTGAGACTAGTTCCGACTCCAGGCTTGGCTGTCCAAGGGGAGGGAGGTGGCCTAAGAAGGCAGAATGATGTCTCAAACATATCGGCAATATTGGCCAGCTCCGGGGCCGATACTGATACATCGGGGAAAGTGCATATCGGCCCCTGATATATCAGCCTTGCCGATAAATCGGTCTATCCCTACTCTGTAATATTAAATACATGAGTGCTGGCTGCCACAAAGGTTCTACAAACATGGTAAAAAGATTTAATGTAAAAGGTAGTCATTGCCGAGTATGGGAACGCGGGGTCAAGGACAGCTATGTTGGCCACTGCAGGGGCTCAGAACAATTTTTATTTCATTCCATATCAAAGCTGTTGGAAAGATCAGTGGGAAACACCAAACAATCTGCTACAGATAAATGTAAAGATTAAAAAGGAACCCTTTGCACATGGAACTAGGGAATTACACTGCATGGCACAACAGACAGCTGAGTCTATGGAATGTTCCAACATCCCCGCTCATCATACACTCATCTTTGGCATGGCTCCCCAAATCATCATGGACTGTGAAAAACTTTTGCATTTAATTTGGAAATCAAGGTCCCGGAGTCTGGAGGAAGAGTGGAGAGGCACAGAATCCAAGTTGCATGAGGTCCAGTGTGAAGTTTCCACAGTCAGTGATGATTTGGGGAGCCATGTCATCTGCTGGTGGTGGTCCACTGTGTTTTATCAAGTCCAAAGTCAGTGCAGCCCTCTAGCAGGAAATTCTACAGCACTTCATGCTTCCCTCTGCTGACCAGCTTCATGGAGATGCTGATTTCATTTTCCAGCAGGACTTGGCACCGCCCACACTGCCAAAACTACCAATACCTGGTCACATGATCATGGTATCACTATGCTTGATTGGCCAGCAAAGTCACCTGACCGAAATCCCATAGAGAATCTGTTGGATATTGTCTAGAGCAGTGGTCCTCAACTCAGTCCTCGGGGCCAACTAACAGGCCAGGTTTGCAAGATAACTAAATAACATCACAGGTGATCTCATTTGCTGCTCAGTGATTCCAGTATTCTAGTCTACATCTCCCCAAGGTAATACTGTACTTAAAATCTGGCCTGTTAGTGGGCCCCGAGGACCAGAGTTGAGGACCACTGGTCTAGACTCTAGAGCATGGGTCTTAAAACTATGGCCCTCCAATTGTTCAGGAACTACAATTCCCATCCTACCTAGCCATGTCTGTGAATGTCAGAGTTGTACAATGCCTCATGGGATTTGTAGTTCTGCAACAGTTGGAGGGCCGTAGTTTGAGAATCCATGGTCTAGAGGAAGAAAAGAGAAACCAGACCCAACAATGCAGAGGAGCTGAAGGCCTCTTTAAAGAAACCTGGGCTTCCATAACACCTCAGCAGTGCCACAGGCTGATCGCCTCCATGCCACGCCGCATTGATGCAGTAATTCATGCAAAAGGAGCTCCGACCAAGTATTGATTGCATTCTATACTGTACATGGACAGACTTTTCAATAAGCCAACATTCCCTTATTAGAAATCCTTTATTTATTTATTTTTTGGTCTTCTGTAATATTCAAATTTTCTGAGATACTGAATTTTGGGTTGGCATTAGCTGTAAGCCATAATCATCAAAATTAAAAGAAAGAAATTCTTGAAATATATCTCTCCGTGTGTAACGCATCTATATAATATATAGGAGTTTCACTTTTTGAGTTACTGAAATAAATGAACTTTTAGGTGATATTCTAACAGTATGAGATGCACCTGTATAGCAGTCCTGTGACTTCTATCAGTGTCTGGTTAAAGTTTGTAGAAGTTTTCATTCTCCTGGGACCAGTGCTTTAAGTGGGCCGGTATGCACTGGTACTCAGTGGCGCCACTTCCAAATATGGCTCTTGAGCATACCGCCACCTCTCCGTGCGCCTTAGCGTACCAGTACGCTAATTTTGGACATCTGCGCCCTCAATTGCCCCCCCACAAGAATATTTCCAACTCCAGAGCCAGACCAGTCACCACCAGTGAGTCCCCCTGCTCCGGAGTCCCAGACCAGGGGTGTGTGGGGCGTAAAAATTTATAGGCTATAATAGAGTACCGGCACCTCTTTTGGGCCACTTAAAGCACTGCCTCGGACTATCCTATGAGGCTGTATGACCCCCTGACCCTCTGTCTGGACAGTGCTGATTTGCCCTGTGGTGATCACATGCACCCTCACCCACCCAAACTGTACCAATATACACCAAACTGAGCATGTGCAGAGTGCCCCAAGGCTCTGTACTATCAGGAGATGGATTGGGGGCTGTGAAAAAAGGGGACGGGAGATCAGAAAAGACAGAAACAGACAGTCTTTTTACACAATGCAGAGTATTAACCCCTTAGGTTAAACAGTGAGTAGAAAAAGCATGCTTTACTGCATATATAGACAGATTTTACTGTTGTGGGTTTAGTAACACTTTTCTCATTCCTTTAAAATAGTCACCATATTGACATGTAGACTAAACTGTTCAAAAAAAGTGACAGCGATAGGAAAAAAGGGACAAACCATAAGGCTGCATTCACACTTGAGCGTAGCGTTTTTTACCGCGATTTTACCGCAATTTTTACCGCGATTTTTTCAGGCATTTTTCATTGACATCTATCAAAAACGCTGGTAATCAGCCCAAAAAGAAGCTCATGTACTTTTTTCAGCTACAGGCGTTTTGCAAAACGCTCAGATGTGAACAGGGGCCATTTAAATGAATGGGGATTTACTTGTTGGGCGTTTTGGAAGCGTTTCTTTTGAGCGTTTTTGGAGCTGAAAACGCCCAGGTGTGTTATATTAGCATATTTGAGCATTTCATATATTAAGAGCTGAATAGGTTATCTGAATATTTTTGTAATAATTATTCTTTCTGTAGAGAGGACGATGCCTGGGAGCTCCCCCCAACCTATGAGGACCCCCCAATCTCAGGGGAAGAACAGCTTGTACAAGGAGGTCCCCTCTCACCAAGGCTATACTGGGGCTCAAAGAACAAGCAACACACTTGGGATTTCCTGCAAAAATATCAGAACTGAAATGCCCAGGATATAGGAGAAGCCGCAACCCTTCAGACTTCGCCAATAACTGAAGGGCTGACATTGACTGATGAGGCGCATACGCCTAGGAAAACCAATTTTACCATATGAAACTCCCTTGTCCCTCCCAAGTACCAAACATCACGTTTACAACCATTGCGTTGGAAAGGGCACAGCTTTATTTAATTTCCAACAGTTGTACTGTGAGCACGTGTAACCATACAATTCCAAATGGGGCCTGTCCTTACCATAAGTGCTGGACAGACTACGTCCAACTTCCAGTCAAGGGCATAGCCCATTACCAAGTTATAATGCTGGCAAGGTCAAAAAACCGCCGCTAAAGCTGTGACAGACCAACAAAAAATGGGGTGGGAGGGTGGGCAGCTATGTGTAGTAGGGATACACCGAAATGGAAATTCTGGGCCGAAACAGAAACCGAGAATTCAGGATGCCCTTGGCCGAAAACCGAAAATTACTTTTTTCCCTCAAATGATTTTAAAATAGTTTTTTTTATCATTTCTATATATTTTCTATCATATTATGGTGCGGAGGAGGACGAGGAAGATCCTCCTCTGCTTTGCATGCTGGGTCCTCTTCTCAGCCTCGATTTCCTCTCGGGACCGTGATGTCACTGGTTGATAGACGCCAGGCGGCTGGCGATTCTAGCAACCAGTCAGGCACAGGGCGGGCGAGGAGGTACGAACTGCGGGTCTCAGGAGCCGGCCACGGTAGCTCACGCACCATAGAAGTTAAAGTGAACGCTGCTGTTGTGGCGGCCATTAATTTTTGGCATACATGACCCGTTTTCGGCCGAAACGGGATAGGCCCATTTTCGGCCGAAATTTCAGCGCACCACTAACGTGTAGAATCCAAAAGACCCAGAATTCCATGAGGAGGATAACTTTAGTGAGCTCAGGCCTGACCCCTTCCCACTGATCCAATTGCCTGCGACCACCTCACGCACAGACCCCCCCTCTCAGGGGCTGATCTTTCCTGGCCATGCCCCATCAGTCAAGACTCTCTTTCCTAAGGGGATCAAGAAGCCCTCATTCTGAACATACCAGTTTTTAACGTTGGGACACACTGAAGCATTAAACCACAGACAATTTTGCACAATTCTGCATCACAGGTACTGATTTAAAGCCAAGTCAAGCTAAAGTATTTTCTTTGGATAAAGCCTAGATTGTTCCTGTGATTGTCCCATTCACAGCAAGTAACTTGAAATATCTCTATAGGGAACACTGAGTTGGGAAGGGAGTCCTAGTCCAATGACAGCTGCTCCCTCATTCGCTGTGAAGGTGTCACGGGACAGGAAGCGAAGGAAAACCTCCCCAATCTGAACAAATAAAAACCTGACAGAAGTTTTAAACTTTGTTCTTCTATAAACAAAACAATATTGGATGGAACTCTAAGAATATCAGTTACTTGCATTGAGGTGGGTAGGAAAGCCATGGACGGACCTACCTTTACATTGGAATTTTCCCCATGGCAGCCAGATTTCAGATTACAAATCTAGTTTAGCAAAAGGAGAAAGATGAAAGACAAAATGACCTTCAGCCATCACCGTGTCTTACATAATATGACTATCAGCATTGCCTGAGAGTAACCAATCAGAATGGTTTTCACTTCCAGCACTTCACTAAGGGACAGCTCTATAGGGAAAATCTGTAAATGTGTTCAACCACAAAATCCCCAACATTTCCTATGAATAAATAATACAGGGGGGCATTGCTATGGAAAAATAATAGTGGGGGCCATTACTATAGAAAACGAATACCGGGGCCATAACTATAGAAAATACGGGGGGGGGGGGGTCATTACTATGGAAAAAAAATACCGGGGCCCATTGCTATAGAAAAATTACATCGGGGGGCCATTACTATATAAAAATTAATACTGGAGACCACCACTATAGAAAAATAATACCGGAGACCATTACTATAGAAAACTAATACCATGGGCCATAACTATAGAAAATACGGGGGGGGGGGGGGGCATTACTATGGAAAAATAATACCGGGGCCCATTACTATGGAGAAATTACATCGGGGGGCCATTACTAAAGAAAATAATACTGGGGGCCATTACTATATAAAAATGAATACTGGAGACCACCACTATAGAAAAATAATACCGGAAACCATTACTATAGAAAACTAATACTGGGGGGTCATTACTATAGAAAACATCTACATATATTATTTTACCAAAATATGGAAGGGTTTGCAGCACCCTTCATTGCTCCAGCACACTGGATTACATAAGACCGAATAAGCAATAAAGTGAGCTCATTGTGCTGCAACCTTTTCCTTTTGTTCATTTTGGTAGTCACTGGGGACATGTTGCATGCATAGAATGGTTTTCTCTAAAAATGGTAGTGATTAACCTTTCTAAAACATAGTAATAATACAGTAATAATAATAAAGTTTAGCTTTCTATTAGCAATACAAGTATATTGACTGGTGCACATACATAACATGTTTATATTTACACTTCAGCCCAGCGCCAATGTGTGTGCCTTCAGACCTCAGCACAGTGCCAATGCATATGCCTTCGAACCTCAGCCCAGCGCCAGTGCGTGCACCTTCGAACCTCAACCCAGCGTCAGTGCGTGCGCCTTTGACCCTCAGCCTAGCGCCAATGCGTGCACCTTCAGACCACAGCCGTGCGCCTTCAAACCTCAGCCCAGCTCGTGCACATTTAGACTTCAGCCCAGAACCAATGCGTGCACCTTCAGACCTCAGCCAAGCACCAATGCGTGCACCTTCAGACCTCAGCCAAGCGCCAATGCGTGCACCTTCAGACCTCAGCCAAGCGCCAATGTGTGCACCTTCAGACCTCAGCCAAGCGCTAATGCGTGCACGTTCAGACCTCAGCCAAGCACCAATGCGTGCACCTTTTGACCTCAGCCAAGCGCCAATGTGTGCACCTTTCGACCTCAGCCAAGCGCCAATGCGTGCACCTTCAGACCATAGCCGTGCGCCTTCAAACCTCAGCCCAGCTCCAGTGCGTGCACCTTCAGACCACAGCCAAGCGCTAATGCGTGCACCTTCAGACCTCAGCCAAGCGCCAATGCGTGCACCTTTAGACCTCAGCCAAGCGCCAATGCGTGCACCTTGAGTCCTCAGCCCAGTGCCAGTGCGTGCGCATTCAAACCTCAGCCCAGCACCAGTGCATGCACCTTCTAACCTCAGCCCAGCGCCAATGCGTGCACCTTCAGACCACAGCCGTGCGCCTTCAAACCTCAGCCCAGCACCAATGCATGCACCCTTAGCTCTCAACCAAGTGCCAATGCGCACAACTTTAAATCTCAGCCAAGTGCCATTCCGCACACTTTTAGACATCAGCCAAGCTCCAATGCATGCACCCTTAGACCTCAGATCTGATTCGAACCCTGTGTAGATTTAAATCTTACTTGTGGATCTAGAACAATGCATGCAGCTTATATTAAAGTGAAACTCCACCCAAAAGGGGAAGTTCCAGTTTTAGGACTCGTCCCCCACTCCTCTTGCACAATTGTCACTTTTGAGGAGGGGGGGGGGGGGGGGAAGGGGGCAGGTAACCGATTTTGACAGGTACCTGCTCCTACTTCTGTTCCGAATGCCGCAGTGCTCGGGAACAGGAGTTCTCCTCCCACCCTCCCCCCATGCAGTCTTCTGGGACACACACAGGTCCCAGAACACTGCATCCACAAATCCTGGATGCGCCGTGCGACTTGTGCTTGCGCAGCGGGCACCTGGGTGTCCATAGTGAAGATACCGCCGCCGCCGAGGTTGGACAGCAGATGAAGACGGCTGGGGTGAGCTCTCCACTGGACCATGAGACAGGTGAGTGGCTGTTTTTTAAAAGTCAGCAGCTACACTTTTTGTGTAGGCTTCCTCCAGAGGTTGCTGGGGGTTCCTTTAGCAATGAGCAATCTATACCTCCTGGATAAGTTCCCGTTGACACCATTATATAAAAATGTAATTGTGATCTGATGCCTATAATGCTACGCCTTTATCCCGATACAACTCATACATAAAACAAAAAACATTTGCCCATGGGACTTTAGATGAGGCATAACATATTGGTAATAAAGTATCAATTTATTAAACAATAAATATTGAACCACAGAGGGGAACAAAGTCCCTACCAGCACCATGTATCCCAACAGCTATGCAGGGACCATAATCCCACTTGGGCAGTGGTCACTATTTGGAGGTGTTATTTTAGATCAGTTTTTAAGATTTTATGTTGGTGGCATCCACTCCTGAAGAAGTGAAGCAACACTCACGAAACGCGTCGAGTTATAGGATGCATTTTTGTTACGTTTTAATAATCTGACTGTGTAGAACATGTATATAAAATAACACCTCCAAACAGCGACCGCCGCCCACATGGGCAGGGCCGGCCTTTGGGGCCGCACAGGGCGCCGTGGGCAACAGGGGCGCCATGCGGCCATCACAGCTCGCAGATGATCAGGTCGCACAGCGGGAGGTAAGCAGCGACCGCGGCCTGGACAGGGTTAACACAGGCCGCAGCCGCCACTTACCTCCCGCTGTGCCTCGGTCTAATATAGCTGCAGGGCTGAGCTGTGCATCTCACACAGCTCAGTCTCAGATCTGCCCCCGCTGACAGATCCCTCCTCCCCCGCCCCTCCTCCTCCCGCCCCTTCTCCTCCTGTGTCTGCCCCACCCACACTCCCAGGGGATGTGTGGGTGGGAAGTTTAAAGAAGAAAAGAAAAGCTGCAGACAGCGTGAGCCTCTATACTGAGGTAAGTAATCTCTCTCTCCTGCAACAAATGTAAGGGGGGCTCGGTGTGGTGGGGGTCTCTTTTTTGACCAGGACAAAAAAAGCATCAGTCCAGATAACCAAAAGACAAAAAAGCATACTATGTCCAATAGCAAAAGCCTATTGGAGGATTGCAGGAAAGGTTTAAAGTGGTTGTAACTCTAAGACAGGAAATATGAACAAAGCATATCCCCATATCCATATAGACATATATTTACTTTTCTCAGTTCAGAGCACTAAGTGTCATTTCTGTCTGCTGCCTCCTTCCTCTGCTATCATCGTGAGTTGCTTCTGACAAGTTTTCCTGACACCAAGAGAAAAATGGTAACGGGAGGGACCTCCAGCTGATTGACAGCCTCAGCTCTGTTCCTGTGCGGAGGAGGGTGTGTCTCTTCCCTCCAATCAGCTCTCAGAGCTCTCCTCACTGAGCTCTGCAGAGTGTAACTTCAGCTCTCCGCCCCATTTTTTTCCTAACAGCTCAGACAAGCTTTACAAATTCTGCACTTTGAATAGCTGTAGAGAAGAGAGGGCTACAGAGAAACAGGCACAACTTATGTAGGAGAATTTGTTTCATCTCTGTGTATCACCTGAGGCCAGTCACTTCACTGGAGATATGGAAGGGTTTACAACCACTTTAGGCTTAGCATACCTAATCCTTGATTTTGGGAATCTTTAGAGGGATGGACAGCGCTTAGCCATGTTTAAAGGAGGGGAAGACAGCGCTTGGCCATGTTTAAAGGAGGAAAGGACAGCGTTTTGCCTTGTATGAAGGAGGGGAGGACAGCGCCTGGCTTTGTATGAAGGAGGGGAGGACAGCGCCTGGCTTTGTATGAAGGAGGGGAGGACAGCGCCTGGCCTTGTATGAAGGAGGGGAGGACAGCGCCTGGCCTTGTATGAAGGAGGAGAGGACAGCGTTTTGCCTTGTACGAAGGAGGGGAGGACAGCGCCTGGCCTTGTACGAAGGAGGGGAGGACAGCGCTTGGCCTTGTATGAAGGAGGGGAGGACAGCGCTTGGCCTTGTATAAAGGAGGAGAGGACAGCGTTTTGCCTTGTATGAAGGAGGGGAGGACAGCACCTGGCCTTTTTTTTTTCTCAGGCCTTGTATGAAGGAGGGGAGGACAGCACCTGGCCTTGTAGGAAGGAGGGGAGGACAGCGTTTTGCCTTGTACGAAGGAGGGGAGGACAGCGGCTGGCCTTGTACGAAGGAGGGGAGGACATCGCCTGGCCTTGTACGAAGGAGGGGAGGACAGCGCCTGGCCTTGTACGAAGGAGGGGAGGACAGCGCCTGGCCTTGTACGAAGGAGGGGAGGACAGCGCCTGGCCTTGCACGAAGGAGGGGAGGACAGCGCTTGGCCTTGTACGAAGGAGGGGAGGACAGCGCCTGGCCTTGTACGAAGGAGGGGAGGACAGCGCCTGGCCTTGTATGAAGGAGGGGAGGACAGCGCCTGGCCTTGAAGAAGTTCCCTCACATTGTCAGGAGGCGGCCATGATTGTAAAGGTGGTTTCCAGTCCTTGTATGGGATTGTGTTGAATACTGAATGTACTGGGAAGGTCTTTGCAGCCATAAGAGCTCTAAAAGACCCAAAGCCTGAAGAGGAGGCGGAGCCTATAAATGCAGATAGAACACACTGAACTTGCTGGAACACAATCTCCAAGCTTAGTCTGATGACTCAGAATCAGATGGTATCAGGGGCCTCAGGCACATTAGAGATGGAACCCTCTGCTATGGATGGTGTCAGGGTGTGGTCAGCGTCTCTGCAAATAGATTGCGCCATTAATTTTCCAAAACCCACCAAAAAAACATCTGAATTGGACAGAAGAGAGGACTTGTGGACACATAAATGGTCCCAGTCTCACCCAACAGAAGGCACTAATGGGACGGTGGACCCTATAACAATCTTCACATCGGTTTCTTCAGCAGACATACAGGCGCATCTCAAAATATTAGAATATCTTCAAAAAGTTAATTTATTTCAGTAATTAAATTCAAAAAGTGAAACATTATATATATATATATATATATATATATATATATATATAGTATATAGAGTAATTTCATGTTATATATATATATATATATATATATATATATAGTATATAGAGTAATTTCATATTATATATATATATATATATATATATATATATAGTATATAGAGTGATATATTTCAAGCATTTCTTTATTTAAATTTTGATGATTACGGTTTACAGCAAGTGACACCCCAAAATTCAGGATCTCAGAAAATTAGAATATTGTGAATAAGTTGAATATTGTAGCCTCATGGGGTCACACTCTAATCAGCCAACTCAACATACCTGCAAAGGTTTCCTGAGCCTTTAAATCAGGGGCGTAACCACAGGGGTTGCAACTGCAACCGGGCCCCCCATGCTCCTGTACACCTGGATAGGGGGGGGCGGCGGGGGCAGCATGTAGAGAAATCACTGTCCTCCTTTTTCCTCCTGTAGCTGCAGGAGGAAAATGGAGGAGATTGGTTCCTCTGTATGCTGCCCCCGCCACTCCTCCTATCCAGTTCTGCTGTCTCTGGGCCCCTGTGTGCTCCCCTGGTCGAAGCCCCCCCCCCCCACTGTGCTCCCTCCCCTCGCCTGCCGGCTGCTGCAGGGGATGTGTCACAATAGAGAACCAGGAAGGGGTCAGTAAATATGTAATTTACCAGCTCCTTCCTTTTCTGAATGGACAGAGTCATAGTCAGTGACATTGTAAAAAAAAAAATAATAATAAAATGATAAAAAATAATACAATTAAAATACCAAAAAATAAAAAACTACTGACCCCAGTGGGTGAACTTCCAGGATCGCAAAGGTCACACTTGCGACCAGACCCTGGCATTCCACCACCGTGGGGAGGCCCCAAGATGGCAGGAAGGGGGCCCACTGCAGAACTTGCGAAAGAGTCCCGATGCGAGACCGTAATAAAGGGCCCCAGGATCAGTGGGAAGAGCCCCAGGCTTGAAAGGAAGGGCCCCAGCCAGGGGTCCAGGGGGGCCTTCATGGTTTCTTGCACCGGGGCCCTGAAGGTTCTAGTTACGCCTCTGCTTTAAATGGTCTATCAGTCTAGTTCAGTAGGTTACACAATCATGCGGAAGACTGCTGACTTGACAATTGTCCAGAAGACAATCATCGACACCCTTCACAAGGAGAGTAAGTCACAAAAGGTCACTGCTAAAGAAGCTGGCTGTTCACAGAGTGCTGTAGCCAAGCATATTATTGGAAAGTTCAGTGGAAGGAAAAGGTGTGGTAGAAAAAGTTGCACAAGCAACAGGGATAACTGCAGCCCTGAGAGGATTGTGAAGCAAAGGCCATTCAGAAATTTGGGGGAGATTCACAAGGAGTGGTTGATATCAGTGCTTCAAGAGCCACCACATGCAGACGTATTCAGGACATGGGCTACAACTGTCGCATTCCATGTGTTAGGCCACTCCCAAACCAGAGACATCAGAAGCGCCTTACCTGGGCTAAGGAGAAAAAGGACTGGACTGTTGATCAGTGGTCCAAAGTCCTCTTTTTAGATAAAAGTAAATTTTGCATTTCATTTGGAAATCAAGGCCCCAGAGTCTGGTGGAAGTGTGGAGAGGCACAGAATCCAAATTGCATGAGGCCCAGTGTGAAGTTTCCACAGTTAGTGATGATTTGGGGAGCCGTGTCATCTGCTGGTGTTGGTCCACTGGGTTTTATCAAGACCAAAGTCAGCGCAGCCCTCTACCAGGACATTCTATAGCACTTCATGCTTCCACCAGCTTTATGGAGATGCTGATTTTGTTTTTCAGCAGGACTTGGCACCTCCCTACACTGCCAAAACTACCAATACCTGGTCACATGATCATGGTGTCATGCTTGACTAGCAAGCAAACTTGCCTGACCTAAACCCCATAGAGAATCTGTGGTGTATTGTCAAGAGGAAGATGGGAGACACCAGACCCAACAATGCAGACAAGCTGAAGGCCACTATCAAAGCAACCTGGGCACCTCAGCAGTGCCACAGGCTGATCGCCTCCATGCCACACCGCATTGATGCAGTAATTCATGCAAAAAGAGCCCCAACCAAGTATTATTGAGTGCAAACTATACTATATATGGACAGACTTTTCACTAAGCCAACATTTATGTATTAAAAACCTTTTTTTTTTTTTTTTTTTTTATTGGTCAAAATTAAAAGAAATGCTTGAAAGAAATCACTCTGTGTGTAATCTATAAAATATATGAGTTTCACTTTTTGAATTTGAATATCATCAAAAAGTTAATTTATTTCAGAAATTAAATTTTTTGAGATGCACCTGTAGAAAAATCACCCCTCTAAAGCATGAGAAGTGGATGGGCCACTTACCTTTGCTCTGTGTGACTCTGAGAAGACAGGTGACTAGGGGAGAATAAGGCTCAAAGCCAGGCAAAGCCCCCACTTCCCCACCAGCCAGCCTGCAGTCCTAACTCTGCATATTTACATAGTAGAAGCACATGCGTTCTAATGGATAGATAGAGGGCAGGTGAGCTGGGAGGGAGCCCGGGAGCCCACCTCTCCTTAAATGGCACCGGGGTAGCACTGGATACCCAGCACAAGGACAGTTATAGATGGGGGCCGTGACCAGTTGTTTGTTTTAATTGACTAACCTAAAGAGCTGGTGCCGATGAGGGTTGCAGGTGGGTAAGTTACAACCAGTGGATGATCCATAATGTGCTTCAGAAACAGGACCACTACTTGGGATGGTGCTTCCTGTAGGCCGAATGGCAGGAAAGAGTGGAGCACATTCACATGCACCCAGCTCAGGTCCCTCAGCCTGAACTATTACTGTGGTAATATGGCAGTCATGGGAATTTTTAGATGGCGCCAAACAGTACAAACTGTGAGCGCCAAGAGATGGGAAAGTGGTGTCAGCAGAGGCGCCCGAATGTAAAGGAGAAGCTGAGAAATGGATTCTTCATTGATTTTGATATTTATTGCTCAAAGAATTATATAAAACGCAATCAACGCGTTTTGTGGCACCACACTGGCCCCTTTCTTAGGATATTCTATTATAATGCTTGTTTTTTTTTAATGAATGATCACATTTTTATAATGCATGTGGAAGTTTAAAGTATTACTTATATAGTGTATGTTATTAGAGAGTTACTTATATAGTGTATGTTATTAGAGAGTTACTTATATAGTGTATATTAGAGTTACTTATATAGTTTATATTAGAGAGTTACTTATATAGTGTATATTATTAGAGTTACTTATATAGTGTATATTATTAGAGAGTTACTTATATAGTGTATATTATTAGAGAGTTACTTATATAGTGTATATTATTAGAGTTACTTATATAGTGTATATTATTAGAGAGTTACTTATATAGTGTATATTATTAGAGTTACTTATATAGTGTATATTATTAGAGAGTTACTTATATAGTGTATATTATTAGAGTTACTTATATAGTGTATATTATTAGAGTTACTTATATAGTGTATATTATTAGAGAGTTACTTATATAGTGTATATTAGAGAGTTACTTATATAGTATATATTATTACAGAGTTACTTATATAGTGGATATTATTAGAGAGTTACTTATATAGTGTATATTATTAGAGAGTTACTTATATAGTGGATATTATTAGAGAGTTACTTATATAGTGAATATTAGAGAGTTACTTATATAGTGTATATTATTAGAGAATTGCTTATATAGTGTATGTTATTAGAGAGTTACTTATATAGTGTATGTTATTAGAGAGTTACTTATATAGTTTATGTTTTTAGAGTTACTTATATAGTGGATATTAGAGAGTTACTTATATAGTGTATATTATTAGAGTTACTTATATAGTGTATATTATTAGAGAGTTACTTATATAGTGTATATTATTAGAGAGTTACTTATATAGTGTATATTATTAGAGTTACTTATATAGTGTATATTATTAGAGAGTTACTTATATAGTGTATATTATTAGAGTTACTTATATAGTGTATATTATTAGAGAGTTACTTATATAGTGTATATTAGAGAGTTACTTATATAGTGTATATTATTGGAGTTACTTATATAGTGTATATTATTAGAGAGTTACTTATATAGTGTATATTATTAGAGAGTTACTTATATAGTGTATATTATTAGAGAGTTACTGATATAGTGGATATTATTAGAGAATTGCTTATATAGTGTATGTTATTAGAGAGTTACTTATATAGTTTATGTTTTTAGAGTTACTTATATAGTATATATTATTAGAGAGTTACTTATATAGTGGATATTAGAGAGTTACTTATATAGTGTATATTATTAGAGAGTTACTTATATAGTGTATATTATTAGAGAGTTACTTATATAGTGTATATTAGAGAGTTACTTATATAGTGTATATTATTAGAGTTACTTATATAGTGTATATTATTAGAGAGTTACTTATATAGTGGATATTAGAGAGTTACTTATATAGTATATATTATTAGAGAGTTACTGATATAGTGTATATTAGAGAGTTACTTATATAGTGTATATTATTAGCGTTACTTATATAGTGTATATTATTAGAGAGTTACTTATATAGTGTATATTAGAGAGTTACTTATATAGTGTATATTATTAGAGAGTTACTTATATAGTGTATATTATGAGAGTTACTTATATAGTGTATATTATTAGAGAGTTACTTATATAGTGTATATTAGAGAGTTACTTATTATTTATTTTATTTATTTCAGGTACTTATATAGCGCTGTCAATTTAAGCAGCGCTTTACATATACATTACACATTCACATCAGTCCCTACCCTCAAGGAGCTTACAATCTAAAGTCCCTAACTCACATACATACACAGTAGGGCCAATTTTTTTTTTACACAGGATCCAATTAACCTACCAGCATGTCTTATATAGTGTATATTATTAGAGAGTTACTTATATAGTGTATATTATTAGAGAGTTACTTATATAGTGTATATTATTAGAGAGTTACTTATATAGTGTATATTATTAGAGAGTTACTTATATAGTGTATATTATTAGAGAGTTACTTATATGGTTAGTAAGTAATTTGATGATCACTGTAAGGCTCGGTTCACACTGGGGCGGCATGTCAGGTGACAGTCGTCTGACAAGTCGCACTCCATTCAGTGCAATGGAACCAGTCTAAATCCGAGCGACTGAAGTCGCTTCGACTTAGAAAAAGGTTCCTGCACTACTACTACTTGCTTGTTTGCAAGCTGCACTGAAGTCACGCTGTGAGGGGCGGCTTCAGTCAGGCGACTTTGAAGCCGCCCCAGTGTGAACTGGATTGCCAGGATTCTTTCCTGGGTGTAAATAATATAAGTGGGTACTAATATTTATAGGTAAAGTTGATCCAGGGAATATCCGATTGCCTCTCAGGGGATCAGGAAGGATCGTTTCCCCTGCTGTAGTAAATTGGATCATGCTTTGCTGGGTTTTTTCGCCTTCCTTTGGATCAACTGCGGCTATAGGATTGTGTATATGGGATTGTATGGTTGGGTTTTCTTTACTGTTTTTTTTTTTATTGGTTTAGCCAGATGGACTTTTTCATCCTGATTAACTATGTAACCGATCCGAAGAGATAACCTGCATACAAACAAACACATACATTATATAACCACTTGCCTACTGGACACTTAGACCCCTTTCCTGACCTGAGGACTCGGCCCAGGGATGGTGGGAACCCCTCATAATGGACACAGCAGGTGTACAGACCCGGGGACTCAGCACAGGGATGGTGGGAACCCCTCATAATGGACACAGCAGGTGTACAGACCCAGGAACTCAGCACAGGGATGGTGGGAACCCCTCATATTGGGCACAGCAGGTGTATAGAACTGGGAACTCAGCACAGGGATGGTGGGAACCCCTCATAATTAACACAGAAGGTGTACAGACCCGGGAACTCAGCACAGGGATGGTGGGAACCCCCATAATGGGCACAGCAGGTGTACAGACCCGGGAACTCAGCACAGGGATGGAGGGAACCCCTCATAATGGGCACAACAGATGTACAGATCCGGGAACGCAGCACAGGGATGGTGGGAACCCCTCATAATGGGCACAGCAGGTGTACAGACCTGGGGATCTCACCAAGCAAGTCCCCAAGACATAGGAAAGACTCTTAGGGGGTTGAACCCAAAAAAAAAATTTAGTTTGTGTTCACTGACCCTAAAATAACTCAATGTGTGTCAATAAGGTGTATGTGGAAAACAGTTTTGTAAATTTCAGTCCTTCAAGTGCACAGCCGTATAATGTGCCATGTCTCCTGTTCAGTAGACCAGCATGGTATAAGTAAAAAAACATAAAATTCATATAAAAAAATACATAAAATACATCAAATTCAGCCAAACAATACAATAAAACCAGGCAGGAAAACAAAGATTTGAGAGACACGTGAGCAGGAGAGAGCAAAGAGCTGGAGACCCGGCGTGGTAAGACCGACATGGAGCCGCCAACCATCTTCAGAATGGAGCGTAGTCATAGGAAGACAGGAAGGTCCATGGGGGGGATGGGGGAAAGAGAAGCACAGCAGTTAGTCAGCCATTTTGTTGTAGACAAGCACTGGAGAGGAGGGCAAGGTGTTAGTGTGACGGTTCTTGCCCAAGAAAGGTTAAAGGTTAAAGAAGCAAAAAAATTATGTCTCCAGAAGTGGGATGTTAGCTGGGCGGTGAGTGTTCTGTGCTCTGCTACAACCACCGAGTCATCATCAGGATTCAATAGAAGACAATGTTCATGAAAACCTGCACAGCAACATTATATAAAATATACTGCTAGTATACTATGGTGTGCATTTATTTAAAAAAAAATGTGTAGCAATTCACCCAGTGAAAGTACATTGGTTCTGTGTGAATGGGGGCAAATAAATGTTATTGGGCTATTTTTTATGCTGGTCGAATGTTTATTAATAACGGAAAATACTGCCTTTGACACTAGATGGCGCCAAGCATCATAGGACTTTCCTAGTGGCCAAAGGAGAGTTTCCCATTGAAATTCATTTTTTATTCTTATTTTTGTTGGTGTATATGTGCGGACTAATCTTATTGTGAGCTGGGGAGCTTTTGCATCGCTCTGATCTATAGATAGATTTCATTTATTATTGTGAATTATTTATGTGTGCTGGGGAGTTTTAGTGATTTTTCTTTGTGCAGATTAGTCTTATTGCGTGCCAGGGAATTTTTGTATTGTTTTAATCTATAGCTTTTTTTGTTATTTATGTACTAAGCTGGGGAGCTTTTGCACTGCTTTATTTATAGCCATTTTATTTTTATTCATTTTTGTTATTCATGAGCTAGGGGAACTCGTGTGTTATTCTAAACCAGTGGTCTCCAAACTGCGGCCCTTTGCTTGGCTTTATCTGCCCCTTGAGGCATTTTTCCTGCCATGGACATCGACAATGGGGAATAATTCCTGCCACTAACAAAAATGGGGCACTATTTCTCCGAACACCACCAACTATTTCTCCCCCTAATACCAAAGATCGGGCATTGTTTACTCCCGCTGGGGGGTGGGGACAGTCTGGCCCCCCCTAAAGTCTGAAGGACAGTAAACTGGCCCTTTCTTTAGAAGATTTGGAGACCCAAACTCTACATTTACAGTTTTATTTTTATTATTTTATTTCATATTTTAAAATAAGAATAATTATTACTTTAATTATTATCATTGCACTGACTAGTCTTATGTGCTGGGAAACTTGTGTATTGTTCTAATCTATACATTTATAGTTACAGATTTTTATAGGATTAATTATTATGAATATTATTTTGTTTTAAATAACAGTAATAATAATATTAGTAATTATTATCATTGTGCTGACTAGTCGTATGTGCTGGGAAACTTGTGTATTGTTCTAATTGATAAATTTATAGTTACAGATAATTATATTAATAATTATTATGATTATTTTGTTTTAAATATTAGTAGTAATAATATTATTAATGGGAAACTTGTGTATTGTTCTAATTGATAAATTTATAGTTACAGATAATTATATTAATAATTATTATGATTATTTTGTTTTAAATATTAGTAGTAATAATATTATTAATAATATTAATAATATATATTATTATTAATATTATTAATTTAATTTTTATTTTAATTGCGCTGACTAGTCTTATGTGCTGGGAAACTTGTGTATTGTTCTAATTTATAGTTACAGATTATTATATTAATAATTATTATGATTATTTTGTTTTAAATAATAGTAGTTATAATTTTACTAATTTAATTACAGTACTATTATCATTGCGCTGACTAGTCTTATGTGCTGGGAAACTTGTGTATTGTGCTAATCTATACATATATAGCTAAGGCTTTCTTATTATTTCTAATAAAAAGCCATAGCATAGTTTCCCAGCACATAAGACTAGTCAGCGCAATGATCATATTTAAATTAGTAATAATATTTATTATTATTATTATTACTAATATCATTTAAAACAATATATATTTATATTATAATAATATTATATAATTATAATTATAATATAATATAATTAATATATAAAGTTGTAAAGAGCTGTGTAAACTGTCGGCGCTATATAAATTCTGTATAATAATCATAATATTGTTTTATATAACAATACTACTACTACTACTAGTACTATCATATTAATAATAACAATTGCTATTTTAATTATCAATTATTATCATTGCACTGACTAGATGTGATGGGGAAATGTGTATTGTGCCATTTATAGCGAAAGGTTTTTACGAATAATAATAAGAAGCCATAGCTTTAAATTATAGATTAGCACAATACATAAGTTTCCCAGCACATAAAACTAGTCTGCACAATGATAAGAATTTAAAAAGTAGTAATATTTATTATTAATACTATGATTATTTAAAACAATATAACTATTATTATATTATTATTATTATTATTATTATTATTATTATTATACAAGTTTCCCAGCACATTAGACTAGTCTGTACAATGATAAGAATTTAAAAAGTAGTAATATTTATTATTAATACTATGATTATTTAAAACAATATAACTATTATTATATCAAGTTGTAAAGCGCTGCGTGAACTGTCGGCGCTATATAAATTCTCTATATTAAAAATAATAATATTATTGTTTATAATAATACTACTAATAATCATAATATCATATTAATAATAACAATTCCTATATTAATTATGAATTATTATCATTGCACTGACTATTGTGCTAATCTATACATTTTTAGCTAATGGTTTTTAATCAATAATAATAATAATAATAATAATAAGTCATAGCTATAAATGTATAGATTAGCACAATACACAAGTTTCCCAGCACATAAGAATAGTCAGCACAATTATAATAATAATTAAATTAGTATTATTAAAAACAATATAACGATTATCTGTATAAATAATAATAACTATATATAGTTATATTTATATATATTTTTATTATTTTTATTATTAATTATACAATAGTTATATTGTTTTTAATAATACTAATTTAATTATATATATTAAGAATAGATATAATATCATATTATTAATTACTATTTTAATTATTATCATTGCACTGACTATATGTGCTGAGAAAGTGGTGTATTGTGCTAATCATTACATTTATAGCTTTGGCTTTTTATTTATTTATATTTTTTTAACTGACTAGTCTTAGGGTCCTTTCACATGGTCCGCCTCATCAGATCCGATCCGATTACTGAATAGGGTTTCCATCCGTCCAGATTTCACGCACAGGATCGGATGCGGATGGCAGCGGGTGTCAGCAGAGGTGTCTCCGCTGATATCCGCTGCCCCATAGAGCTGCATGAAGGATCCAATCAGATCCGCCTAAAAAACTGACAGGCGGATCTGATCGGATCGCCCGTGTGAAAGAGCCCTTACATAACTGGGGAATGTTTGTATTGTTCTAACCTACTGTATACATTTATACCTATAGTTAGATCACCATTTACATAATTATTTGATTTTTTTTTTTTTTATTAGTTTTGCACTGACTAGTCTTACATACTTGGGATTTTTTTTTGTATTGTTCTCACCTATACATCTACAGCGATTATATTTTATTATGCAACGACAAGCATGTACAGAGCTGCACAAAACAGACCTTTTCAATGAACACACTACAGTTCTAATGTTTTAAGCTATTTTATATGTTTATATTGACTGGGAATTGTATTATTATCACTTTCCGCTGTCTCTATGCCACCCAATACCAAGACATGTTTCAATCTGCCAATAAAAAATGCATCACTCCCCCCCCCCCCCCCATCTCTGGCTATCACCCTACAATACGTCCTCCCGAGCGGTTGTAGCAGATCACAGAAAAGCAAGTTCAAAGTGGAATTTTTCTTTTTTTTTTTTCAAAAACATAAAAAAACTTACTAAGCGCAGACATCTCAAAATCTCGCCGCTTCAGCTTCCAAGCTGCAACATAAAGACAAGTTTTAGCTGCAGGAGTTGGGGGATGTATACAGTTGTTGTTCTACATGGAGCCCCCCCATAGGGCGCTGTCTGCTCCGGTGATCGTCTCGGTAGATTATTGTCTGGGAGAGGAAATCCCGGAGGGATCATACAAATTACAGTCTGTGCATCCAGTTAAGGGGGGGGGGGGCTTGACTATTGTTCACATTCCATACATTGTACCAATAAAACTAAAAATTAACCATTTTTACACCACCAGGACCTGCCGCCATCTTCTCCCAATGGATGGATGAGACTCGATCTGTGTCTCCATAGGGAACAATTATTGGAAGCACAGATATTTTTCAGCAGGCTGGACAAGCAATGAGCAATACTGATCAATTTCCACATTCTGAAGCTTCCACTGATAAAGGGTAAACCTTACATCGACTTTCAGTATGTTTGGAATCATCTCTCACTGTATTGGCTTTCTAGATTGTAAGCTCTAACGAGCGAGGCCCTCTAATTCCTCCAGTATTGAATTGTATTGCAACTTTATTGTCTTCCCTCACATTGTAAAGTACTGCTCAAAACTATTGGCGCTGTATAAATCCTGTATAATAATAATATTAATAATCACTTCTGGACTGGAAGGTTTTTCCAGGCCATTTTTTGCAATTCGGCACTGCGTTAATTTAACGGACAATCGCGCAGTGGTGCGACACCGTACCCAAATAAAATTGAAAAAGTCCTTTTTTTCCCCCCCACAAACAGAGCTTTCTTTTGGTGGTATTTGATCATCTCTGCGGTTTTTATTTTTTGCACTATAAACCAAAAAATCTACAATTCTGATAAAAAAAAAAGTAATAATAATAATAAATATATATAATAATAATAATAAATATATATAATAATAATAATAAATATATATAATAATAATAAATATATATATATATATATATATATATATATATATATATATATATATATATATATATATATATATATATATATATATACACACACATTTTTTTTACAATTTTTTTTAACATTCTGAGAGTTTTTTCCAACTTTTTTTTATAAGATCCAAATGTGAAAAGGATCGAATCATTTTAACAAAAAATAAATAAATAAAATTGCACTGTATGCATTGTCTTATTTAACTATTAATAGATAATGGACTTTAAATTGTAGGGGAGAAAAGTGTTACAATGTTTACTTCTAATTGAAATGAAGACTTCTACACATGTAGATTGATGAAGTTTGTGTCCAGAAGGGTTGCAATAAAAAGCTGACAGGGGTTCCAGTCCTCCCCCCCCCCCCCCCCCCGAAACTATAAAAAAAAAAAAAATCAACATCTATATAGTTCTGACCCACTTATCTGTATTTTTCTGTGTTGTATGGAACTACATCAGGTTGTTATTGTTTGGTGACATGCTGACATCTAGTGGTGGTTTTCAGCCCCTACAACTCATTTACGTATGTGATTTGGGATCTCCCCTACTGTTTAGTGCAGTCCTATCAAGAGACTCACTGTTTCTTCTATATCCCCTCAAGTCAATGTTAGCACTTTGCAGAGGGAGGGCTTAGGAAAACCATTACTGTCTTACACCTTTATTATATAAAGTAAAAATTGCACTGGATTTAACTTCTGTGTCTTTTTTTTAAAGAGTAAAGCTGCCTGTGGATGGTGCCAAGTCAGCACGTGATCATACCATCTGAACAGACTGGGTAGAAGGAGGAATGTCAATGCCCCTTCCTTTAATGAAATAACACAGATTCTTCCAGCATGGAGGGAAAGTGAGAGATAATTTATTGGTCGGCAGAGAAAAAATGCTAAAGGCACAAAAGAAAAAAAAAAAAAAAAGGAAATAAAGGCAGATTGTATAAAATGTTTATTAGCCTTGTATTGTACAGCTGCTCAAAAGATCAAAATCACAGTTAGCATGTCACCAAGAACCATTTCCCCCAGAAAGAAAAAGAAAAAAAAAAAAGTAACAAAAAAAAAAAAATGATACTGAGAGAAACAAGTCCAAGAAGCAAGCAAGGCCAATATCGAATGATAAAAAAGATCCCCCAGATTGCCCCATTTAAATGCAATAAATAAAACTTTATTCATACAAGAACATCATTACAGGGCACGGTTTATTTTTTAACAAAAAAAAAAAAAAAAAGAAGGGAGTATGAAGCACTGTACATCTTTTATACAAGATTCTACATTCTGTCCATCGCTGAACCGAATTAAAAAATAAATAAAATTAAATGCATAACAGGAAGCAAAACTTTATGAATAAAATGACAGAATTATACAAGAGCGATCGTTCCAGCAGCGTAGGGAATTGCCTTTTCTAGCGTCCAATTTTATCTGTTTACAGAACTGCTCTGATGAAAGAAGCTGAAGTTTGTAGTTCTTTAGTGCTTCTTGTGGGATTTATTAGGGGATCAGGGCCCATTCAGACCTGTTTATTCTTGTGGGTTTAAAAAAATAAATAAATAAAAAATATGCAGCATTTTTTTGCCAGTGCAACACATTATAATGCATTGTAGTGCACTGCCGTGTGTTGCACATACTGCAAGATGTGTCAGAGCTGCATTCCCTTTGAGGTGCCGTTGAAGATGAATGACACCATAGTGTGTATGGTTTGGGCAAAACTGCTAATATACGTTGCTATCCAAAAAAAAAAAAAAAAAAAATTATATATATATATTATTATTTATCTATTTTTTTTTTTTAGATAAAACGGCAGATTTGCCCAATTTGTGTATATTTTCTGCAAACTAACATTTCAACTGTTTGTTTTCTTATAATGCGGAGAAAAATTTCCGTGCTTTTTCACAAATAAAGAGCTACATATAAAAAAAATAAATAAAAAAGAATAATATAGTTGAAATGTTAGTTTGCAGAAAATATACACAAAATGTTTTATCTAAAAAAAAAAAAAATAGTTAAATAAGACTGCTTATAGTGCAATTTTATTTATTTATTTTTTGTTAAAATGACTCGATCCTTTTCACATTTGGATCTTACAAAAAAAAGTTGGAAAAAACTCTCAGAATGTTAAAAAAAAAAATCGTAAAAAATGTAAATATATATTTACATTTTTTTACGATTTTTTTTAACATTCACAGAGTTTTTTACAACTTTTTTATAAGATCCAAATGTAAAAAGGATCGAATCATTTTAATATAAAAAAAAAAAAATATATATATTATATATATATATATATATATATATATATATATATATATACACACACACAATATGCATTGTCTTATTTATCTATTTTTTTTTTAATTTTTTTTTAGATAAAACGTTGGGCAGATTTGCCCAATTCGTGTATATTTTCTGCAAACTAACATTTCAACTGTTTGTTTTCCTATAATGCTGAGAAATATTTCTGTGCTTTTTCACAAATAAAGAGCTACAAATAAAATAAATAAAATAATAATAATAAGAAATAAATTATATATTTATATATTTTTTTTAACATTTCTTTTTAAGATTTTTTTTAACATTCTGAGACTTTTTTTCCATCTTTTTTATAAGATCCAAATGTGAAAAGGATCGAATCATTTTAACATAAAAAATAAATAAATATATATATATATATATATATATATATATATATATATATATATATATATATATGCATTGTCTTATTTATCTATTTATTTATTTATTTTAGATAAAACGTTGGTCAGATTTGCCCAATTCGTGTATATTTTCTGCAAACTAACATTTCAACTGTTTGTTTTCCTATAATGCTGAGAAATATTTCTGTGCTTTTTCACAAATAAAGAGCTACAAATAAAAAAAAAATAAATAAATAAAATAATAATAATAATAAATAAATTATATATTTATATATTTTTTTTTTTACATTTCTTTTTAAGATTTTTTTTTTTTTTTTTAACATTCTGAGAGTTTTTTTCCATCTTTTTTATAAGATACAAATGTGAAAAAGATTGAATCATTTTAACAAAAGAAAAAAAAAATAATAATAATAAAATTGAACTATATGCATTGTTTTTTCGGCACATTATTCACGCCTGCCAAGGTTCCTCCTCCATAGTGCGGCACGGTCGGCATGCTTTATTGAGACTTTCACATCTGCATGCCTGTACTTTCTCAGACTGAACTCTCACACTGACTTATTCTACAATTAATTTTCTTGCAGCCGGTGGAAAACAATTGCTAGCCTGCAAATCACAGCCCCTGACTTAATACGGCCTTAAAAAATTCCAAAAAATTTGAATTTACAAGAATAATTTATGACTAGTACCTACTAAAAATACACCAACCCCCACTTAGACCGGCCTTCAGATCTGTCCAATCTGTTTTTAGCATAATGTGGATTGTACACAAGCTGGAAGTGCTCCAGTTGGAAGGTAGACAGCAATATGTGTGAAAAAGGGGAGCAGACCAATCATAGGGGAGTATTAACAAAAAAGAAAAAGAGCTTTTCGTACTATAAAACTGCATGTACATTCCTTCTGTGCTAAAAAGGGCTAAATTGAATGTTCTTCAGCTATTTTATCTCCAGTTGGAATGTTCTTCATAGTGTGAATCAGGAAAATACCACATTATGACCATTAGATGGGGCAAGTGACCATACTATTTACTACAATCAACAACGCCATCTAGTGATCATAATTATTTACTATGATCGGCACCTCCATCTAGTGGCAATATGATTTACTATGATCAGCAGCTCCATCTTGTGGCCATAATTATTTACCATGATCAGCAGCTGCAGCTAGTGGCCATAATATTTACTATGATCGGAAGCTCCACCTAGTGGCCATAATTATTTACTATGATCATCAGCTCAATCTAGTGGTCATTATTATTAACTATGGTCATCAGCTCCACCTAGTGGCCATAATTATTTACCATGATCGGCACCTCCATCTAGTTGCCATAATATTTACTATGATCGGAAGCTCCATCTAGTGGCCATAATTATTTACTATGTTTATCAGCTCCACCTAGTGGCCATAATTATTTACAATGATCAGCAGCTCCATGTAGTGGCCATTATTATTAACTATGATCATAAGCTCCACCTAGTGGCCATAATTTTTTTACTAGGATTAACGGCTCCATCTAGTGGCCATAATAATTTACTATGATCGGCAGCTCCATCTAGTGGCTAGAATTATTTACTATGATTGGCAGCTCCATCTACTGGCCATTATTATTAACTATGATCATCAGCTCTATCTAGTGGCCATTATTATTAACTATGATCATCAGCTCTATCTAGTAGCCATCATTTTTTACTGTGATCTGCAGCTTCATCTAGTGGCCATAATTATTTACTATGATTGGCAGCTCCATCTAGTGGCCATAATTATTTACTGTGATCAGCAGCTCAATCTAGGGGCCAGAATTATTTACTATGATCGGCAGTTCCATCTAGGGGCCAGAATTATTAACTATGATAATCGGCTCCACCTAGTGGCCATCATTTTTTACTATGATCATCAGCTCAATCTAGTGGTCATTATTATTAACTATGGTCATCAGCTCCACCTAGTGGCCATAATTATTTACTATGATCGGCACCTCCATCTAGTTGCCATAATATTTACTATGATCGGAAGCTCCATCTAGTGGCCATAATAATTTAGTATGTTTATCAGCTCCACCTAGTGGCCATAATTATTTACTATGATCGTCAGTTCCATCTAGTGTCCATAATTATTTACAATGATCAGCAGCTCCATGTAGTGGCCATTATTATTAACTATGATCATCAGCTCTATCTAGTGGCCATCATTTTTTACTGTGATCAGCAGCTTCATCTAGTGGCCATAATTATTTACTATGATTGGCAGCTCCATCTAGTGGCCATAATTATTTACTGTGATCGGCAGCTCCATCTAGGGGCCAGATTTACTATGATTGGCAGTTCCATCTAGTGGCCATTATTATTAACTATGATAATCGGCTCCACCTAGTGGCCATAATTTTTACTATGATCATCGGCTCCATCTAGTGTCCATAATAATTTACTATGATCGGCGGCTCCATCTAGTGGCTAGAATTATTTACTATGATCGGCAGCTCCATCTAGTGGCCATTATTATTAACTATGATCATAAGCGCCATGTAGTGGCCATAATTATTTACCATGATCGGCAGCTCTTTCTAGAGGCCATATTTATTTACTGTGATCGGCAGCTACATCTAGTGGCTAGATTTACTATGATCAGCAGCTCCGTCTAGTGGCCATTATTATTAACTATGATCACCAGCTCCATCTAGTGGCCATAATATTTACTATGATCATCAGCTCCATCTAGTGGCCATAATTTGTCATTTGCCTAAATAACCCTATGAAAAACATTCCAACTTGAGAGAATTTAGCCAAAGAACATTTGATTTTAGCCCTTAATCGCGCAGAATGAATGTATATGCAATTTCACAGGATAAACAGCTCTGCTATTTTTTAAACACACGCCCCTTCATGATTTTTTTTTTCACATGTACTGCAAATTCAAACGCTTGAAGCACAAACACCACTAAACGTCCTTCCATTGGTTTTCACACATAAAACTTAGATGCATTGTTGCTGTACCATGTTGTTGTGTGTTAATCTGGACCCCCACCCCACGTGGCAAACTTAAAGTCTTAGACTTAACAGAGCTATAAAAAATGTCCTGTAAACACATAAAACTGGACAGATACAAGCTTATGATAATTTTTTAGAAAAGAGGAGAAAATAAAACTGCATGCTGAGAGATGCTCTCTGTCTGGATCTCACATGTGATTACTTTGCATTGAACGGTGTTTAGAGAAACATGAAGTCCTTAAAATAAAATACAAATGCCATGTATAGCACTCAAGTCGTCATCTGAAAAGCAGTGATTAAAAAAAAAAACAGGTTTCCATCTTTTAGAAATAAAGTTTCCCCCCTTCATTGAGCTTGTGCAACTGCTTTAGGTGTAAACCTAGAGGGATGGAGGGAAGAGGCTCGCCTATAGAAGGAAGTAGAAACTCTTCGGCTGAACTACAGAAGTCAAACAATGGACTTATTCTACACACCTTACTGGCTGCTGCTCATTGCAGTACACAGTAGTGCTCAACCGATATCGGTTTTTCGTTGCCGTTACCGATATTTTGGCCAATGCCTATCGGCATCGGCCAATATGGGCCGATATTTTTGTACATTTAAAAAAATTATTTCTTTTACAGGTACTTTTGTGGAGGGATCTGGGGGTCTAAAAGACCCCAAACCCCTCCTCTGCACTTAAAAGCATTCAAAATGCCAAGTTTGGCTGTTTTGAATGCTATAATTTTTTGAATCTGGCGCCGAGTACCTAGAAGTGATGTCATGACATCACTTTGGGGTTTTTGCATTGAGACCTGATCAGAGCCGAATGAGGCTTTGATCGGGTCTTCGGCGCCCGTGCAGGCTGGTTGCCCGGTTCTCCCAGTGGGACGGGAAACCCGGGCGAGCCGCGGAAGGCGGCGGGAGGGGGGACATCCCCTCCAGCTCCTTGTAATGACAGCCGAGCGGCTCCTCAGCCGCATTGGTTGTCATTACAAGACAGCCGACCGTTGCTATGGACGCCGGTAACGGGGTGATGGCTCTAGCTGCAGGCATCACTCCGGTACAAACACTTTCCGAAATATCGGCAATATTGGTAACCTCCGGGGCCAATTCTGACATATCGGGAAAAATGCATATCGGCCCCCCAATATGTCAGCTTTGCCGATAATCGGTCGATCCCTAGTATACAGTATTACAAACCTTCTCATACACTGATCCTGATTTACAGAAGGAAACTATCATCTAGACATAGAAACCCCCTTTAAGATGGCTTGAAGGTAACAGCCCTTTATACAGGCCGACCCTAGTTTTTGGTAAATGCCTGCAACCCAATTTCATACCTATCAGGGACTCTGGGGGACATCTTGTTGCAGAAGCTGCCATCTCAGCTCCCCACCACCACCCACCATGCAGGCTCTCTTGTTGCAGCAAGATAAGTCTCACTCCTTACGCTGCATTTCCTGAAATATAAAACATAAAAAGGCCAGTGAGGGAAAAAGAAACTACTCTAACCGGTTGCCGACTGCCGCACGACTATATACTGCGGCGGTCAGCCCCGGCCAGGCAGAGTGACGTACCGGTACGTCACTTGCCTGTCACTTCCTTGTGAGCCAATAGCGGGCGGGCGCGCGCCCGCCCGCCGCGGCTCGTTCACAGGGAAGTTAGTGCGTGTGACCGGCGGACCCGATGTCCGCCGGTCACTCGCCGATCGTCGGTACAGAGGGAGAAAGTCAGGCGGCTAATGTAAACAAGCCGCCTGTCATTCTCCCCTGTGTAGAAACAGTGATCAGACGGTTCTACTATGTAGGACCGTTGATCACTGTTCCTACACTAGTAGCCACAGCCAATCACAGTAGAAAGCACGCCCCTAGGGACACACTTAACCCCTCCCTCCCCAATAAAGTTAACCCCTTCCCTGCCAGTGTCATTTTGCAGTAACAGTAGCACTGATTACTGCAGTAATGTCACTGGTAACCCCAAAAGTGTCAAAAATGTCAGTCAAGGGTCCGATCTGTCCGCCGCAATGTCGCAAAAAAAAAAAAAAAAGCAGATCCCCGCCATTACGCGTTAAAAAAAAAACACCAAAAATGACAGAAATCTTTCCCTTAGTTAGTAAACGCAATAACTTTTGCGCAAACCAATCAAAATACGCTTTTTGCGTTTTTTTTTACCAAACATAGGTAGCAGAAAACAAATTGGCCAAAAATGTTAAAAAATGTTGATTTTTACATTTTTTTGGGGGGAATTTCATATAAAAAAATGTGAAAAATATTGTTATTTTTGCAAAATTTACGCTCTTTTTTTGTTTATAGCGCAAAAAGTAAAAATCGCACAGGTGATCAAATACCACCAAAAGAAAGCTCTGTTTGTGGGAAAAAAAGCACGTCAAATTCGTTTAGGTACAGCGTCGTACGACCGCGCAATTGTCCGTTAAAGTCACGCAGTAAAAAAAAAAAAAAAAATCGCAAAAAACCCCCTGGTCAGGAAGGGGGTAAAATCTTCCGGGGCTTAAGTGGTTATTGACCTGGAGAAATTCACTTGTCCCAAAACCCAAACAAGAGTTCTAGGTTGGCCTGTTGTGGCGGGTAGCATCCAATGTACAGAAAAGCTATGGCTTCTCCCATTAACAATGGCAATGAGCTTTCATAGCTATGTAATTGCGATCCCTGCATGCGGCCACAACACCCACACTCCTTAGTCTTCCAACTGAATGAAACCAAAGAGGAGTTTGGCAGAGACCATAAAAAAAGAAAAAAAAATGGCGCCCGTGCGGTCTTGTGCACTCTATTGTTCTATTTTTAGGCTATGTGGCGATAATTCAAAAGACCAGGATGTACGGGGGGGGGGGGGGGGGGGAATCAGCCAGAGTTAAAGGGACAGAAATACAGAGGGATTCAAGATTCAGTTTCTGCTTTTGCAGAGAGGAAAGCTGGGAAAAGAAAAAAAAAGGGCCCAACAACTGTTTGAAATCTAGGAGCAATGGACTTTCTTGGTACTCCAAGGACAACAAATCCCAGAAAGTCTATTGTAGTTTTTTCACATGCTCCTACACTCATTTTTGTTTCTTTTTCCTCTTTTCAAATTCTTTGGATTATGTAATTGTGAACTTTTTGAGGAATGTTGCCTGGGCCTCATCCCCCTCCACATCCTGCTGAGCAACACCACAACCCATTCAGGAGATGGGAAACCTTCAACTGCATCACAATTTGAAGGTTGAGTTCTGTGATGGTAAAATTTTAGGCTTCTCACCTTCCATCCCATTGATGACAAGAGCAAATCAACAGAGTGAAATCTCCCGCCAGTGGGTGTGGCTTCAGATATTCTTTAAAATTACAGAATGTCTCCTGCATGTGATTGGCTTACTGCCTTTCCCAGAATTCTGCACAGAATTTGGTGACAAAATCTCATCTTTTGTAGAGGGTTCAGAGACGGGTTCTCTTTATACACTTTATTGTGCAATTGTACTTGGAAAACCCATTGCAGTCAGCACTTTGAGGAAGTTGCCGAATTGTCCATTTTGAGTATCTCAGCAGGTAAGCAGCTGAAACCGAATTTGCCATGTTGGCCTAAAGAGGAATGTTTTTCTGCCTTCCAAAAAACACATTGCCAAAAATGAAACCCTGTTTTTGTTAAGTTTATAAAAAAAAAAAAAAAAAAAAAAAAAAAGCCAGAGCAAATAAATGTAGCGCCACTTCTTGGTCTCAATGTAGTGAGAAATAATATGAGCAGATGATAGGAGCGAACACAGTAACAGTCCCTACATAGCCCTATGCATACAGAGAGCACATACACCCAGGGGGATAGCAGGTAAGGAAGTTCAAGTGTACCGGTCGCTATACTAAACCTTCAGTTCAAGCACAGACCATCTCAGGCTCCTTCAAGAACAGTCTCAAAAGCTTCGAAATCTGGAGTGCAAACTCAAGCTTCTGCCAAGAAACTCATGGGCGGGCCTCATGCATCCTGCAACTTCCTATTGGCCTTTCAACAAGAGGTCTCCTTGGTGATCTGATGTTGTGAAAAGCTATATCTAGGCAGCTGAGGGCATCTGCTGATGACTTAAAAGGCCAGTTAGAGACATGGTGACAGGTGAGTTCTAAAGTGATTCTTTGCCCTTGCTACAGATTTCAAGGTTAACCATGGCCAAGTGTTAAATCTGGTCCATGCCAAATGCCCAACAGGTCTGATTCAGGTGGAATGGTGAAGGGTTTAATCCTCCACTAAATCTTCACTTTTGTCTGAGATTCCAGCAGGAAGATTTCTTCCCACCCCTAAGGTGTTAATGAAAGGCCAAACTTGGCTCCTCAATTGACTTATGCCTCGTTTCCACTGAGCGGAATGATTCGGGTCGGTACAGTTTGGAAGGGTTAGAATGATCCGGCCTATTCAGGTGAGCGTTTCCACTGCAAGTCGGACCGCCAGGGGCCATGTGGGGTTTACACCAAATGCCTTTTGACGTGAGCACTGAGGTTTTCCTGTCTGCCAATCAGTGGAATGTATCGTGTGACCCCAGTAGCTCCGCCCTAACCGTACCATACCATTTCCTATGGCCCTACATCTGAAGCAGGACCAGGAATGGTGCAGTTTGGTTCGGTTGTATGGACCACTTTCATAATGGAAACACCCAAAATAGCGTACCATACCGAACCGACCCGAACCGATCCGCTCAGTGGAAATGAGGCATTACTGTTATCACCGGCCCCAGTGTACTATATATTTCTCTAGAGGACAAAAGACAGAAGGGGAATTCATTTTCATGCTTGAAACTATCTGTAAAATGTGGGTGGCCAATTTGCTGTGTTTTCAATAAATCCAGGCATCTTAACCACTGCTCCCCTTCTTTCTTTCTTTGAGGTCTACAGAGCTTAGCTTCACTCCTTAAGGTGCTGCCACTGGTGCTGAATACCATAATCCACTTGCCATTTAATTTTGTATGTCCCATGGACGGACTCATATGGACTTTTTATCAGTGCCCTTTAGTTTAAAGTATCCCTCCAGCGCCATTTTTATTCTCTTGTCATCTATTTCTCTGGAGGACTCACAAGAGGGAGCCACAGTCCTGCCACCGCTTGTAGATTCTCCAGGGTAATACAAAGAGAACCCGCAAACCATGAAGCTAAGCTCAAAGCAGAAAAAAATCTGCCAAAGACAAGTCAGGGTGAAGAGATTAGATGCCCCTGCTGGGGTTCAAGACGTGGCGGAGCAATTAACTGCCCCTCACTACCCACTATAAAGAAAATCTTACTGGGTGAATTACTCTTTAAAGCAAAGTTGTCTCTTGAGAGGTTGCAAGCCACCTCTACAGATTCAGGATATCCCTTGACAACCATTTCCATTGGGCAGTTGATCAGAACTCTTGAAACATACATTTCTGCGAATAATGCAGCCAATTAAAAAGCCTGATGGGACTTTTCTGCCAATGAAAGAGCTACCCCTCCATAGAGGCCAACAAACAGAGTAACGAATGGAAAACTCAATAGCAAGTTCAATATTGGCCACCTTCCAACCATGGCAGCTTTGAAAGCAGCTATATTAACAGTTCCTAATAGTTCTTTCCTTGCAGAAAAGTGTAATCAACAAGTTCACCCTTGAAACCGCTTTCAAAAAGCAACTCGCACCCTTCTTAAAAAGAATTTCTTCAGCACTTTCCCTTGCAGCTACAATGGCCTGGCTTGCGCCAAGTCAAGAAAAGGGTCTCACACATTCAGTTAAAAACTAGTATAAAACGTAAATGGTTATAGAATTTATCTGTATGTTCAATAATTACACTTTGGCAATTTGTGCTCTGAAACATCCTCTGTAAATGGCAAAGCCGAAAAAAAAAAAAAAAAAAAAAGCACTAAGAAGAAAAGCCATTCGCTGAGCCTTGGCATGCTGACTTCACCAACTACTGCTCTGCAATAGGTTAGGCATTCCTCGAATGACACATTGGGCTTCACAGAGGGAATAAGAAGAGACCTAGAAAATCAAATTTTTTTTTTGTTCCAGAGAGTACAAAAGTAAACAAAGATTTCCAAGAAAATCAGCGACTCGAAGGAGAGGGAAAGAAAAGATGAAAGTTCTTCAAAGCAGCAGCTGCCATGTCTGTGCAAGCGTGTCCTCACACAGTGGATATCATGGTCCCATTGCCGCTGTGAAACAAAAAAAGAGTAGAGAATGTACTGCCAAGGTGTACATCATTAGAGGAGCACAGCACAAGGTCACGACACGGATGGCCAACACAAGCTGCAGTATCCATTACTCACAGACATGGGCAACTGGTTTTTGGTAAGGCCAACAGAAAAAGGGTGAAACAGCATTTTTTATTTCATCAAAATATGCTCTCCAAGGAAGTACTAAACGGCCCCCCCTTTGTGTAAGTAAAAAAAAAAATGGCAGTTTGGTACTCAGAATAACAGAGTAACACGTTACCAAACATTCTGGTTTAGCCTAGCCAACCTTGGAGAAGGTCCCAGATATTACCTAGCTGTTGGACCACTTGTGGAGGTAGAGTAACATCTCGAAACCTTCTCCAAAGTCGGCTAGGCTGAAACCTTTTAGCAGTTTGCCACTCTAAATCCACAAAAGTTCAACAGCGAGGTAACACCTGGGACCTTCTCTGAAGTTGTTAAAGTCAACACAAATTGTTGGCTCTATTCTGGAGTTTTGAGTAACAAATTACTAAACAATCTGTCTTCACATCAACGACTTCAGAGAAGGTCCCAGATGTTACCTAGCTGTTGGATCTCCAGTGGAAGTAGAGTAGCAAGTAACTAAAAGTTCTTTTTCAGCCTAGCCAACCTTAGAGAAGGTTCCAGATGTTACCTAGCTGTTGGATCTCCAGTGGAAGTAGAGTAGCAAGTAACTAAAAGTATCTTATTCAGACTAGCCAACCTTAGAGAAGGTGCCAGATGTCACCTAGCTGTTGGACCTCCAGTGGAAGTAGAGTAGCAAGTAACTAAAAGTTCTTTTGCAGCCTAGCCAACCTTAGAGAAGGTTCCAGATGTTACCTAGCTGTTGGATCTCCTGTGGAAGTAAGGTAGCAAGTTACTAACCAATATGTTTCAGCCTAGCCAACCTTTGAGAAGGTCCCATATGTCACCTAGCTGTTGGACCTCTAGTGGATGTAGAGTAGCAAGTAACTAAACATTCTGTTTCAGCCTAGCCATCCAGCCAGCCTAGCCTGAGGAGGTTCTAGATGTCCCAGATGTCACCTAGCTGTTGGATCTCTAGTGGACGTAGAGTAGCAAGTTACTAAACATTCTGTTTCAGCCTAGCCCACCAGCCAGCCTAGCCCGAGGAGGTTCCAGATGTCCCAGATAGTTGTTGGACCTCCTGTGGAAGTTGAGTAGCAAACTGCTAAACATTCTGTTTTATTCTTGCCAACTTCAAAGTCCCAGATTTTAACTCAATGTTTAGTAATTTGCTACAAACTCCAGGACCTTCTCCAAGGTTGGCTAGGCTGAAACCGTTTAGTAGTTTGCTACTCTACCTCCAAAAACATTCAACAGTGAAGTAACATCTGGGACATTCCCCCAAAGTCGTTGATTCCGAGACAGATTTTTGGTTCTGTTCTGGAGTTTGAGTAACAAATTACTGAAAAATATGCCTTGCATCAACGACTTCAGAGAGAGTCCTAGATGCTACTTAGCTGTTAGACCTCCTCTGGAGGTAGAGTAGCAAGTTACTGAACATTCAATTTTATTCTGGCCAACTTCAAAGATCCCAGACTTCATCTAGAGGTTTAGCAATCTACTACTTAAACTCTAGAAGAGAACAGCTAGATAAAATCTGGGACCTTCAAAGCTTTAAGCTAAAACAATATCTAGTAATTTTCTGCTTAACCTGGGACCTTCTCTGAAGTCAGTGAAGCCAAGAGAAATTGGTTAGTAATTTACTACTCAAACTACTGAAGAGTACCGATTTACTAAATTTTTAGAAAAATTAGCTGGAGACTATACTACATACACACCACGTCCCTTATTTGAATAGAATTGTGTAGAAAGGTTTGTTATGGGACTTTTAAGGTGCAACAAAAATAAACGATGGAGAAAAAGTCATTTTTCATAAAATAATTTTACAAATTTTATTTATCAACAATAGTGAACAGTTTTTTTTAAAATAGTATAAAAAGAGAATGAATAAATATATGGTGCCTGCTCAACATGTTTCGCCATCTCTCGATAGCTTCTTCAGGAGACTGACGGGCAACTTTTATGAGTTATTTTTCTGTACATGATGAAAAAGAATAACATCAAAATTTCAAATTTATACATACATTTTACAATGTTTATTACATCTTTGATACATTTAACAATGATGATTATACCATAGAACATACCTCTGAAAGAGTAGAATTGTGCCTGATCTGGAATGTGCAAAGATGAATAGAGCCTCTAGATGGGACACTCAAGGATAAAATTATCAGATCAGGCACAATTCTACTTTCAGAGGTATGTTCTATGGTATAATCATCATTGTTAAATGTATCAAAGATGTAATAAACATTGTAAAATGTATGTATAAATTTGAAATTTTGATGTTATTCTTTTTCATCATGTACAGAAAAATAACTCATAAAAGTTGCCCGTCAGTCTCCTGAAGAAGCTATCGAGAGATGGCGAAACATGTTGAGCAGGCACCATATAGTTATTGATTCTCTTTTTATACTATTTTAAAAATACTGTTCACTATTGTTGATAAATAAAATTTGTAAAATTATTTGATGAAAAATGACTTTTTCTCCATCATTCATTTTTGTTGCACCTTAAAAGTCCCATAACAAAACCTTTCTACACAATTCTACCTATTTACTAACTTACTGGCTTAGCAGAAAAGCACATTTGGTAACTTGCTACTTCTATCTCTACAGAAGTTCAACAGCTAGGTAAAATCTGGGACCTTCTCCGAAGTCGTTGATGCCAAGACAAATTGTTGGTTCTCTTCTGGAGTTTTTCAAATGACTAAACAACCTCTCTTGACATCAACAACTTAAGGGAAGGTCCCAGATGTTCCTTCACTGTTGAACCTCCAGTGGAAGTAAAGTAGCAAGTTACTAAAAACATTCTGTTTTAGCCTAGCCAACCTTGGGAGAAGCTCCCAGATGTTACTCAGCGGTTGGACCTCCTGTGGAAGCTGAGTAGCAAACTGCTAAACATTCTGTTTAAGTCTGGCCGGATCGCTGTTTAGTAATTTGCTACAAACTCCAGAAGAGAACCAACAGCTAATAATCTGGGACCTTCTCCAAAGTTTTAGGCTAAAACAGAATATCTGGGAATTTTCTTCCCAACCTCCACAGGAAGTGTAACCATTAGGTAAAATCTGGGACCTTCTCTGAAGTCAGCGATGCCAAGAGAAATTGTTTGGTAATTTACTACTCAAACTGCAAAAGAGAACCTGCAGCTAGGTGAAGTCTAGGTCCTTCTCTGAAGTTGATAAATCAGGATGTTTAGCAACTTGGTACTCAACCTCCATAGAAGGTCCAATACAGGGCTGTCTTTAAGGCAGGGCAAAAGGGGCAGCTGCCCCGGGCCCAGCCATTGTTGCAGGGCCCAAAGTAGCTGACCCTTGAGCCCGCACTGCCTGCAAATAGTTGATAAGTGGATTTGGGAGGGCCCAAGAACATGTTTGCCCAGGGTCAAATCAATATTAAAGATGGCCCTGGTCCAATAGCAATGCAAGATCTGAGAACCCACCTCCAGTAACACAATTTGCTTAAAGTGTTGTTCCTCTGACATTCCCCTTTTCCTGATATGTCCCTGCTGTACCATGCACTGGTATGAAACAGTCTCCTGTTCTCTTTGTATTGCTTCCTTAATGTGAAATCCTTGGCGATCCTACCAGTCCCTCTGACCACACTACACAGGAGAGCGTAGTAAGCTCTCTGGCAGTGCTGGGAACTCAGCCTGCTCTCCTCCAATGATGAGAATTGTCCTGACACCCCCCCCCCCCCAAGCACAGCCATTCACTGGGAAGATCAATATGTACTGTTGCTCCTCCTCCTCCAGCTCCTATGCAGCTGAGAACAGAGGGAATGTGATCACTTATAAAAAAAGGGGAAAAATGTATTTATAATGTTTTTTTTTTTATATCTATACACAAATGTTTTGCCTTTCATTTCTATTTTAAAACTAAATGGGCTGTTTTACAAGGTGATCGTTTACAATCACTTTAGCCCCCGTTCACACTGGTGCAACTTGGCATGCAATTTATGGTTCCAAATCACATGACAAGTTGCACCCCATTGCCGGCAAAGAAACCGTTTAAATCGCCACGACTCATGTTGCAGCGATTATGAAAATGTTGCCTGCACTACCTCTTACCGATTTACATTGTGACATGCATAGACTTCTGTTAAATTAAGTCCCAAGGTCTTAAGGTGTGGGGTCCCTGGATTTCGAATGTTGCCCCTTCTAGATTTCAGATCACTCTCCTCTCCATATAATGCCCCCCCGAGTGCTCGCCCCGCAGGACCTGCTCTTCCTTCCCCACTCTTCTCTTTGTCTTCTCCCTCTTCCTTTCTCATTTCTTCTTTCCTTTCTTTTCCCTTTGTCTTTTTTGTACCGCTCCTTTTTGCTTGGTACTCTACGACCATGACTATATCTGATTGATGGAACACTCTCGGATTTCTCCACATGTTGTGTTACTGGGGGACTTTTGGTCCCCGCTTTACTAATTTTTGCTGACATATTTCATCTAGTTTACAGTATTTTAAGATTGGCTCACGCCCTATGTTTGCTGCTACCTGTTTCATATGTTCCATTTTTCGCATTGTACGCATATACCTTGCTCTGATGTATGTTTATGCTTTTCCTTTAATAAAAACTTTTGTACAAGAAATCAGAAGTGCAAATCGAATGGACGAGCAGCTTTGAAAACGCACTGAAGTGGCACGATTTCAAAGCACGGGTATAAAGCAGGGCTAGGATAACTATAAGGTCTTTCCATTGATTTGTAGGAGCCACATGGCGCCGTTGTGCTGATGCTTAAAACACTTATCCTACACAAAACACAAGAGGCTGGCATTCAGGACATGTCAAAACCAGATCCTCTATCAAAATGATTAATAAAATAGACCCAACCTTTTATCCAATCTATTCCACTTGTTGACAAGACGGTTGGGAACTAAGATTGAGGAGGTGAAAAATATAAAACTAAGTACAAGAAAATGAAGCCAGCGTCAAGTTTCCTACCAGTGTTAATAAGGGATACTGCAGGTGACGTGCAATACGGAGAGTGAAAATGCCCAAGAGCACTATGGAGAGAACATTGAAATCACAAATACACCAATCAAGATGCATCATTTTTTTTACCAGAGCACAGTGAATATACAACACATGCATTGAATGGAATATTAAATCACCATGATACAAAAATCGATGAATAAACCACATATCAGATTACCTGTTTGCGGGGCGTGCTGCTCCGTAGTCATCTAAGCCCTAATGAAGAACAGGAAAGAAAGGGAAATGCAAAACGTCAAAAAACAAACCAGAAAACTTTTTGAAAGACAAAAGACTTTGCTGTGCTGGGGCATTTCTAATAGAAGCGGGAGGTCAAGGAAATTATTCTTAAAGGGTCACTTGTCCACCCAAAATGGAATTTTGCAACTTCTGGGGGGGGGGTTCAAACAACCCGATGGCTTGTTGGACTCCAGGGCTCAAGAGAAGATTCTCATTAAAATGCACCGCTCAGATCACACAAGCATGGCTCTACCTGCCCCCACTTCGCAGCCACTGGTCAGCAGACTTCTGGGGATCTACAACCAAGAATGGGCAAGGGGCTAAGCCAGGGGTGGGCAAACTTTTTGACTCGAGGGCCGCAATGGGTTCATATATTGGACCCGGGGGCCGGACCAAGAGTAGACGGACGGTGTGTATGTGTGAATTAGCCCCCTTTCAATGCAGATATGCCAGCGTGCCCACTTTCAATGCAGATATGCCAGCGTGCCCCCTTTCAATGCAGATATGCCAGCGTGCCCCCTTTCAATGCAGATATGCAAGGGCCCCCCCCCCGCGAGACCAGTGCACTTACCTCAGGCAGCGCTTCTCTTCAGTCCCCCGACGTCTCCTCGAGTCCTCAGTCCTCCCGCCTCCTCTTCGGCCAATGGCATGGGATTTGCCTTTCGGCCAATCGGGAAGCAGGAGGACCCGCTTCCCGATTGGCCAGGAGGAGGATCCGTGTGACAATAGCGAATTTTCATTCACTATTGTCACACAATGGGCGGGCTCAGGGCGCACTGCTCTGTGCGCCCCGGCCGCCACTGCCAAAGTTCCTTGGGCGGCCCGGTACCGTTTGATCCACAGTACTGGTCTGCGGCCCGGGGGTTGGGGAACACTGCACGCTCCGCGGGCCAGATTAAAAGGTCCGCCGGGCCATATACGGCCCACGGGCTGTAGTTTGCCCATTCCTGGGCTAAGCCATTTCTACTTATGAATTATTCTTTATTTTCTGGGGAATTGCAACAAAACCCAAAGCTCTCTATTTGCTCATGCCTCTCCAATGGGTATGACAGGAGATTCCTCAATGGCCATCATCTGTAGACAAAACATGGAACTATTATAGAAGAGCCAGAATCTGTCAGGATTCTCGGAGGCCAATAACCCCATTGAGATCGTCATGTTCTGTCAACAGGAAATCCATCCTCCAATGTGATAACACTTTCAGGAGCTGGTAATTCTTATCTTCTAATGTGCACTAGGGAGAGCATATGAAGACTTCCCTCATGGGCCCCCAAAATAAGGTGACACTAGAAGAAGTAGAAGGAACTGGGACCCAACTGGAACACAAACTGCAAAGAATCCCCAACAATGGCCGATTACCTTTTCATTCATTAAATTTAGGTTTATAGTAGGTGATGGGGAGAGGGGGGGGGGGTGGTAGGATTTCTTACACATTTCTAGTTTCCCTGAAATAACCCATATCAGGACAATATCCCCCCGGACATAATTCCCCCTGGACAACAACCCCCCCCCGGAAAATATCCCCCGGGACAATATCCCCCCAGAAAACATCCCCCCTGGTCATAGGGTTAGAGAGGGGATATTGTCCAGGGAGGATGTTGTCCAGGGGGGATGTTGTCAAGGGAGGATATTGTCCAGGGGGGATATTGTCCGGGGGGGATATTGTCCGGGGGGGATATTGTCCGGGGGGGATATTGTCCGGGGGGGATATTGTCCGGGGGGGATATTGTCCTGGGGGGGAATTTGTCCTAGAATCGGAATAACCCCCAAAGAGATCAGACTACTTCAAGGGCTGCAGCATTGTGAAGGCCCAGCCTCACAATGCATGGAGAACCAAGTCCTACTGCATGGACTAAGTGGTCTAACACAATAGCAAAATGGGTGGAGCCAAAATCTTCAAGGAAAGTCTGAGATAGCCCTCAGAGCCCTGGATGTAATCACTTTTAGGTGGACAAACCCTTTAAATTACCTTAATTTCACAGCTGGGAGCTCTAAGCCATTGGGTATGCAGGGTACTCTTCCAGATCTAATTGGAAGGAAGCCGCATCCAGGACAGGGTTCATGATCATGAAATGTTTACTTAGCAATCCATATGCTTTGTGGTGGGGGGAGGGGGTGCTACACTGCTAGGCAGTGCGTGATGGGGATGTAAAATGCCTATTATATTGTATTTATCCAAACTAAAAGAGCGACAAGGACATCCGAGAAACAGAAGATTACCGAAATATGAGGACTTCTGCCAGAAATCATTGCTCAGCCTCCCCTGTGGGCTCTGGATCTTCCAGACATGCAATTCTACAGTCTAAAGGAGGACCCCAGCCAAAAAAAGAAAAATGTATTTTCCCTTATGTTGTCCATGGATTACTGAAATTCTGCTGCAGCTGGTCCTTGGCTCTATCTTCGTCCTGGCTGTTCCTTGACAGCTTTGCAAAACAAGTAACAACTTTCTGGCCTGCTTCCTCGTACAATAGTAGGCAAAGGTTAGAAGTGCACCAAAAGGTCCCACCGTGACCATGGTAGTAGGGAATGGCTGATCCCTCTGGCTCGCTCTCTGCTCTGTTACTTCAGTTGAGTCTAATTCAAATCTTCGAAGGTGTGCAAGGGGGAGGAGAATTTAGAGCACACTAAGCAAAGATATAGTGCTGGATTAGGTGGGTGGGGGGGGGGGGGGGATTGGATTTGCATCTTTTGGATGGATCTGTGGGATATCCTGGATCCAGGTCGTTAATAGCCATGGTGTAGGCAAGCCACCTGCCATCACCATAACAACCCATGAGGCTTTAGAGCCAGGACGCACAGCGTCATTTCTGGCTATAGTGTTAGTGGCCAGCTTACTTGCACAACGGCAACACAATACTCTGATCCAGGGCAGGCAGCATGCAAAGCCACCCCCAGCATTCAGAAGACAGAAATCCACCTCCTACAGACCTTTCTCCACCCCCCGTGGCACTGTTGGGAGCCAAAACATAGGACTCAATTATGAAGCAGGGACTGTATGGAGGGGGTCTCTGTAACAGGAGACCTGTGTGGTGATTTGGGGCCGGGACTTTGCCGTTTTCCGGCCACGAAACGGCACCGCGCGCAATGCTGGCTTTCGATGGTACTTTCTGCGCCTACCATGGTGACCACGAGTACCGGGGAATCAGGGTTCGATTCCGAAGAGGGGGGACCTCCGACATGACTTTATCTTAATCAGACTGTGTGTGTGCATTGTCCGAGGCATAGGTTTCCCATTTTTTAGATTGGGGGGGGGGGCCTCCGGATTTTTTTATTACTTTTAAAGGGTGGCACAATGGGAAAAAAGATTGAGAAACGCTGCTATAGCGTCTATATATTGTTACCTTTTAGTTCCACTAGGTGGCGATTCAGGCGGACCCGAATCGCCACCTAGTGGAACTAAAAGGTAACAACAGCCTCACCAAAGTGATTCTACTTTGAGACAAGGAACCCAAAGTCCATATAGGAAGGGACCAAACATGTAGGATCTGCTCCGCACCTGGAAGCCATCTACTGTGTCTAGTCTGGATGATTTGCATTTTGGCATTTTCTTTCAGCTTCAGAAACAGACACAAAATTTGTTGTTATGTGCCATTGGGAAACATCTACTTGTTTTGCAGAGGATGGCGCTCCTCTAAGCTCTCCATCTCCTCACATTACGATGAAGTTTAAATAACGGTGTAAAGGGGGGAGGATGAAAATAGAATTTCTCTGCAGCTTGGGTGAGCTTGACATATTCGCCTGCATTAACATAAGAGGATATAAATATCCACTGGAATATTTTAACATCCCTTTTCAGAGACATGTCAGTGATTAACTCTTGCAGCTAAGTGGCACACCGAAGAAGATAACAAGATTGAGCTGCAGTGTTAAAGGAATTACAGATTGTGCTCGAACGTCACCATAACGAACATGCGGATAATCCCGTCTCTGGAGGGCAGTGGGGGATTATGCCTGGGATAGGCAGGGTCAAGGCATCGAGACAAGAGCACCTTTCATGTCTCTGGTCTGCAAAAAGACATCATTGTTATGGACAGGTGAAGTCATCACGCTGCACTCCTCAATGTACTGGACCTTCAATGATTGGTGCATGAAGTCAGTGCCACAGATGGTGCCATACCAAAACCAGATGCACAGATGCCAACACTCCAAATAGAGGAGCTTCATGTTTGCTGTGAAGAAGCCATCATAGAAGGCATAAGAAACCAATGTTTTTAGGGTCCCTTTCTCATGGCAACATAGTGACCACTATTTGGAGTGCTGGTGACTTAACATCTTCATCACATTGCATACTGCACTGCCCACAGCACTTCACCTTACTGGATCCAGCTTATAACTGGCTTCTAACACTAAAAAAAAACCCTCCAAGCCAGTGGCTACTTATGATTGGGATGGTAGAGGTAACTAGATCCACAGTGGTCAAGATCTGAAACAAACTGTGGGCAGCAAACAAAGCTGGATGAGTGCAAGTGTGCGGTGGAATAATATAAGCGGACATACTCTGGGTGCTTCATAAAAAGGTGACCCTCCCTTCTAAAAAATAACTTGCAGCGTATTGATGGGCCACAGGGCACTTTTAGTTAAGTGGTGTCCCAAAATGCATGGTTCGGGAATCTGGGTAGAGATGCAGGAGGTAAAATTTATACTATATGGCCAAGTGACATGTGAACACCTCCACAAATGATGAAGTTCAGGTGTCTCCATTGAAGGGTGCTGGTAATCCTCCATCATACAATGATATTGGAAAAAATTGTGCTCTTCCAACCTCGTGGTAACAGTTTGGTGAAGACCCTTTTCTGTTCCAGCAGGATTGCACCCCCCCTGTGTACAAAGCCAATTCCATAAAGACATCATGTGACCAGTTTGGTGTGGTGGAACCCAAATGTCTTGTACAGAGCCCTAACCTAAACCGTATTGAAAACCTTTGGGTTGAATTGGAACGCCGATGGTGAGCTAGGTAATTTTCTTGGTGCCCAATATGTGGCACACAAACCAGGTCTTCTCATTCAGCAGTAAATGACCTCCCTAATGGGCACAAATCATGGTAGGCATTTCCAGAAGAGTGGAGCCAGCTCCATAAAGACATGATGTGACCAGTCTGGTGTGGTGGAACCCACATGTCTTATACAGAGCCCTAACCTAAACCGTATTGAAAACCTTTGGGTTGAATTGGAACGCCGATGGTGAGCTAGGTAATTTTCTTGGTGCCCAATATGTGGCACATAAACCAGGTCTTTTCATTCAGCAGTAAATGACCTCCCTAATGGGCACAAATCATGGTAAGCATTTCCAGAAGAGTGGAGCCAGCTCCATAAAGACATGGTGTGACCAGTTTGGAGTGGAGGAAGAAAGGTATTTTCTGGTGCCCAATGTGAGGCCCAACATGTGAGCCAGGTCTTCTCATCCAACATAAGCACCTAACCTTACAAATGGGCACAAATGCCCACAGACAACCCCCAAAGTTTTGTGGGCAGCCTTTCCAGAAGAGTTGAGCCAGCTGCATAGAGACATGGTTTGGCCAGTTTGGTGTGGATGAACTTGAGTGTCCTGTACAGAGCCCTGGCCTCAACCTTACTGAACACCTTTGGGATAAATTGAAATTCCGGTGGGGAGCCAGGCACAAATTCGCAAAGACACCTTCCAGAATCTTGTAGGAAGCCTTCCCAGAAGAATGGAGGATGTTATAGCCACAAATGGGGGCAACTCTGTATGAATGGTCATGATTTTTGGGATAGGATATCCAACAAGCTTATAAGTGTGATTGTCAGGTGACTACAAATCGGCCATACAGTGTAGGAAGGCACGGTATATCCTAGTTAACTGGAGAGGACCATTTTACATTTTTTGACTGTTTCCCCCAAAAGTAACGAATTCTGGTTTTATAGCATTAAAAAAATAAATGCAATTAGGGAGGAGCTATAGGAGGCGATTTCTGGTGGAAGTGCTGCAGGAGCATCTTCCTTTGCAGCAAATCTCACCATTTGCCCTTATGTTGCACCTTGACGGTTTTTATAGACCGTAAATTGTTTCTATGTTCCAAATGTTGGCAGAAAACAGCTGCCAGGAAGGGTCAATGCGCCACAAACTGCACTTTCATATAAAGAATAAAGAAAAACCTCCAGGGTACCACATGTGGTCAGCAAACAGTGGATTGTCCATTCTGCAAAGGAAGATGGCTGCCATCAACCAACTTACGGGTGTTGACCTCTTACAAGGTTTGTACAGTCCGACTGACTGTGGATAAAGACCGCTGGCAGTCCTGTGTATTGTATACCCATAGGGTACAGAGTAACCCTATAAATGAGGAACATAAAGCACTGTGGAACAGACTCGGGTTAACCAGCATAAAAGAGTCATATCAACCGGAAACCTTTTTTTTTCATCAGAACAAAAAAAACAAAAAAAAAAAAAGATATTTCAGTTTTAAGTGGAAACAATTCGCTGAACATCTCATCAGCTAAGAATTCAGCAGCCAAACCTCCCTCTACATAACGGAAAACTCCACATTCTCAAGACTAAATATGTAACCAATGCTACAGAAGCCATTTTGAGGTCTAAAAAAAAAAAAACTATGGCCTCCACATAAAATATAATATACACACACTATATATATACACACACACAGTATCTCACAAAAGTGAGTACACCCCCCACATTCTTGTAAGTATTATACCTTTTCATGTGACAACACTGAAGAAATGACAATGTAAAGTAGTGAGTGTACAGCTTGTATAACAGTGTAAATTTGCTGTCCCCTCAAAATAACTCAACACACAGCCATTAATGTCTAAACCGCTGGCAACAAAAGTAAGTACACCCCTAAGAGCTTCACAGGTTGCCACTGGAGTCCTCTTCCACTCCTCCATGATGACATCACGTTGCTGGTGGATGTTAGAGACCTTGCGCTCCTCCGCCTTCCATTTGAGGATGCCCCACAGATGCTCAATAGGGTTTAGGTCTGGAGACATGCTTGGCCAGTCCATCACCTTTACCCTCAGCTTCTTTAGCAAGGCAGTGGTCCTCTTGGAGGTGTGTTTGGAGTCGTTATGAGTCATTATGTTGGAATACTGCCCTGTGGCCCAGTCTCCGAAGAGAGTGGCTCAGCTTCAGTATGTCACAGTACATGTTGGCATTCATGGTTCCCTCAATGAACTGTAGCTCCCCAGTGCTGGCAGCACTCATGCAGCCCCAGACCATTACACTCCCACCACCATGCTCGACTGTAGGCAAGACACACTTGTCTTTGTACTCCTCACCTGGTTGCCGCCATACATGCTTGACACCATCTGAAACAAATAAGTTTATCTTGGCCTCATCAGACCACAGGACATGGTTCCAGTAATCCATGTCCTTAGTCTGCTTGTCTTCAGCAAACTGTTTGCAGGCTTACTTGTGCATCATCTTTAGAAGAGGCTTCCTTCTGGGATGACAGCCATGCAGACCAATTTGATGCAGTGTGCGGCGTATGGTCTGAGCACTGACAGGCTGACCCCCCACCCCTTCAACCTCTGCAGCAATGCTGGTAGCACCCATACGTCTATTTCCCAAAGGCAACCTCTGGATATGACGTTAAGCACGGGCACTCAACTCCTTTGGTCAACCATGGCGAGGCCTGTTCTGAGTGGAACCTGTCCTGTGAAACCGCTATATGGTCTTGGCCACCGTGCTGCAGCTTAATTTTAGGGTCTTGGCAATCTTCTTATAGCCTAGGCCATCTTTATGTAGAGCAAAAAAATTTTTTCAGATCCACAGAGAGTTCTTTGCCATGAGGTGCCATGTTGAACTTCCAGTGACCAGTATGAGAGAGTGAGAGCGATAACACCAAATTTAACACACCTGCTCCCCATTCACACCTGAAACCTTGTAACACTGGGAGGGAAAATGGCTAATTAGGCCCAATTTGGACATTGTCACTTAGGGGTGTACTCACTTTTGTTGCCAGTGATTTAGACATTAATGGCTGTGTGTTGAGTTATTTTGAGGGGACAGCAAATTTACACTGTTATACAAGCTGTACACTCACTACTTTACATTGTAGCAAAGTGTCATTTCTTCAGTTTTGTCACATGAAAAGATAAAATAATATATTTACAAAAATGTGAGGGGTGTACTCACTATTGTAAGAGATATATATATATATATATATATATATATATATATATACATACACACACACACACACACACACACACACACACATATATATATATATATATATATATATATACACACACACACACACACACACACATATATATATATATATATATATACACACACACATACATATACATATATAGATATATATATATATATATATATATATATATATATATACTTACATACACACACATATATTATATATATATTACACATACATACATAGTGAATTTAAAAAGTCTACACACCCCTATTAAAATGTCAAGTTTCTGTGATGTAAAAAAAATTAGACAAAGATAAATCATTTGACAAGTTTATCCACCTTGAATGTGACCTATAAGCTGTACAACTCAATTTAAAAACAAAAACCAAAAAACAAAAACTGAAATCCTTCGGGGGGGGGGGGGGGGGTTTAAAACTAAAAAAACGAAAATAATGTGGCCTTATAACTGAGGGTGTAGCTGTGTTCAGAATTAAGCAATCACATTCAAACTCATGTTAATAGGAGTCAGTACACACCTGTCATCATTTAAAGTGCCTCTGATTAACCCCAAATAAAGTTCAGCTGTTCTAGTAGGTCTTTCCTGACATTTTCTTAGTCGCATCCTACAGCAAAAGCCATCATCTGCAGAGATCTTCCAAAGAATCGGAGGGATCTCATTGTTAAAAGGTATCAGTCAGGAGAAGGGTACAAAAGAATTTTCAAGGCATTAGATATACCATGGAATACAGTGAAGACAGTCATCATCAAGTGGAGAAAATTGGGCACAACAGTGACATCACCAAGAACTGGACGTCCCTCCAAAATTGATGAAAAAAAACGAGAAGAAAACTGGTCAGGGAGGCTGCCAAGAGGCCTACAGCAACATTAACATAGCTGCAGGAATATCTGGCTGTGTGGTCCATGTGACAACAATCTCCCGTATTCTTCATATGTCTGGGCTATGGGGGAGAGCGGAAGACGGAAGACTTTTACCAAGAAAAACATCCAAGCTTGGTTAAAATTTGCAAAAACACATCTGAAGTCTCCCAAAAGCATGTGGGAAAATGTGTTCTGGTCTGATGAAACCAAGGTTGAACTTTTTGGACATAATTCCAAAAGATATGTTTGGCGCAAAAACAACACTGCACATCACCAAAAGAACACCATACCCACTGTGAAGCATGGTGGTGGCGGGATCATGCTTTGGGGCCATTTTTCTTCAGCTGGAACAGGGGCCTTTGTCATGGTAGAGGGAATTATGAACAGTTCCAAATACCAGTCAATATTGGTACAAAACCTTCAGGCTTCTGCTAGAAAGCAGAACATGAAGAGAAACTTCATCTTTCAGCATGACAACGACCCAAAGCATACATCCAGATCAACAAAGGAATGGCCTCACCAGGAAAAGAGTAACATTTTGGAATGGCGAAGCCAGAGCCCAGACCTGAATCCGATTGAAAATCTGTGGGAAGATCTGAGAAGGGCTGTGCACAGGAGATGCCCTCGCAATCTGACAGATTTGGAGTGTTTTTGCATAGAAGAGTCGGCAAATATTGCCAAGTCAAGCTGTGCCATGCTGATAGACTCATACCCAAAAAGACTGAGTGCTGTAATCACATCAAAAGGTGCTTCAACAAAAGTATTAGTTTAAGGGTGTGCACACTTCTGCAACCTTATTATTTTAGTAATTTATTTTTTAGTTTCCTCCACCTAAAAGATTTTAGTTTGTTGTTCAACTGAGTTGTACAGTTTATAGGTCCCATTAAAAAGGTGAAAAAGGTTCTGAAATTATTTATCTTTGTCTCATTTTTTTACATCACAGAAACCTGACATTTTAACAGGGGTGTGTAGACTTTTTATATCCACTCTATATATATATATATATATATATATATATATATATATATATATATATATATATATACACATACATACATACAGTGCCTTGCGAAAGTATTCGGCCCCCTTGAACTTTTCGACCTTTTGCCACATTTCATGTTTCAAACAAAGATATAAAACTGTAATTTTTTGTGAAGAATCAACAACAAGTGGGACACAATCATGAAGTGGAACAAAATTTATTGTATATTTCAAACTTTTTTAACAAATAAAAAAACTGAAAAATTGGGCATGCAAAATTATTCAGCCCCCTTAAGTTAATACTTTGTAGCGCCACCTTTTGCTGCGATTACAGCTGTAAGTCGCTTGGGGTATGTCTCTATCAGTTTTCCACATCGAGAGACTGAAATTTTTGCCCATTCCTCCTTGCAAAACAGCTCGAGCTCAGTGAGGTTGGATGGAGAGCGTTTGTGAACAGCAGTTTTCAGTTCTTTCCACAGATTCTCCATTGGATTCAGGTCTGGACTTTGACTTGGCCATTCTAACACCTGGATATGTTTATTTGTGAACCATTCCATTGTAGATTTGCTTTATGTTTTGGATCATTGACTTGTTGGAAGACAAATCTCCATCCCAGTCTCAGGTCTTTTGCAGACTCCATCAGGTTTTCTTCCAGAATGGTCCTGTATTTGGCTCCATCCATCTTCCCATCAATTTTAACCATCTTCCCTGTCCCTGCTGAAGAAAAGCAGGCCCAAACCATGATGCTGCCACCACCATGTGTGACAGTGGTGATGAGCTGTGTTGCTTTTACGCCAAACATAACGTTTTGCATTGTTGCCAAAAAGTTCGATTTTGGTTTCATCTGACCAGAGCACCTTCTTCCACATGTTTGGTGTCTCCCAGGTGGCTTGTGGCAAACTTTAAACGACACTTTTTATGGATATCTTTAAGAAATGGCTTTCTTCTTGCCACTCTTCCATAAAGGCCAGATTTGTGCAGTATACGACTGATTGTTGTCCTATGGACAGAGTCTCCCACCTCAGCTGTAGATCTCTGCAGTTCATCCAGAGTGATCATGGGCCTCTTGGCTGCATCTCTGATCAGTCTTCTCCTTGTATGAGCTGAAAGTTTAGAGGGACGGCCAGGTCTCCGTAGATTTGCAGTGGTCTGATACTCCTTCCATTTCAATATTATCGCTTGCACAGTGCTCCTTGGGATGTTTAAAGCTTGGGAAATCTTTTTGTATCCAAATCCGGCTTTAAACTTCTCCACAACAGTATCTCGGACCTGCCTGGTGTGTTCCTTGTTCTTCATGATGCTCTCTGCGCTTTAAACGGACCTCTGAGACTATCACAGTGCAGGTGCATTTATACGGAGACTTGATTACACACAGGTGGATTCTATTTATCATCATTAGTCATTTAGGTCAACATTGGATCATTCAGAGATCCTCACTGAACTTCTGGAGAGAGTTTGCTGCACTGAAAGTAAAGGGGCTGAATAATTTTGCACACCCAATTTTTCAGTTTTTATTTGTTAAAAAAGTTTGAAATATCCAATAAATTCACTTCATGATTGTGTCCCACTTGTTGTTTATTCTTCACAAAAAATTACAGTTTAATATCTTAATGTTTGAAGCCTGAAATGTGGCAAAAGGTCACAAAGTTTAAGGGGGCCGAATACTTTCGAAAGGCACTGTGTATGTATATATTATATATATATATATATATATATATATATATATATATATATATATATATATACACATACATACATACACACACACACACACACACACACACACACACACACACACACACACACACACACACACATACATACATATATATATATATATATATATATATATATATATATATATATATATACACACACACTATATTAGCAAAAGTATTGGGACGCCTGCCTTTACACACACACAATATTGAGTTGGCCCACCCTTTGCCACTATCAAAGCGTCAAGCATACCAAGACATTTTGGACAATTTCATGCCCCCAACTTTGTGGGAACAGTTTGGGGATGGCCCCTTCCTGTTCCAACATGACTGCGCACCAGTGCGCAAAGCAAGGTCCATAAAGACATGGATGAGCGAGTTTGGGGTGGAGGAACTTGACTGGCCTGCATAGAGTCCTGACCTCAACCCGATAGAACACCTTTGTGATAAATTAAAGCATAGACTGTGAGCCAGGCCTTTTCATCCACATCAGTGCCTGACCTCACAAATGTGCTTCTGGAAGAATGGTCAAACATTCCCATAGACACTCCTAAACCTTGTGGACAGCCTTCCCAGAAGAGTTGAAGCTGTTATAGCTGCAAAGGGTGGGCAACTCAATATTGAACCCTACGGACTAAGACGCCATTAAAGTCAATGTGCGTGTAAAGGCAGGTGTGCCAATACTTTTGGTAATATAGTGAGTGTGTATATATATATTTATTTTTTTTTAAATATAAATTATAGACACGCACTGAAGCACTTTGTTATCAGTACATCTACACTTCAAACTGCAAAGTCCCACAAATACCTGTTCAGCTCACTCCTGAAGTCCATCTAACGCAGCTTCCCCAGGTGGGTGACAACGATGCTGCACGGCCCCTAAATTCAGCGCAGGGTTGTCACCCTCATGTAGGATGTGCCTGCTTTGGAGGAGGTGATGCAGGGGGCATGGCTATCAGCATGGTCACTGCTGATTCAGCCTGTAATTTTGTCAATCATCATCTGTCAATGCCTAGCCCAGGGCCGTCTTTAACACAGGGCAAAAGGGGAAGCTGCCCCGGGCCCAGTCGTTGTTGTGGGGCCCAAAGCAGCAGCCCCTTGAGCCCGCACTGCCTGCAAAAAGGTAATAAGTGGATTTTAGAGGGCCCAAGAAAATATTTGCCCAGGGTCCAATCAATATTAAAGACGGCTCTGGCCTAGCCCCACCCACTGCTTTCCGGATTGACAGCACTGCCTCTGTTGCTGAGCCCCTCCCACTGTGGGCTGCAGTGTCTGGTAGGCGGAGCGTGTGAGATACAAATAGTGGATGGGGATCAGTCAGGGAAAATACAGGGAGTTTTTGGTTTACTATGAGGATTGTGCATCACATAGTAACTGGCATTGGAACTTGTATAGACATTAGTTGAACTCTAAAGCAGTGATCCTCAACCCCGGTCCTTGGAGCCCACTAACAGGCCAGATTTTAAGTATTACCTTGGGGATATGCAGACTAGAATACTGCAATCACTGAGCAGCAAATTATATCACCTGGGATGTAATTTAGTTATCTTGCAAACCTGGCCTGTTAGTGGGCCCGAGGACCGGAGTTGAGGACCATTGCTCTAAAAGATATCTTAACTCAAATTTTTTTATTTTATTTTTTATTTCTTTAGAAAAGGGTAGGAAAGGGTTTAACATTTATAAATATTTTTTTATTTTTCCCACTGTGAAGGTTTTTACTGACACAATTGAAAGTAGAGGATGTCTCTCCAAAGCAAGACAGTTGTCACCAGAACAGGTGTCCCCATTGTGAGATTTCGCCGGGGTCTCCTGTTGTGAAAACAGTAAATTCTGGATATTCCTTCCTTTTCAGTGATAGAAGCCACCTGGACAAAGAGGGGTAACCCTGCCTGGTGGGGACTCAACAGAAACTTGACAAGAGGTTCTAACCCAAGGGTGCTCAACCTTGTGGGCCTTCAGCTGTTGTGGAACTACAAGTCCCATGAGGCATTGCAAGGTTGACCTGTAGAAGTAAGTCCCATGAGACATTGCAAAGCTAAGTTACAAGCATGACTCCCAAAGGTAGAGGTATGATGGGACTTGTAGTTCTGCATCAGCTGGAGGGCCACAGGTTGCCCACCCATGTTCTAATCCTTCTACACACTGTTCAAAACTTGAAAATCCCTCTTTCTAATTATCAATAGCTACAGAACAGCAGCAGGTAAGTATCTGCAATGAATGATTGATTTTAATGTATCAGCAAAAAAGTAGAGTTTTACTTAATTGAAATCAAAGCAAGTGGGAGGAGCTTCAATGGCAAGATGCCACCACAATGGACTTCCATGGGGATATATGGCAACCACCACTTGAAACTGAAATATCAACTCTAAATGTGCTTTACCTTAACCAAAAGTGAGGGAAATGCGTAGGCAGCCATTTGTTGAGCATCTTCTAAAAAGGAAGTGCCTGGCTATCATGCAGATCCCCTCACTTTACTATTTTGATGTCACTGACCCGAAAAAAAAAAAAAAAAAGAGTGCAGGACAGGAACTCCAAGATGATTGGCTGCACCTACATCCCAGGTCAAAGAGTATTGACATCAAAAGAACATTGTGGAAGCCAGGAAACCAGCATTTCCAAGAAGTTCCTACATACCTCTCTCTTAATAAAAAAGCAGGTGGGGTACCATGACCTACAGCAGCCAATCAGAAAGTGGTTTTCGCAGGTCTGTCATCTGATTGGTTGGTATAGGTCACCTGCTCACTGGCTGTGTTGGTCTTGGATATAGAAAATAACCCGCAACTTCTTTTTTCCCCATCTAACCTGTGTAAAGACCGGGGCCGCCACGCTGTAGGGGCGGGGCTTATAGGAACTGGGCGCTTGAGGCGGGAAGCCGTGCGATGCCATGTTGTAGTCGGGGGGAGGAATGGAGAGGTCATCTTTGTCCAGCAGGTTACCGGTGCTGCTGCTTTTTCCAGGCTGTAAACTGTGAGGAAACAGACAAAACCAATCAGTAAGAAAGGACCCAGCCTAAACATACAGAGTTCAAGAAGAAGTCAGGGCTGATACGATCCAGGCTTAAACTGCTTCCACCCCCATTCTAAGCCCCATACCAACTACTACTACCAGAGAGCGGAGAGTCAGAGATCACAATGACAAGCAGAGCGCCGGGCTACAGCGCTACCATCAGCGGGAAGAAGTTCTCCTAGTGGGAGGTGCTCACTGCTTGAGATATGGATCAAGATTCTGGATTTTAATAAGGATGCCTGGTTTTAGCAATATTCTGGTTGTAATGATAAGGAAGCGGAAAGGGGAAAGTAGGAGGAAAGGGGAAAGAGAAATGGAGGAGGAAAGGGAGAGGGAAGGGAGGGAGGGGAAGAGAGGGAAGGAAGGGAGGGAGGGGAAGAGAGGGAAGGAAGGGAGGGAGGGGAAGAGAGGGAAGGGAGGGGAATAGAGGGAAGGGAGGGGAAGAGAGGGAAGGGAGGGAGGGGAAGAGAGCGAGGGGAAGAGAGGAAAGGGGAAGGGAAGAGAGGGAGGAGAAGGGAAGAGAGGGAGGGCAAGGGAAGAGAGGGAGGGCAAGGGAAGAGAGGCAGAGGAAGGGAAGAGAGGGAGAGGAAGGGAAGAGAGGGAGAGGAAGGGAAGAGAGGGAGAGGAAGGGAAGAGAGGGAGAGGAAGGGGAAGGGAAGAGAGGGAGGGGAGGGAAGGGAAGAGAAGAGAGGGAAGGGAAGGGAAGAGAAGAGAGGGAAGGGAAGGGAAGAGAAGAGAGGGAAGGGACGAGAGGGAAGGGACGAGAGGGAAGAGAGGGAAGGGAAGAGAGGGAAGGGACGAGAGGGAAGGGACGAGAGGGAAGGGACGAGAGGGAAGGGACGAGAGGGAAGGGACGAGAGGGAAGGGACGAGAGGGAAGGGACGAGAGGGAAGAGAGGGAAGGGAGGGGAGGGAAGGGAAGAGAGGGAAGGGAAGAGAGGGAAGGGAAGAGAGGGAGGGAAGGAGAGGGAAGGGAGGGAGGGGAAGAGAGGGGAAGAGAGGGGAGGAAGGGAGGGGAAGAGAGGGGAGGGGAGGGAGGGAGGGAGGGGAAGAGAGGGGAGGGAGGGAGGGGAAGAGAGGGAAGGGAGGGAGGGGAAGAGAGGGAAGGGAGGGAGAGGAAGAGAGGGAAGGGAGGGGAATAGAGGGAAGGGAGGGGAATAGAGGGAAGGGAGGGGAAGAGAGGGAAGGGAGGGAGGGGAAGAGAGCGAGGGGAAGAGAGGAAAGGGGAAGGGAAGAGAGGGAGGAGAAGGGAAGAGAGGGAGGGCAAGGGAAGAGAGGCAGAGGAAGGGAAGAGAGGGAGAGGAAGGGAAGAGAGGGAGAGGAAGGGAAGAGAGGGAGAGGAAGGGGAAGGGAAGAGAGGGAGGGGAAGGGAAGAGAGGGAGGGGAGGGAAGGGAAGAGAAGAGAGGGAAGGGAAGGGAAGAGAAGAGAGGGAAGGGACGAGAGGGAAGGGACGAGAGGGAAGAGAGGGAAGGGAAGAGAGGGAAGGGACGAGAGGGAAGGGACGAGAGGGAAGGGACGAGAGGGAAGGGACGAGAGGGAAGGGACGAGAGGGAAGAGAGGGAAGGGAAGAGAGGGAAGGGAGGGGAGGGAAGGGAAGAGAGGGAAGGGAAGAGAGGGAAGGGAAGAGAGGGAAGGGAAGAGAGGGAGGGGAAGAGAGGGAAGGGAGGGAGGGGAAGAGAGGGGAGGAAGGGAGGGGAAGAGAGGGGAGGGGAGGGAGGGAGGGAGGGGAAGAGAGGGGAGGGAGGGAGGGAGGGGAAGAGAGGGAAGGGAGGGAAGGGAGGGGAAGAGAGGGAAGAGAGGGAGGGCAAGGGAAGAGAGGGAGGGCAAGGGAAGAGAGGGAGAGGAAGGGAAGAGAGGGAGGGGAAGGGAAGAGAGGGAGGGGAAGGGAAGAGAGGGAGGGGAAGGGAAGAGAGGGAGAGGAAGGGAAGAGAGGGAGGGGAAGGGAAGAGAGGGAGGGGAGGGAAGGGAAGAGAGGGAAGGGAGGGAGGGGAAGAGAGGGAAGGGAGGGAAGGGAGGGGAAGAGAGGGAAGAGAGGGAGGGCAAGGGAAGAGAGGGAGGGCAAGGGAAGAGAGGGAGAGGAAGGGAAGAGAGGGAGGGGAAGGGAAGAGAGGGAGGGGAAGGGAAGAGAGGGAGGGGAAGGGAAGAGAGGGAGAGGAAGGGAAGAGAGGGAGGGGAAGGGAAGAGAGGGAGGGGAGGGAAGGGAAGAGAGGGAAGGGAAGGGAAGAGAGGGAAGGGAAGAGAGGGAAGGGAAGGGAAGAGAGGGAAGGGAAGGGAAGAGAGGGAAGGGAAGAGAGGGAAGGGAAGGGAAGAGAGGGAAGGGAAGAGAGGGAAGGGAAGAGAGGGAAGGGAAGAGAGGGAAGGGAAGAGAGGGAAGGGACGAGAGGGAAGGGACGAGAGGGAAGGGACGAGAGGGAAGGGACGAGAGGGAAGGGACGAGAGGGAAGGGACGAGAGGGAAGGGACGAGAGGGAAGAGAGGGAAGGGACGAGAGGGAAGAGAGGGAAGGGACGAGAGGGAAGGGACGAGAGGGAAGGGAAGAGAGGGAAGGGAAGGGAAGGGAAGGGAAGGGAAGAGAGGGAAGGGAAGAGAGGGAAGGGAAGAGAGGGAAGGGAAGAGAGGGAAGGGAAGAGAGGGAAGGGAAGAGAGGGAAGGGACGAGAGGGAAGGGACGAGAGGGAAGGGACGAGAGGGAAGGGACGAGAGGGAAGGGACGAGAGGGAAGAGAGGGAAGGGACGAGAGGGAAGGGACGAGAGGGAAGGGAAGAGAGGGAAGGGAAGAGAGGGAAGAGAAGAGAGGGAGGGGAAGAGAGGGAAGGGAGGGAGGGGAAGAGAGGGGAGGGAGGGAGGGGAAGAGAGGGGAGGGAGGGAGGGGAAGAGAGGGGAGGGAGGGAGGGAAAGAGAGGGGAGGGAGGGAGGGAAGAGAGAGAAGGGAGGGAAGAGAGGGGAGGGAAGAGAGGGGAGGGAAGAGAGGGGAGGGAAGAAAGGTGAGGGAAGAAAGGTGAGGGAAGAAAGGTGAGGGAAGAAAGGTGAGGGAAGAAAGGGGAGGGAAGAAAGGGGAGGGAAGAAAGGGGAGGGAAGAAAGGGGAGAGAAGAAAGGGAGAGAAGAGAGGGAGGGAAGAGAGGGAGGGAGGGAAGAGAGGGAGGGAGGGGGAAGAGAGGGAGGGAGGGGGAAAGGAGGGGGAAGAGAGGGAAAAGGGGAAAAGAGAGAGAGAGATGGGAGGAGGAAGGAAGGAGGAGGGGGTGGAGGAAAGAGGGAGGAGGAAGGAGGAAGGAAGGAGGAAAGAGGAAAGAGGCACCAGATGTTTAGAGCCAAGAGTAAGTCATGGCGATCTTTGAAAAAAAAAAAATGGGATTTTTGTACTTACCGTAAAATTCACTTCTCCGAGTTCATCGACGGACACAGTTTACTTGTGATAATCCTATATCCATGTGTCCCTCCACCACTCCAGAAAGAACAACAGTCTGCTGTGTTTACAACAGCAGACCGCCGTTCTCTCCTCACGGGTAGCAATCGTAGGCCGTCGGCCCCATGGATCAGTTTCCCCACTGGCGAGTGGGCACGCGTGCCCCCAGGATCGCTCCTGCAGACTGCTGTGCAGGTACAGCGATTTGTGGGAACCTGCTATACGGCGGCTGATCAGCAAGTGGTTACACATCAGATTCCACCTTTCCCTGTCACAGCGCATTCTACTCGGGCGCTGAATGCTTCTTGGGCCTTCCGTCATCAGGCAGGCCACTTGGTTATTAGTGCATACCTTCACAAAATTCTGTAAAGTAGATACTTTGGCATCTGCGGATGCTTCTTTTGGCCACAGCGTTTGGTAGGCTGCTGTTCCCTCTTGGGGGGTGTTTTTTCTTTAAACCTTTATTTTTCAGACGGGACTCGTGTGACCCAGTTAAGGCCTCTTATGTTTAGCCTTTGGTTATTTTCTCCACCCCTCATTTTCCTTTTGGCACTGCTTTTGGACATCCCACTAGTTATGATTTATGGAGCGCTGAGTCCGTCGATGAACGAAAGAGAAAATAGAATTTTTGCACTTACCATAAAATCCATTTCTCTGAGTTCGACGGACACAGCACCCCCCACCCTCCTATGGAGTTCTGGTACTTCCAATACTGCTTGCTACTAAACTGATTACCTAGAACAGAGGGGGGGTTATATACCAAGCTAGGGACGGCCCATGGACGTAGCCATGTATTTTTTTTTTGTTCTGCCTAGTCCTACTCCTGGAGGAGGCAATATAACCCAGTAGTTATGATTTATGGAGCGCTGTGTCGGTCAATGAGCAAAAGAGAAAAGAAAGTCAACACATACTGGAGAATTGCTGTCCACTGGAGTGGTGGAGGGACACATGGATATAGGATTATCACAAGCAAGCTTTGTTTCACACAGAGAAGTAGAGGGATACTTGGCCAATAACTTATTATTACATTGGACACTGGTGATGGTTTCATGTATATTGGCACTTTTCCATTGCAAGTACCAGCTTGGCTCCTCTTGGCCCTGCTTGGCTCAGTTTGGGTTTCCACTGCATGGTACGGTGTTGGAACGGTTTGGTACGGTTTGCTTTTCCACTAAAGTAGTAAGTGGGTGGAATACCAATGATTCTCTGACCAATCAGTGGCTAGTAGTGACAAATGGCACTTTTCCACTGCATGGAACCGAACGGTTCGGCTCGCTTTTGCGCTTTTCCACTGCATGGTACCGCATGGTACAATGTTGGAACGGTTCAGTACGGCGGCGCTTTTCCACTACATGGAACCGAACGGTACGGCTCGCTTAAACAGTACCATCTTGTGGCACTTTTCCACTGCAAGTACCGGCTCGGCTCTACTCGGCCCTGCTTGGCCCTGTTTGGTTTTCCACTGCATGGCACCGCATGGTACAGTGTTGGAACGGTTCGGTACGGTTTGGTATGGTTTGCTTTTCCACTAAAGTAGTACTAAAGTAAGTGGGTTGGGATAACAACGATTCTCTGACCAATCAGTGGCTAGTAGTGACTGCATGCAAAGGATTGTGGGATATGGTACCGGTATGGTACCTCTTGGAACCACAATCGAGGTGGTACTGTTTTTGAGAGCCGTACCGTTCGGTTCCATGTAATGGAAAAGCGCCGCCATACCGTACCGAACCGTTCCTACACCGTACCATGCGGTACCAGCAGTGGAAAAGCACAAAAGCGAGCCGAACCGTTCGGTTCCATGCAGTGGAAAAGCCCGTGTGATTCCAAGAGGGCCGTAACGGTACCATATCCCACAATCCTTTGCATGCAGCCTTGACTGTTTGTCACTACTAGCCACTGATTGGTCAGAGAATCGTTGTTATCCCACCCACTTACTATTAGTGGAAAAGCAAACCGCACCAAACCGTACCGAACCGTTCCAACACCGTACCATGCAGTGGAAAACCAAACCGAGCCAAGCAGGGCCGAGTGGAGCCGAGCCGGTACTTGCAGTGGAAAAGTGCCAAAACAGTCAAGGCTGCATGCAAAGGATTGTGGGATATGGTACAGTACGGCCCTCTTGGAACCACAACCGAGGTGGTACTGTTTAAGCGAGCCGTACCGTTCGGTTCCATGTAGTGGAAAAGCGTCGCCGTACCGTACCGAACCGTTCCAACACCGTACCATGCAATTGAAAAGCACCTTAAAAGGACTGAACTGCCATGGTTTAAGGTTATCACAGAGTGAATACTTCTATTGTTGGAGTTTAGATTTCATATGGTCACATTGTATTATTTTTTTTCCACATTTTTGCTGTTACAGCTCTGAACTCAGTGGTGGTTTTCACTCTGAATTGGTTTTGCATGATTTTGGGGACATTTAGTACAGAAGCTGTGGGACACAATTATACAAGTTGATTACAATAATTAGATTTGTGTTGACGTGCGCCATAGCCTGGAGCTGGGTTTATAGAAACATTACGGTTTACTTACTTCTGAGAACGGTTACCGCCGGTGTCCCGTCCATCCACCACCCGCGTGTACGAGAACGGGAACCATCCTCTCCTTTAAGACACAGAGACAGAGGACATTACATTGGTGACTTTTCACATTCAGACCCCTGTCAGGTAATGTTTGGGTTGGACATTGTTCTCCCCGAGGATTTATCGCTGTCTGCGGTCACATTCGATCAGAAGAAAGGCAAGGTGCTCTGTGCCTGAGCCCAAATTTTCAGAGAAAATTATCGTGTTTGGGCCAAGGTTTTATAGAGCTTTTACCATGGTGCAGATTTTCACTGTCATTTGTGATGTGAAACTCCAGACAAATAAAACTTAACAGGCCACACATTATACAATCTGATTGGACAATCTTTTAGCTTTACTAAAGCTATGTAATAAGAGGACAAACCAGAACAATGCATTCAGCTAGCATCAAATCAGCGAGACCCTGTACTACATACACACCTTGGGAGGCCTGCCTTTCTACGTACAAGAACTTTAATGGAATCCCAGTCTTAGTCTGTAGGGTTCAATATTGAGTTGGCCCACCCTTTGCAGCTATAACAGCTTCAACTCTTCTGGGAAGACTGTTCACGGGAATGTTTGTCCATTCTTCCAGAAGCACATTTGTGAGGTCAGGCACTGATGTTGGAGAGAAGGCCTGGCTCGCGGTCTCAGGTGTTCTATCGGGTTGAGGTCAGGACTCTGTGCAGGCCAGTCAAGTTCCTCCACCCCAAACTCGCTCATCCATGTCTTTATGGACCTTGCTTTGTGCACTGGTCCAAATCATTTGGTGGAGGGGGGGATTATGGGGTGGGGTTGTTTTTCAGGGGTTGGGCTTGGCCCCTTAGTTCCACTAAAGGCAACACTTAAGGTGTCAGCATACCAAGACATTTTGGACAATTTTATGCTCCCAACTTTGTGGGAACAGTTTGGGGACAACCCCTTCCTGTTCCAACATGACTGCACACCAGTGCACAAAGCAAGGTCCATAAAAGACATGGATGAGCGAGTTTGGGGTGGAGGAACTTGACTGGAAGGGGCCATCCCCAAACTGTTCCCACAAAGTTGGGAGCATGAAATTGTCCAAAATGTCTTGGTATGCTGAAACCTTAAGAGTTCCCTTCACTGGAACTAAGGGGCCAAGCCCAACTCCTAAAAAACAACCCCACACCATAATCCCCCCCCCCTCCACCCCCTCCCTCCCCACCACATGATTTGGACCAGTGCACAAAGCAAAGTCCATAAAAACACGAATGAGCGAGTTTGGGGTGGAGGAACTTGACTGGCTTAAACCCGAAGGAACACCTTTGGGATGATTTAGTGTAGAGACTGCGAGCCAGGCCTTCTCGTCCAGCATCAGTGCCTGACCTCACAAATGCACTTCTGGAAAAATGGTCAAACATTCCCATAGACACACTCCTAAACCTTGTGGACAGCCTTCCCAGAAGAGTTGAAGCTGTTATAGCTGCAAAGGGTGGGCCAACCCAATATTGAACCTTACGGACTAAGACTGGGAAGCCATTAAAGTTCATGTGCGTGTAAAGGCAGGCGTCCCAATACTTTTGACAATATAGTGTAGTTGATGGTAGAAGGAGATGTACAATTAGATTGTATAGTGTATGGTCAGCCTTATGAAGGCCTACTTAACGGAGGAGCTTTCTTTAGAACAGGGTTCTCCAAACTTTCTAAACAAAGGGCCAGTTTACTGTCCTCCAGACATTAGGGGGGCCGGACTGTGGCTGTTGGGAGTAGAAATGGTCAGTGGGAGTAAGCAATACATCTTTTGTATTAGGGGAGGAATAGCGCCCCATGTTGGTGTCAGTGGGATTATTAGTGCCCCATTATTGGCATCAATGGGAGAAATAGTACCCCATTGTTGATGTCAATAGCAGGAATATTGCCCCATTGCTGGCATCAGTGGAAGGGAAAGTGCCCCAAAGGCCGGATAGAGGCAAGTAAAGGGCCGTATCTGGCCCCAGGGCCACTGTTTGGAGACTCCTGCTTTAGAACAACCAGTTAAATTCAGGTTTTCAAACACAGATTTAAGCTGGCCATAGATATTTCAAATATCGGCCAGCTCAGCAGGAAAAGGCTAAGATTCGAACCATGTATGGGTAGGCTAAAGTACCAAAGTTGATCGATCAATTTTGGTACAACCAGCCTGTCGATTTTTTTTTTGTTGGTGCCGAAACCCGGGAACGAACCAGGGACAGCCTGTCGAATTTTACATGCGATTATTGCTATTGTTCTCCTGGTGGGGACGGCTTCCCCTACCACCCCCTCTGCTGGAATAATGCAATGGCCCAACGGGAGGGATTCCCCCATCATCACTCACTGTGCTGATGGGGGGACTGGAGCAATTTTCTTTCCTGCAATCTGTGGTTGCAGGAAAGACAATCGCTCCATCTATTGCCAGCCTTAGGTGACCATTCTGAAAGAGATTGCTGTGTCCTCGCAGGAGGAGATCTTCCTAGATCAGTGATGGGGAACCTTGGCACCCCAGATGTTTTGGAACTACATTTCCCATGATGCTCCACTACACTGCAGAGTGCATGAGCATCATGGGAAATGTAGTTCCAAAACATCTGGGGTGCCAAGATTTGCCATCTCTGTAGATCAGGGATATGCAAACTGTGGCCCTCCAGATGTTGCAGAACCACAAGTCCCATGAGCAGAGCCGGTGCTAGACTATTTTGCACCCTAGGCAAGACCAGCTCCTTGCACCCCCCCCCCCCGAAAAATAAAAAAACTGTACACATTGCCCCCCTTCCTGTACATAATGCCTCCCCTTCCCCCCTTTTCTCCCCTTCCTGTATACACTGCCCCCTTTAATCCTACACCCCCCCTTCCTGCGCACACTGCCCTTCTTTAATGCTACACCCCCTTCCTGCACACACTGCCCCCCTTCCCCCCTTTTCTCCCCTTCATATACACACTGCCCCCTTTAATCCTACACCCCCATAATTTACACACTGCCCCCCCTTAACCCTACACATCCCTTCATATACAAAGTGCCCCCCCCCTTTAATCCTACACTGCCCCTTCCCCCCCCCCTTCCTTCACACACTGCCCTTCTTTAATGCTACACCCCCTTTCTGCACACACTGCCCTCCTTTAACCCTACACCCCCCTTCCTGCACACACTGCCCCCCTTTAACCCTGCACACCCCTTCATATACAAAGTGCCCCCTCTCTAGAGGTGACCTCCCCTGGGGATGAGGAAGTGACAGGAGAGGAATGGGGCACTGGCCATGGCTGCGCCCTAGGGGTGGCAGTGCGCCCTAGGCGGCCGCCTAGTTTGCCTAGCGGTAGCACCGGCCCTGCCCATGAGGCATAGCAAGACTGACAGCCACAAGCATGACACCCAGAGGCAGAGGCATGATGGGACTTGTAGTTTTGCAACAGCTGGAGGGCCACAGTTTGCATATCCTTGCTGTAAAATAGATCATCGGATACACAATTTCTACTGCAGATCTGCCGGTACATGGAATAGGGTGCAGGGCAGCATTTTATATAAACAACTTGAACATTTCCCAGCATGCACAGCAAAGCCTTGTACAGCCCTGCACACATGATACAAAATAGGCAATAAGTCCAATTACAATGCAAATTATTTCCCTGTTATACCTTAGGGAAGGCATAAATACTTCCTGGAGGAAATGCTGCTTTATGCTCCTTCCGGTGCATTTCATCGAGGCATGTGATCTCTAGGGGGGAGAACACTATGGAGTAAGTTTATAAAAAAAAGATTTGTATCGCTGTTCATCCATTGAAACCACATATAAATTCATTGTCTACAAATGGGGCAAAAAAAAAAAAGAATGTTCTGAGGCTGTATTCTCTGCCAATAAAATGTGAATGGGGAAGATACCGCATTATGACCACTAGATGGAGCTGAGGAACATACCACATTCCTATGGTAATGAGTGCCATCTAGTGGTCATAATTCAGTATTTTCCCCTCTTGATCTGCAGAGAATACAGCCTGAGAACCTAACTGCAGTTTTGACGGAGGAACAAATTTGCAATTTTTTTTATACAGCCCTATGTGCCTAAGCTTTCGGATATGTGCCCATTAAGTAAGCTGGAGCAGCATTTTCTCAGAGAAAGTATTTTTATCCCTTTTATTACTCCTCATGGATCCCCATGTAATGAGGCGGTGTGCTGCTTACAGTTTTGTCTTCTCGCTCTCTCCATAGTGCCAGCCATCCCTGGCCTCCGGGACCAGTAGGGTGATGTAGTCGCCATTGCTGAAGCTGAGCAGGGTGGTGTTGTCACCGGCAGAGTGTGAGAAGATGGCTTGCACCCGCGTCCTGCTGTTCTTCTCTAGGCCCGCCGCCATGGAGCTGGAGCGCGGCAGCGTCTTGTTCTCCGCTGTACGGGAAAAACAAACAGAAGAATATAGAGTGAGGATCCTAAAGAGAGACTCCGCTGCTGGAAAGGACTGAGCCCCTCTGGCTAATGGCTTAAATAACTGTCTGTGCTCACAGCCCAAAGAATTCCACATATGATATTTTGAGATATTGATTCACTTTTGCACTATTTTGCACAGATCATTGAACTTAGGATTATTTTAACTATTTTAATTTTTATTGATATATTTATTTCCGAATCAAGGTGCTGTGCAAAAAACACATAAATAATAAATATATATAATATGTATCAATAATCCACCACCAGCACTTTATATGGACGTCTATACATTTTTTGGATTTTTGATACATATTCTATATATTTATTATTTATGTGCTTTTTTTGCACAGCACCTTGATTGTATGAATATATATTGGATTTTTTATTTTATTTATTTTTTAACTTTTGAGATATTGATTCACTTTTGCACAGCTCATTGAACTTATGATTATTTTAACTATTTGAATTTGTATTGAGATATTAATTTCCGAATCAAGGTGTTGTGCAAAAAACACATAAATAATTAATATATATAATATGTATCAATAATCCACCACCAGCACTTTATATGGACGTCTATGCATTTTTGGGATTTTTGATACATATTCTATATACTTATTATTGATGTGTTTTTGCACAGCACCTTGATTGTATGAATATATATTGGATTTTTTATTTTATTTATTTTTTCATTTTTGAGATATCGATTCACTTTTGCACTATTTTGCACAGATCATTTAATTTAGGATTATTTTAACTATTTGAATTGGTATTGAGATATTTATTTCTGAATCAAGGTGCTGTGTAAAAAACACATAAATAATAAATATATATAATATGTGAAAGAGTGTATCACCATGCCTTACTAAAATATTATATTTAATTTCAATACATTTCAGCTAGGGCCCATTCTACGATGGAATGTGGGCTCTTGCAAATGACATTAACGAGTCATTTGACACACCTCATTCATACACCCTGGTCCCTTGGCAGTTGTATTTTGCATATAGACGACAAGACATTGATAGGTGTTTACATTTTAAACACCTTTCCATTCATTCGTTTGGACACTTAACAAGCTAGGCTTCACATAGAGATTACTGACACCACCTAAACACAATTGACAATTGCTTACATTAACACATCAGACAGCTGAACACAGACGGATCGGCTCTCCCACAAAACACAATTTCAGACACAAGACACCTCATATTGACAGAGATGTATAGGGAACACAAAAGCCTTTTCATGTATTGTTTCTGTGAGATATGTTCTATTGATAAGTTGACCCATGAATTGTATCTGGTTTAAACAGAGTTTTGCCGCCCAAATTTCCTTTAAATGTGTGAGCGAAACTTGAAATAAACTAGATGTGTCTACGCTTAGCTTAAGTGCTTGGTGTCGTCGCATCTCCTGGCCAGCGGAGGGAAAATTCACTATACAGGGGGAGTTTGGACTGAAGGGCCGTATATCATCTTGTAATTGCCTCCTGACAAGAAAGATTGAGCTAACAATATGTATCAATAATCCACCACCAGCACTTTATATGGACGTCTATGCATTTTTTGGATTATTGATACATATTTTATATAGTTATTATTTGTGTGTTTTTTGCACAGCACCTTGTTTGTATGAATATATATTGGATTTATTTTTTAATTTTTGAGATATCGATTTACTTTTGCACTATTTTGCACAGCTCATTGATCTTATGATTATTTTAACGATTTGAATTTGTATTGAGATATTTATTTCCGAATCCACTTTGAATTTAGCGCTTATTTATTTTATTTTATTTATCTGCTTTCCAAGGTGAGAGTATCCCTGGTTGTGTCCCTATTGGAAGATTTCCCCCTCTATTCCTGTTCTGGAGTCAACCCAAAATGTAGGATTTTCTTTCACTCTCAGAGATAAAAGTAAACAGGAGAAAGACAGTTAAGCTCTGTAATGGTGGCACAGACATCAAACTTAATCCCTCTCAACTCCATCCAAAACAAAAAAAAAAAAAAAAAAAAAGAAAAAAGAAAAAAAAAGAATAAAAGAATAAAAAGAAAAAAAGAAAAAAAAAGAAAAAAAGAAAAAAAGAAAAAAAAAGAAAAAAAGAAAAAAAAGAAAAAAGAAAAAACCTGTACCTAGCAATAATTTAAGTACAGATGCCCCATAACCACATTGTCATAGTGTGCCATAGATTAGACTTTTTCTTCCATAAAAAAGGGCACCTCTGTGGGGGCACAGACAGCAAACAAACCTAGTCCCTCTCAACTCCATCCAAAACAAAAAAAAAAGAAAGAAAAAAAGTAAAAAAAAAAACAAAAGAAAATAAGAAAAAAAAAAAAAGAAAAAAAAAGAAGGAAAAAAAGAAAGAACCTTTACCTAGCAATAATTTTAAGTACAGATGCTCCATTAATACCCACTTTGTCATAGTGTGCCATAGAGTAGACTTTTGCTGCCATAAAAAAGGGCACCTGTGCACACTCACCGACAGTGTAGCTGTTTTTGGGTGGGACGCTCTTGCGGGCTGGAAGGGTGTTGGAATAGGAATCGCTGATCTGCTTGTGCGGCTGGGACGGGGACACTTTGGGCTTCAAGTCCCAGTGGTCGTAGCTATTGCTGGGCGGCCCAGAGACCCCGTTCATTATGGGTGCGCCCTCCTGTGCAGACATCCTCTGTGAAGGGAACAAAAAAACCTCAAAAATCATGCAAAGTGGAACCGCCATCCAACTGGAGAAACCATCCTTTGAAACTGGAGTTCTGAGACTCAGGATTGGGGTAAACTTTTTTTTGGACTTAGAAACCTGTATTTATTACCTTACATATAATATCGGATTTTGTTAACTCGAAAAGTAGACTCGATTAAAAAAATATATGGTCAGACTAAGGAAAGGGTGGCCAAGGTTTAACGGGTGTCTGTACGATTATAATCTAGTTTTAATTTCCTTTACTCAAATGTTTTAAATCAGCTTTTCTTGAGACTGTGGGCAGCTTTTGTGGTCAGTTAGTCCAGCCTTGAGGACGGGGAGTCCTCTCTTACTTGGGTTGGGGCAGGAGGCCTAAATACTTTACCTTAAACATAAATAAATGTACATACCCCAACAAAAGGAGCTAGCTCAGGGGGCACCGGCAGAGGCTTGGCACCAGGGATTGGGTCCGATATGGAGAGGCTGGATTTGGAATTGGTCATAGGCCCAGACAGTGTACCCGCCATGATGGTGCCGTTAGGTCCACCAGCCATCTGCTGCATGATCTGAATGGCCCTGTCTGGGATCTTGCTCGGATCGGAGCAGGACTGTTGCCAGGGGGGGATCTTCTGTGCCATTAGGTCTTTGCCCTACAGAGAGAAGAAAAGCAATTAAATCATGAAGGACAGCAAATAACTGAACATCAGGGCCTGGGTTGATGGACTTATGTCAATGGCATCAATTTGAGACTCTTTAGATAATTAGGAAGTTGCCGTCAGGTGCATCAGACCTGCAGCTGACCTAGATCCAAGTGGGTTTTGCACATGGTGTCACTGTCCTCCAAAACACTGCAAAGTAAGAGGCACAAGTTCTCAGAGGTGCGTGTCCTGGACCAGTAAATGGGAGGGTCACACTTCTGTAGGCTCTGAGGAAGAGGCTAAGCCTCGAAACATGTAAGCCTTTACATCTTCAGGGGACGGTACACCCTTGGATCTCGATGCTGAAGATTGCATACCATGTTTGATATGCTTTTATCAAGAACTCGTTTGTGAGTATTTTTATACCTTTTATTTAAACAAATCTTTTAAAGGATAATGCACTAGGCCCTTGTGTTTTTTTTTTTTGTAATTTATAGTACTCTGGAATATTTATATCCAGCCAGAAGATTATACTCCATATGTCAGACCATCACATCTATATTGGCTTTGTTGGGCATCCCATTCCAAAACCAGGGCCAGTTACAGTACCTTGAAAAAGTATTCATACTCCTTGAAATTTTCCATATTTTGTCATGTTCTAACCGAAAACGTAAATGTATTTTATTGGGATTTTATGTGATAGACCGACACAAAGTGGCACATAATTGTGAAGTGGAAGGAAAATGATAAATGGTTTTCAAATATTTTTACAAATAAATATGTGAAAAGTGTGGCGTGCATTTGTATTCACCCCCCTGAGTCAATAGTTTGTAGAACCGCCTTTCCCTGTAATTACAGCTGCAAGTCTTTTTTGGGGATGTCTCTACCAGCTTTGCAGAGGGACATTTTTGCTCCATCCAGTGAGGAGAGGTGATTTTTACAGATACCTGCTCCCACCTCCTGACCAGATGCAGTGTAACTTATTTTTTAAAAACGCAGTATAGACGCAGCATATGCAAGAAACACTAACGCATTAACCGCTTCCGGACCGCCCGCTGCCTTTTTACTGCGGCAGTGCGGCCCTCCTGCGCGCAGGCAGCTAGGGGCCGAACGCGCCACTGGCAGCGCGCTCCCGCCCCCATTTGGCAGCGGGGAAGTCAATGCAGCAGGCAGGCGGCTCCCATTGCACCTGACACCCGCGATCGCTCCCCACTGAGAGAGAAGGACGGTCAGCTGTTGTAAACACAGCTGACCGTTCTTCTCCCTGGAATGATCACAGAGCGCCTGTGATCCTTCTATATAGGATCACATGTCTCTATAGTTATTTCACAAGTCACGCCCCCCCCGATACAGTTAGAATTACACCCCTAGGCTCACATTTAACCCATTGATCAGCCACAGTGTTAACCCCTTCCCTGCCAGTGTCATTATTACAGTAACAATGCATATTTTTAGCACTGATTACTGTAGTAATGTCACTGGTCCCCCCAAAAGTGTCAAAAATGTCAGTTGGGGGTCCGATCTGTTCCCTGCAATGTCGCAGTCCCGCAAAAAATCACAGATCACCCCCATTACTGGAAAAAAAAAAAAAAAATAAAATGACATAAATCTTTGCCGTACTTATTAGACGCAATAACTTTTGCACAAACCAATCAAAATACGCTCATTGTGATTTTTTTTTTTTTACCAAAAATATGTAGCAGAAAACAAATTGGCCTAAAATGTTAAAAAATTTTGATTTTTTTACATTTTTTTTGAGAATGTTATTTAGCAGAATGTGAAAAATATATATATATATTTTTTTTTTTCAGAATTGTCGCTCGTTTTTTGTTTATAGCGCAAAAAATAAAAATCGCACAGGTGATCAAATACCATCAAAAGAAAGCTTTATTTGTGGGGAATAAAGGACATCAATTTTATTTGGGTACAGCGTCACACGACCGTGCAATTGTCCGTTAAAAGTAACGCAGAGCCGGATTGCAAAATACGGCCTGGTCATTAAGGGGGCAAATACTTCCGGTCCAAAACTGGTTAAATAATAATCAAAAAATATATAATAAATATAAATATTATTATTATTAAATAATAATAATAATACTCATAAAATAATAATAATAATAACAATGTTTCTGGACACTGGGACTCAATTATTAACATTGTGACATGGAGGTTCTCCTCCCAGAACCCAAGAAGTGGTTAAAAACGCAGTATGGACGCAGCATATGCAAGAAACACTAACGCATTAAATAACAAAAAAAATGATCATGAAGTGTTAAATAGTCAAATCCGTGTGCAAAAAAATGAAATTGCAGCTGACCACCTTTACGCTTAGTGACATTATGGGACAAGAGGAGACGTTTCTATTGGTTATCTCAGATTGCGGCACATCCCACCGCAAGATGACCGAGACCGATTGCCTCTTCTCTGTTTACGGCGTCAATGCCCAAATTATGGGGGATTCTGGCTTCTGCTGAATGGCAGTGAATAATATTCCACCACTAGATGGCAGCAGAGTCCTCTGGCGGAGCCGCCTTGTCAGCAGCAAAGGGCTTTTCTCTTCCCCTCCTTTTCCCAGGCAAGTGGCATTGCATCTCGCTGAGTAAGAAGCATGTGGGCAGCACAAAATGTGTGTGTGGGAGTCGGGAACAAGGCTTTCATTTTCAATTGCTCTCACCCCCTTCCCCCCCTCCTCCTCCTCTCCCGAGGAATTGGTGGGCTGCGAACACTGGAAGTCACTGGAGAGGCGATAAATAAACCGTTTCATGCAGGCCAAATAAAAGGCGTGCAAACAGCGGCATGAGCCCCACTGCAACCGCTTACCGGCTCCATAACTGCAGCAAAACCGCTGCGTGACACGTGTAACGCCCAATTGGATTTTGCTGGCTACCAATTTGCTGCTCTGGATCACATCGCATTGTTCTGGAACACATCGCATTGTTCTGGATCACATCGCATTGTTCTGGATCACAGAGCAATACAGTGTCCAAAATTAAAGGGGATCTTTCAGCACAACGCTGGTGACACCATAACTATAAATTCAGTCTTTATCCCCCTAGTGTCACCGGACTGGGCTAAACATGCCATTGCAAGTTTTTGATGAGTGAAGAGGGGGAGGGGGGGAATCAAGCCACCAGTTGCATTATGTGTGGTCAAAAAAATGACAGCGGTAAAAACAAACATTAACATCCCAAAGCTTTATTAATTCAATCAGTTACAGTAAAAAACAAAAAGGCACGCACTGTGTTTCAGGGCCAGGAACAATCTCTCTTCATCAGGACCAAGGACAGTGTACTGGAGTGATAGGTGGACAACTCTGTAGTAAGGATCCAACAGAACAATCAGAGATACCATCGACAGAGTCCACCAATCACTCCACTACATTGTCCTAACCCCTGATGAAGGGGGATGTCCTCCCGAAACACGCCCCCCCCTTTTTTTACTGTAACTGGTTGAATTTTATAAAAAAAAGCTGTCTGAGGACGTCATTTGGTGCTCTCATTGGGTGGACTACATGTGGGTTTCTCAGTCTGGGAGATCCCAAATTGTCTTGGCACCAAAATTTTGGTGGCGACCTACCAAGCTCAAGTGATCAAGGCTGAAGGAACGATCTTATAACATCTGAAGGTCTGTGCCTAGTGCTTCTCCCACATTTCTTTCCAAAAGTTGTATTACCATTGGAATGCCATTTTTCTCCATCTACTCACTACAGCAATGGGGATGTCACAGAGATCCTGTTCCCTCAAAGATCCTGTTACGCCAGGAGTCCTGTTACGACAGAGGTCCCGTCACGACAGAGGTCCCGTCACGACAGAGGTCCCGTCACGACAGAGGACCCGTCACGACAGACGACCCGTCACGACAGACGACCCGTCACGACAGACGACCCGTCACGACAGACGACCCGTCACGACAGACGACCCGTCACGACAGACGACCCGCCACGACAGACGACCCGTCACGACAGACGACCCGTCACGACAGAGGTCCCGTCACGACAGAGGTCCCGTCACGACAGAGGTCCCGTCACGACAGAGGACCCGTCACGACAGAGGACTCATTCCCCACAGCGCACGGAAACAAAATTCCAAACAAATAAAAATCTGCTTGGTGAGTCGGTGGATTAGACACCAAGGGGGCCAAGCAGACACATGAGGGCGCCTAGTGAATTATCTCCAGCACCATTTTCCTCTGAGGAAGAGGGCTTGTCCCCTGAAATGTGTCAATTGTCAACCACAGCATTTTGGACATCACCTATGCTGGATTTGTGATTTGACATGCATGTGTCTTCCAATTTTTATATGTTTTTAACGATGATATCAATAAAAATGGTGTTAGATAATGCAATAGGCGTTTGCACCCTCCTGTGTCTTTCTGCAGCATATGTCAAGTTTCCCTGCATAAGGAGAGCGGTATCGTCCCGGGGCACTGCACCGTTGGTTGTGGGATGAGAGATGAAGCTTTGTTGTGTTCTGGTAATAGGATATGGAAACAAATTGGCCTAAAATGTTAATTTTTTTATTTTTTTATTGGGGAATGTTCTATAGCAGAATGTGAAAAATATTGTTTTTTTTTTTTTCTCAGAATTGTCGCTTTTGTTTATAGCGGAAAAAAATAAAAAAAAAAAATCGCAGAGAGGTGATCAAATACCACCAAAAGAAAGCTCTATTTGTGGGTGGAAAAAAAAAACATCAATTTTATTTGGGTACAGCGTCGCACGACAGCGCAATTGTCCGTTAAAGTAACACGGTGACGAATCGTGAAAAAATGGCCTGGTCCTTAAGTTCCAGTCCAAAACTGGTTAAATAATAATCAAAAAATATATAATAAATATAAATAATAATAATACAAATAATAATATTAACAAATTGGCCTAAAATATTAAACAATTTTGATTGTTACATTTTTTATTTTTTTGGGGAATGTTATATAGCAGAATGTGAAAAATATTGTTTTTCTTTTTTCAGAATTGTCGCTTTTTTTTTTTTTTTTGCTTATAGCGCAAAAATAAAAATCGCAGAGAGGTGATCAAATACCACCAAAAGAAAGCTCTATTTGTGGGGGGTGGAAAAAAAGACATCAATTTTTATTTGGGAACAGCGTCGCACGACCGCGCAATTCTCCATTAAAGTAACGCAGTGACGAATCGCAAAAAATTACCTGGCCATTAAGTTCCGGTCCAAAACTGGTTAAATAATAATCAAAAAATATACAATAAGTATAAATAATAATAAAAATAATAATAATAATAACAAATTTGCCTAAAAGGTTAAACAATTTTGATTGTTACATTTTTTTGGGGAAGGTTATATAGCAGAATGTGAAAAATATTGGTTTTCTTTTTTCAGAATTGTCGCTTTTTTTTTTTTTTGCTTATAGCGCAAAAAATAAAAATCGCAGAGAGGTGATCAAATACCACCAAAAGAAAGCTCTATTTGTGGGGAAAAAAAAAAAACACATTAATTTTATTTGGGTACAGCGTCACACGAACGTGCAGTTCTCCGTTAAAGTTAATTAGCGCAAAAAATAAAAATTGCAGAGAGGTGATCAAATATCACCAAAAGAAAAAAAAAAAATTTTATTTGGGTACACAAAAGTGGCTAAATAATAATCAAAAAATATATAATAAATATAAATATTATTATTATTATTAAATAATAATAAAATAATAATCATAATAATAATAGTAATATTAATAAAATAATAATAATAGTAATATTAATAAAATAATAATAATAATGTTTCTGGACACTGGGACTCAATTATTAACATTGTGACATGGAGGTTCTCCTCCCAGAATCCTTTGCATTGTGACATGGAGGTTCTCCTCCCAGAATCTTTTGCATCGCTCACCTTGCTGTGATAGGCCATGGAGCTTTTGGCGACGGCGCATTGTTTCTCCACCAGGAAGCAGTACCTCCTCCTCTCCTCGGTCAGAGCCGTCTTATATCCATCGGACACAAAGTTCTCCAGCTCGCCCTGTTTGTTGCTGATGGCTTCGATGTACTGGAAGGAGAAAAGCAGACGGCTCAGACACAGCACAGACACAGCACAGACACAGCACACACATAACCGATGTAAAGGGAAATTACACTCAGTTTTGTATTTTTCAGCAGCTGATTGAATCTTTTACTGACTATGCAGTTTCTACATCTTTAATCACTGTCTATGTTCCTCCGTTACAAAGTATCAGGACGTGTCCCGTCCAGGACTAGAGAGATAACATGTGACACTTATGTGGCTTTTCATTTATGTTTTTTTTTTTTTTTTTTTACGGCAAAACTTTACAAACTCGGTGACGGCACAGAGCCAGGATGACCGGTAGAATATGAATCCAGAACCCTGCCACTGCAATGTCTCCAGCCGAGTCATCATTCTCCTTGTAATTTAAGTGCAGATGGTAGCAGAACCCATACAAATGAAGAGCTCCCATCTTCAACCTTCATGCTGCTATATTGATCGCGCAGGAGTAGAGTGGGGAAAGCCCCATGAACTGTGCGGGAGCAGAGTAGGGGGACTCCCATGACCTGTGCAGGACCTGTGCAGGAGCAGAGCAGGGAGAGCCCCATGACCAGCCAGGACCTGTGCGGGAGCAGAGAAAGGGGGACTCCCATGACCTGTGCAGGAGCAGAGCAGGGGGACTCCCATGACCTGTGCGGGAGCAGAGCAGGGGGACTCCCATGACCTGTGCGGGTGCAGAGCAGGGGGACTCCCATGACCTGTGCGGGTGCAGAGCAGGGGGACTCCCATGACCTGTGCGGGAGCAGAGCAGGGGGACTCCCATGACCTGTGCGGGAGCAGAGCAGGGGGACTCCCATGACCTGTGCGGGTGCAGAGCAGGGGGACTCCCATGACCTGTGCGGGAGCAGAGCAGGGGGGATTCCCATGACCTGTGCAGGAGCAGAGCAGGGGGACTCCCATGACCTGTGCGGGTGCAGAGCAGGGGGACTCCCATGACCTGTGCGGGAGCAGAGCAGGGGGGATTCCCATGACCTGTGCAGGAGCAGAGCAGGGGGGATTCCCATGACCTGTGCAGGAGCAGAGCAGGGGGACTCCCATGACCTGTGCAGGAGCAGAGCAGGAAGAGCCCCATGACCTGTGCAGGCGCAGAGCAGGGAGAGCCCCATGACCTGTGTAGGAGAAGAGCAGGGAGAGCCCCATGACCTGTGCAGGAGAAGAGCAGGGAGAGCCCCCCATGACCAGCCAGGACCAGCTAGCAGAGATCTTCATATCTGTGCAGCCTCAGGCACGGGTTCCAAGAAGGAGCGAAGGTTCTGAATTATCTCCGGCTAATTACAACCGAGTCAGATCATAAAAGCTGCAATGGTCCTGAAGTTGATTAGCGGCGGAGTCTTCCTCCTCCCCGGGGTGAGGAATCGTTGTGAAGGCAGAAATGAGAGCTAATTAGAGAAGTCAGCAGCCTGTCAGCTCCTCCGAGGATCTCAGACCCGACAATGGAAGAAGATAATTAATTTGGAGAATGAGGAACGCTCTGCCCTTTTTTTCTACTAAAAAGGGACAGAAAACTCTGCAAACACCATTAAAGACTCCAAGTACAGAAAATCCCCTGAAAGGTGTCAGCCCTGCCCAGCTGCCTTTTGCTGAACTATTAAATCCCTCCCACTGTCCTCATTTCTACATCAAACGGGACTCCCCGGGCATATAAATAAAAACTAGGAGGGCCAATTGTTCTCCTCAAAGAAGAACTTCGCACCCTCGCTTACCTCGTCCTCCACTCCCAGAGAACCCGGCCTCCCCTCTGCGGTGGAATGCCACTCCTACACCTCCATTAGGGACAGGGATGCGCAATGTTCCTCCAAACGAATTCCCTCTTATCAAGGCGTTTTGCTATTTGCATAACTCCTCCCAAGAGCCAGCCCACTGCTTGCATCAAGATTGAGGGCTCTGGAGAGAAGTACTGAGGGAGGGGCTGTGAAGTACGTAAATGTAAAGCAATTTATTGAAGACGGATACACTTCCAAATATGAAGCAATATCAGGGCATTAAGGATGAAAAACGCGGTCTCCGGGTCAGGAACGCGTTCCATCTCCGTTCCACCGGGAGCCGGAAATGACGTATTGGCGCAGTCACAGGTCCAACGTCCCGACGCGTTTTGTCAGCTCGTAATCGGACGTCATCAGGGTCATGATTCATTTTTGTAAGTGCATCCGTCTTCAATAAATTGTTTTACATTTACGTAGTTCACGATCGAGACCCTTCTTTTCCTTCTGGGTGTATTGTGTGGGAGCCCATCCCCAGGTTTAATGCTATTGGAGGAGGAGTCGGTTTGGAATACTTGGAGTCGGTGCCTATTCTTGATGCCTGGTGTCTGGTATATCCACCTCCTTTATTGACCCCCTATAACTGAAGGGGTCCACGATATCTGGTAAGCATATATACACTCTGGGTGCTCTGGTGGAGGTGTATATTGCTACCAAGTGTTTATCACCATCTTAATCCGGATATTCATTTTCACTTTATGGACTATCTGATTATTTATTTATGGACATTTTGCAGTGATTTTGCACATTTTTCTGGAATTATTTCATATATATATATATATATATATATATATATATATATATATATATATATATATATATATATATATTTATTTTATTCCTGCACTTTATATTTATCTGGCATATTTTGCACATATTTTTATCTTTGTTTACACCAGTGGTTTAGTTGAGCGCAATCTTTTATTTAGCAATAACTATTATTTTTTGTATACTGTATATGCAATATAGGGGTGGGAAGAGATAAAGTATACAGGTTTTTTTTTCTTTTTTCTAGTTTTGGATGGACTGGAGAGGGATTTGACCACTGTCAGGTTTTTATTGCTGTCCGCGTCCCCAGTAAGTGAGATTTACCCTCTCTCTCTGTGTCCTGTTTACCATTATCATTGCGAGTGAAAGAAAAAGAAAGAAAAAAAAAGAAAGAAAATCCCAAACTTTGGGTTGTCATCCCCAAACAGGAAAAGAGGGGGGATCTTCCAATGGGGATACTAGTTCTGGTGACAACTAAGCATTTTTTATTTTGGAGTAATGAAGGGTTAGAACCCCTATCAGGTGTCCCTTAAAATTTTCCCTCCACTTCCTGTCCCATAGCCAAAAACAGAAAGGGAAGGGAAATTTCCAAAACGGACACTTGACAGGGGTTCTAACCCCTCCATTACTTCATCTAAAATATTAAATAATGCCTTTAGTTCTACTTTAGGGTTTTATCTATCAATAGGAGGGCGAATCTTTCTGCTCAATGAATGATGGAATATGGAGTTATCTGCAGTCAGGACCTCCCACTGTCAGCCTGATTTCTGGTGTACACGGGAAGCCAATAGAAAACAATCCCCCCCCCCCCCATGAAGCCGCTTCTACTTAGCTGAAGGTTAGCTGAAGGTTTTCGGATGGATTTGTTGTGTGGAGTATTCAGAGTCTCACATTCTCCCTGAATAATTCTTTAATAAGCTGCGACCAGCCAGACCAGAGAGCCTGAATTGGCGTCCCGCTGGCGAGCGATCGTCCCCGCTGAGCGAGGAAACGGAACACATAACTGGGTCAGGACACGGCTGGCACAGCCCGCTAACCTGGAGTTATTACAGAACACCCCCCCGGGGGCACACATCTATCGGCCTTTCACTTAAAGGAGTCCCTGAAGGATGAGCCTGCTGAGCGGCTGACATTACAGAGGCTGGAGGACGACGCAGGACGATCGTGCGGAGAACTGCTCCCCCCCCCTCCATGGAAATAAAACGATTCTGAACAGCTTCTGAAATCAGCTCAGACACAGACCACTGCCCTCCCGGCCACACACAATACAATCCGCCTTCTAATAAAGGAAATCATTGCCGTGTTTGCTCCTAAAGGAGAACTCCAGCCAAAAACAAAAATCTATTTTAAAAGTGTTAAAAAAAAAGCAGCTTTGGCTGCATAATTTACCTTCATTCTAGATCTGCTACCCGCCCCCCCCCCCAGTACTTCTTTTCCACCATGAAATGTCATCAATGTGACAGGCAGCACCATACCTCAAAACCCATGTAATGTAAAACACGCTGCAACATTCACAATCAATGCTGTCCCTGCAGTACTTCTTTTCCACCACTAGATGTCATCGGCATAACAGGCAGCACCATACCTCAGAGAACATGTAATGTAAAACAAGCTGCAACATTCACAATCAATACAGTGCTGTCCCCGCAGTACTTCTTTCTGCCACTAGATGTCATCACCGTGACAGGCAGCAGCATACCTCAGAGCCCATGTAAAGTAAAACACACTTTTGCTGCAACATTCACAACCAATCCAGTGCTGTCCCCGCGGTACTTCTTTCTGCCACTAGATGTCATCACCGTGACAGGCAGCATCTTACCTCAAAGCCCATGTAAAGTAAAACAAGCTGCAACATTCAGAATCAATCCGATGCTGTGCTCTCAGTACTTCTTTTCGGTCCCTAGATGTCATCAGCGTGACAGGCAGCACCATACCTCAGAGAACATGTAAGGTAAAACAAGCTGCTACATTCACAATCAATCCAGTGCTGTCCCCGCAGTACTTCTTTTCCACCACTAGATGTTACCAGCGTGACAGGGAGAACACCATACCTCAGAGAACATGTAAAGTAAAACAAACTGCAACATTCACAATCAATCCAGTGCTGTCCCCGCAGTACTTCTTTTCCACCACTAGATGTCATCAGCGTGACAGGCAGCACCATACCTCAGAGCCCATGTAAAGTAAAACAAACTGCAACATTCACAATCAATCCAGTGCTGTCCCCGCAGTACTTCTTTTCCACCACTAGATGTCATCAGCGTGACAGGCAGCATCATATCTCAGAGTCCATGTAAAGTAAAACAAGCTGCAACATTCATAATCAATCCAGTGCTGTCCCCGCAGTACTTATTTTCCACCACTAGATGTCATCAGTGTGACAGGGAGCACCATACCTCAGAGCCCATGTAAAGTAAAACAAGCTTTTGCTGCAACATTTACAATCTATCCAGTGCTGTCCCCGCAGTACTTCGTTTCCACCACTAGATGTCATCAGCGTGACAGGAAGCACGTCTTTAAAAGCTTTGGCTGCAATATTCACCACCAATCCAGAGATTTCCCCCTCAGCCTGCAGGTCAATATCTTCTCCCTCTGAGCCCAGGTCATCCCGGACAAGCCCCCACCTTTGGATAAAAGAAGAGGCAGCACAGTGATGAGTTCATCTATCACTCTGCTCTCGCCTCCTATCCATATGCTCCTTGTCAGCAAGTGAACTGATTAGCTCCTTGTGCTGCTCCTTCTCCCAGTCTGAGATCTGCTGGACAAGTGGCTGCAAGAGGCGGAAACCAGATCAAATTCAGGTACTTACAGTGTACGCTGCATTCATAAAATAATTTAAAGTAGAACTATGGCCAAAATGTTTTTTTTAATTTTGGATAGAGTAAGAGAGTGTTAGAACCCCCGACAGATTTTTTGCTGCCATCTCTGTCCCATTGGGGAGATTTCCCTTCACTTCCTGTCCCATAGCCAAACAGGAAGTGAGAGGAAATCAATGAAAATTAAATGAATTCCTTGGGGACCCCCCAGGTCACCAGAGCTAGTGTCCCCATTGGAAGATTTCTCCTCTATTACTTTTCTGGGGACAACCCACAATGTATGATTTTCTTTTACGTTCACTTTCAATGATAACGGTAAACAGGACAAATAGAGAGGGGGAATCTCCTTAACGGGAACACAGACAGCAATAAAAACTGACAGGGGAGGAGCATAGGAGGTGAGAATTTCCTGCAGGAGAGGACAGGAAGGAGATCTTCATACAACATCCTCATGGGAGGGCTCTACATCGGACATGGAACGCCTATGAGCAGCAGGAGGAGAGCATACTGTGTCTAATGAGCCAGATAAAGGTGTGCAACCATCATGCGGCAAAACATTCCATCTTCTGCCAGGAAACCGGAGCAAATCCCACCAGACTGTCCTCCGCCCCCAACCCCTATATGCCTTCCTCCATCCCACTCTGACTCGACTGTCCCTTCCTCCACCTCACCCTGTCCCCACCAGTCTCTTCCTGCAGCCCCACCCCGACCAGCTCCTCCTCAACCATAACCGTCTCTTCCTCCACCTCAACCGTCTCTTCCTCCACCTCAACCGTCTCTTCCTCCACCTCAACCGTCTCTTCCTCCACCTCAACCGTCTCTTCCTCCACCTCAACCGTCTCTTCCTCCAATCCCAACGTCTCTTCCTCCAACCCCAACGTCTCTTCCTCCAACCCCAACGTCTCTTCCTCCAACCCCAACGTCTCTTCCTCCAACCCCAACGTCTCTTCCTCCAACCCCAACGTCTCTTCCTCCAACCCCAACGTCTCTTCTTCCAACCCCAACGTCTCTTCTTCCAACCCCAACGTCTCTTCTTCCAACCCCAACGTCTCTTCTTCCAACCCCAACGTCTCTTCCTCCAACCCCACCGTCTCTTCCTCCAACCCCACCGTCTCTTCCTCCAACCCCACCGTCTCTTCCTCCAACCCCAACGTTTCTTCCTCCAACCCCACCGTCTCTTCCTCCAACCCCACCGTCTCTTCCTCCAACCCCACCGTCTCTTCCTCCAACCCCACCATCTCTTCCTCCAACCCCACCGTCTCTTCCTCCAACCCCATCCGGACCGTCTACCTTCACCCCCACCCCGAGCGTCCCTTCCTCCACCCCACCCCGACCGTCCAACCGTCCCTTCCTCCACCCAACGCCGACCATCCCTTCCTCCACCCAACCCCGACCGTCCCTTCCCCCACCCCACCTGTCCCTTCCTCCTCCCCCCCCTTACATGAGGGTCCCTATCAGAGCCCCCCCCTTACATCAGGGTCCCTATCAGAGCCCCCCCCTTACATCAGGGTCCCCATTAGAGACTCCCCCCCCCCTTACATCAGGGTCCCCATCAGAGACCCCCTTACATCAGGGTCACCATCAGAGACCCCTCCCCCTTACATCAGGGTCCCCATCAGAGCCCCCCTTACATCAAGGTACCCATCAGAGCCCCCCTCCCCTTACATCAAGGTACCCATCAGAGACTCCCCCCCCTTTACATCAGGGTCCCCATCAGGGACCCCCCCTTACATCAGGGTCCCCATAAGAGACCCCCTCCCCCTTACATCAGGGTACCCATCAGAGACCCTCCCCCCTTACATCAGGGTACCCATCAGTCTCCCCTTACATCAGGATCCACATCAGAGCAGCTCTCTATTGGACGGGGAGTTAGCAGGTTGATATTTGTATAACAGAGGACACTGCGGTTGTCCAGACCCAGCCTCTCGCACCATAAAGTAGCGCAGACCAGATCACCATCATGGATTTTAGTACAAACATCCAGTAAAGCCCTTTCAGCGCCCCCCTCTGGCCAACACTTCTATAAACCAAATCCTGTAGTCAGAGTAGATCGGTGTCAATTCTCTTCATTCATGTGTCAGGAGACAAAAACCCAAAACTTCCTGCGAGGGAGGGGGGAGGGGAGCGCCGGGCCCCCGCAGACGATTCGGCTGTTCATTAACATCGGCTGGGAGAGGATTATGTGATCCGGATAAACAGATTAGGAGAGCGCAGCCCTCGCCACCAAGGGAGGCGCTCGCTGCCAGCGGACGCTTCTGTCACCGCGCTTCAGGATCCCAAAGGATGACTAGAGCTGACAGCACAATGGGGGCCTGAAATAGAAACTGTCTGTGCTGCCCCACAGCTACTAATGAGATTTACACCTTCCCTGGAGAAGAGACAGGAGGAATCGGATTGGCTACTATAGGACAATGGAGACCGAACGATTACTTATGTCTGAGCGCAAACAGCCCATTGCATTGTGTGAAATCTGCGTTCTGGTCTTTCTCCCATCCCCCCCCCATACAGTCTCCCTTCTGTGGCTGCAATTTCCTCCATGTGAGATCAGGGTCTTGAACTATGCCCCTCCCCCGCTCATAGAGCCTCCCTTCTTTGGCAGTACATTGCATTGCGTCAAATCTGCGTTCTGGTCAGTCCCCCCCCCCCCCCCCCCATACAGTCTCGCTTCCGTGGTTGAAATTTCCTTTAAGTGAGATCAGGGTCCTGAACCATGCCCCTCCCCCACCCATACAGTCTCCCTTCTTTGGCAGCACATTGCATTGTGTGAAACCTATTTCTCCTGCTTCACCATACAGAGTCTCCATTCCTTGGCAGCATTATGCGAGATCCGTGTTCTGGCCTATTCCCCCCTCCCCCCCCCCCAAAATCAAAGTCTCCCTTCTGTGGCTGCAATTTCCTCCTTGTGATATCAGGGTCCTGAACTATGCCCCACCTCCACTCAGAGTCTCCCTTCTTTGGCAGTACATTGCATTGTGTGAAATCTGCATTCTGGTCTATTTCTCTCCCCCCCCCCCCCCCAAAGCCTCCCTTCTGTGGCTGCAATTTCCTCCATGTGAGATCAGGCAGTACATTGCATTGTGTGAAATCTGTGTTCTGGTCGATTCCCTCCCCCTTCCCCATACAGTCTCTCTTCTGTGGCTGCAGTTTCCTTTAAGTGAGATCAGGGTCCTGAATCATGCCCCTCCCCCACCAATACAGTCTTCCTTCTTTGGCAGTACATTGCATTGTGTGAAATCTGTGTTCTGGTCCATTCCCCCCCCCCCCCCCCCCATACAGTCTCCCTTCAGTGGCTGCAATTTCCTCCATGTGAGATCAGGGTCCCCTCGTCCATAAAGTCTTTGCTCTGGCAGCAGGACATTGCATTATGTGAAATCTGTTCTGGCTAACCCCCCCCCCCCCCTTTATCCCCATAGAAAGTCTCCCTTCTGCAGCTGCAATTTCTTCCATGTGAGATAAGGGTCTTGCTCTACTCCTCAATCCACAAACTCTCTCTTCTGTGGCTGCAATTTCCACCATGTGAGATCAAGGTCCTAAACTATGCTCCTCCCCCGCCCAAACAGAGTCTCCCTTCTCTGGCAGCACATTGCATTATGTGTATTAAGAGAAAAAAAAGAGGGTTGGGGGGGGGAGGGGGGGGAGCGCGCCATAATCCTATATATTCGAGAAATTGGAACAATAGATGTACAAAACACCCGTAGATTGTGTGGACTTTTAGGGCGCATCATGAGATGGATAGGAGTACACGGAATTAAACATTTATTGATTCCATAATAAAAACCATACAGGAAAAATTACCCAAAAAACGGGATTCAGCTTAACCAAAAAGAAGAACAAATCCAGGAGGAAAAAAATCCTGTGATTTTCATCTGTATTTCATCCTTTGTCACTATGTACAGGACTTGTATTGAGGAGAGCATCCTCCTGGATTTGTTCTTCTTTATGGTTAAGCTGAATCCCGTTTTTTGGGTAATTTTTCCTGTATGGTTTTTATTATGGAATCAATAAATGTTATTTTTAATTCCGTGTACTCCTATCCGTCTCATGATGTGCCCTAAAAGTCAACACAATCTACGGGTGTTTGTACATCTATTGTTCCATTTCCATGTGTATGTAGAGTTCTGGTCTATATCCCCCCCCCCCGTGTGTAGAGTTCTGGTCTATGCCCCCCCCCCGTGTGTAGAGTTCTGGTCTATGTCCCCCCCCCCATGTGTATGTAGAGTTCTGGTCTATGTCCCCCCCCCCCCATGTGTATGTAGAGTTCTGGTCTATGTCCCCCCTCCCTATGTGTATGTAGAGTTCTGGTCTATGTCCCCCCCCCCCATGTGTATGTAGAGTTCTGGTCTATGTCCCCCCCCCCCCCCATGTGTATGTAGAGTTCTGGTCTATGTCCCCCCCCGTGTGTAGAGTTCTGGTCTATGTCCCCCCCCCCCCATGTGTATGTAGAGTTCTGGTCTATGTCCCCCCCCCCCATGTGTATGTAGAGTTCTGGTCTATGTCCCCCCATGTGTATGTAGAGTTCTGGTCTATGTCCCCCCATGTGTATGTAGAGTTCTGGTCTATGTCCCCCCCCATGTGTTTGTAGAGTTCTGGTCTATGTCCCCCCCCCCCCCCCCGTGTGTATGTAGAGTTCTGGTCTATGTCCCCCCCCCTATGTGTATGTAGAGTTCTGGTCTATGTTCCCCCCCCCCATGTGTATGTAGAGTTCTGGTCTATGCCCCCCCCCCCGTGTGTAGAGTTCTGGTCTATGTCCCCCCCCCCCTATGTGTATGTAGAGTTCTGGTCTATGTCCCCCCCCCATGTGTATGTAGAGTTCTGGTCTATGCCCCCCCCCCCGTGTGTAGAGTTCTGGTCTATGTCCCCCCCCCTATGTGTATGTAGAGTTCTGGTCTATGTCCCCCCCCCATGTGTATGTAGAGTTCTGGTCTATGCCCCCCCCCCCCCGTGTGTAGAGCTCTGGTCTATGTTCCCCCCACCATGTGTATGTAGAGTTCTGGTCTATGCCCCCCCCCCGTGTGTAGAGTTCTGGTCTATGCCCCCCCCCCCCGTGTGTAGAGTTCTGGTCTATGTCCCCCCCCCTATGTGTATGTAGAGTTCTGGTCTATGTCCCCCCCCCATGTGTATGTAGAGTTCTGGTCTATGCCCCCCCCCCGTGTGTAGAGTTCTGGTCATTGCCCCCCCCCCCTATGTGTATGTAGAGTTCTGGTCTATGTCCCCCCCCCTATGTGTATGTAGAGTTCTGGTCTATGTCCCCCCCCCTATGTGTATGTAGAGTTCTGGTCTATGTTCCCCCCCCCATGTGTATGTAGAGTTCTGGTCTATGCCCCCCCCCCCGTGTGTAGAGTTCTGGTCTATGTCCCCCCCCCTATGTGTATGTAGAGTTCTGGTCTATGTCCCCCCCCCCATGTGTATGTAGAGTTCTGGTCTATGTCCCCCCCCCGTGTGTAGAGTTCTGGTCTATGTCCCCCCCCCCCCCATGTGTATGTAGAGTTCTGGTCTATGTCCCCCCCCCCATGTGTATGTAGAGTTCTGGTCTATGCCCCCCCATGTGTATGTAGAGTTCTGGTCTATGTCCCCCCATGTGTATGTAGAGTTCTGGTCTATGTCTCCCCCCCCCCCCATGTGTATGTAGAGTTCTGGTCTATGTCCCCCCATGTGTATGTAGAGTTCTGGTCTATGTCTCCCCCCCCCCCCCATGTGTATGTAGAGTTCTGGTCTATGTCCCCCCCCCCCCCATGTGTATGTAGAGTTCTGGTCTATGTTCCCCCTCCCCCCATGTGTATGTAGAGTTCTGGTCTATGTTCCCCCTCCCCCCCATGTGTATGTAGAGTTCTGGTCTATGTCCCTTCCCCCCAAACCCACCTCCGGTTAATTTTGTATCAAGAAAAAAAAATAATCCCATTTGGGATTCTGAACTTCCGACATGGAAAGCAAGAGCAGTTGGTGACGACTTGTGAGCCGAGCTGAGAAACTTCTCACTGGGGACTCCACTGACCCAATGAGGCTCCCCGGCCTCCATCCAGAACCAAAACCCCCTCCGGGCTCAGCCCCTCCACCTAAAGAAAGAAATTATCTGTGGTTTAGCAGTCTAACCTAAAATTCATTTTTTGGTATCCACATTGGTGATTATTCCCCCCCCCCCTCCCCCGCCTGTCATGAAGACACCCGGTGTACAGTCCATGCTTCATATCACCGGCTGAGACAATACAAGACTCACATCAGGCGCTCACCGATCCGCGCTCAATGGACCCAAATTGTATGCTGCAGATAACGGCGCCTGCAATGCTCATCTGATACTTTATTCTTAGAATAATTAACTTTTTAATTGAACAGTAGAAAGGTTGTACGACTCATTTTACTGCAGATAATTACCCGGGGGAAGTGGGAGCGCGGCGGAGGTATTACTTGTCACTGTTCAAAAGAGAACACCCCCCCCCCCCCTCCATTAATTGCTAAAAATTCAAAGAGGTCAGAAAAACTGGAGTAAGGCGACCTTCAAAATCTTCCAAATTTCCCTCCGCAGACCGCGACAAAAAACGGGAAAGTCTGGGCCTGAAATATCTTACAGTATACTGTAATTATACTGTATACAGTGGGTACGGAAAGTATTCAGACCCCCTTAAATTTTTCACTCTTTGTTATATTGCAGCCATTTGCTAAAATCATTTAAGTTCATTCTTCTTCCTCATGAATGTACACATAGCACCCCATACTGACAGAAAAACACAGAATTGTTGACATTGTTGCAGATTTATTAAAAAAGAAAAACTGAAATATCACATGGTCCTAAGTATTCAGACCCTTTGCTGTGACACTCATATATTTAACTCAGGTGCTTTCCATTTCTTCTGATCATCCTTGAGATGGTTCTACACCTTCATTTGAGTCCAGCTGTGTTTGATTATACTGATTGGACTTGATTAGGAAAGCCACACACCTGTCTATATAAGACCTTCCAGATCACAATGCATGTCAGAGCAAATGAGAATCATGAGGTCAAAGGAACTGCCTGAAGAGCTCAGAGACAGAATTGTGGCAAGGCACAGATCTGGCCAAGGTTACAAAAAGATTTCTGCTGCACTTAAGGTTCCTAAGAGCACAGTGGCCTCCATAATCCTCAAATAGAAGACGTTTGGGACGACCAGAACCCTTCCTAGAGCTGGCCGTCCGGCCAAACTGAGCTATCGGGGGAGAAGAGCCTTGGTGAGAGAGGTAAAGAAGAACCCAAAGATCACTGTGGCTGAGCTCCAGAGATGCAGTCAGGAGATGGGAGAAAGTTGTAGAAAGTCAACCATCACTGCAGCCCTCCACCAGTCGGGGGTTTATGGCAGAGTGGCCCGACGGAAGCCTCTCCTCAGTGTAAGACACATGAAAGCCCGCATGGAGTTTGATAAAAAACACCTGAAGGACTCCAAGATGGTGAGAAATAAGATTCTCTGGTCTGATGAGACCAAAATAGAACTTTTTGGCCTTAATTCTAAGCGGTATGTGTGGAGAAAACCAGGCACTGCTCATCACCTGTCCAATACAGTCCCAACAGTGAAGCATGGTGGTGGCAGCATCATGCTGTGGGGGTGTTTTTAAGCTGCAGGGACAGGACGACTGGTTGCAATCGAGGGAAAGATGAATGCGGCCAAGTACAGGGATATCCTGGACAAAAACCTTCTCCAGAGTGCTCTGGACCTCAGACTGGGCCGAAGGTTTACCTTCCAACAAGACAATGACCCTAAAGCCCCGTACACACGTACCGATGGTCGGCTTACAAATGTTCCTCTTTTCTCCCCGGGATGTCGGTGTCTGCTGAAAAGTGCAAAGACAGCACAAGGACAGCACAAGAATTTTGTCCGCCGACTGCAGAAGTGATGTCATGTAATGGTTAACTTTCCCTGTGTTTTCTATTTTCTGAGCATGCCCAGTCTTGCAAATCTGCGGTCTGTCGGCCGAATTGTGTACTGACAGGCGAACAATCGTCCGTTCTGGTGTCGGCATACAAATATTTTCATGTTTGCACGAAAGACTTTTGTCCGCGGATTGTGCGCAGACATCTGTCGGAGGCACCATACTAACACGCGTACAATCGGCAGATCCTTCGTCCACCGACGTTTGTATGCCGACGATCGGTACGTGTGTACGGGCCTTAAGCACACAGCTAAAATAACAAAGGAGTGGCTTCACAACAACTCCGTGACTGTTCTTGAATGGCCCAGCCAGAGCCCTGACTTAAACCCAATTGAGCATCTCTGGAGAGACCTAAAAATGGCTGTCCACCAACGTTTACCATCCAACCTGACAGAACTGGAGAGGATCTGCAAGGAGGAATGGCAGAGGATCCCCAAATCCAGGTGTGAAAGACTTGTTGCATCTTTCCCAAAAAGACTCCTGGCTGTATTAGATCAAAAGGGGGCTTCTACTAAATACTGAGCAAAGGGTCTGAATACTTAGGACCATGTGATATTTCAGTTTTCTTTTTTAATAAATCTGCAACAATGTCAACAATTCTGTGTTTTTCTGTCAGTATGGGGTGCTATGTGTACATTCATGAGGAAGAAGAATGAACCTAAATGATTTTAGCAAATGGCTGCAATATAACAAAGAGTGAAAAATTTAAGGGGGTCTGAATACTTTCCGTACCCACTGTATATTTGGTCTGATACTCCTTCCATTTCAATATCATCGCTTGCACAGTGCTCCTTGGGATGTTTAAAGCTTGGGAAATCTTTTTGTATCCAAATCCGGCTTTAAACTTCTCCACAACAGTATCGCGGACCTGCCTGGTGTGTTCCTTGTTCTTCATGATGCTCTCTGCGCTTTAAACGGACCTCTGAGACTATCACAGTGCAGGTGCATTTATACGGAGACTTGATTACACACAGGTGGATTCTATTTATCATCATTAGTCATTTAGGTCAACATTGGATCATTCAGAGATCCTCACTGAACTTCTGGAGAGAGTTTGCTGCACTGAAAGTAAAGGGGCTGAATAATTTTGCACGCCCAATTTTTCAGTTTTTTATTTGTTAAAAAAGTTTGAAATATCCAATAAATTTCGTTCCACTTCATGATTGTGTCCCACTTGTTGTTGATTCTTCACAAAAAATTACAGTTTTATATCTTTATGTTTGAAGCCTGAAATGTGGCAAAAGGTCGCAAAGTTCAAGGGGGCCGAATATTATATTATATATATATATATATATATATATATATATATAAATAAATAAATCGCAATACGCATTTCGATTGGTTTGCGTAAAAGTTCTCGCGTCTACTAACTACGGGAAAGATTTAGGTCATTTTTATAGTTTTTTATTTTTTTACTAGTAATGGCGGCAATCTGTGATTTTTAGCGGGACTGCGACATTGCGACGGACAGATCGGACCCCTAACTGACATTTTCGACACTTTTGGGGGGACCAGTGACATTACTACAGTAATCAGTGCTAAAAATATACACTGTTCTGTAATAATGACACTGGCAGAAATGGGGTTAACACTGTGGGTGATCAAGGGGTTAAATGTGTACCCAGGGGCGTGTTTCTAACTGTATGGGGCGGGGCTTGTGAAATGATCACAGAGACCTGTGTTCCTATATAGAAGGATCACAGGCGCTCTATGATCATTCCAGAGAGAAGAACGGTCAGCTGTGTTTACAACATCCGACCGTTCTTCTCTCTCAGCGGGGAGCGATTGTAGGTGTCAGGCGGCAATCGGAGCCGCCTGCCCACTGCATCAGAATCCCCGATGCCGAGTGGGGGGCGGGATCGAGCCGGCGGCGTCACGCGCTCGCCCCCTAGCTGCAGGCGCGCGACCAACATAGACGTTGGTATGTCGTTGTATATGTCGTTTCGCGCAGGAGGGCCGCCCTGCCGCAGTAAATCGGCGGTGGGCGGTCCGGAACGGGTTAAAGTAGTGCAGTGCCGAATAGCTGAAAATGGCCTGGTCATTAAGGAGAGTAAATCTTCCTGAGGTCAAGTGGGCAAGGTTAACAATTCCACCGTCACAATATAGAACACTTTATCAGAATAGCCATGAAAGTGATACAAAGTATTCATTGAATGTCAGAGATCTGAAATAATATCAGTTTGAGTAAAATGTTGCAAATACTAGTACTTGTATTTGCAACGTTTGTGCGATATTTAGTACTAGTACTTTAGTACTAATACTAAATACCGCGCAAATACTAAAGTAGCACAGTGCCGAATAGCAAAAAATGGCCTGGTCATGACGGGGGTAAAATCTTCTGAAGTCGAAGTGGAAAATATTTTAGTTTAAAAACCCCTCCCTGCATAGATTTTGAATAGTATATGAAACATTAGGGTGTGTTCAGAATCTGAGAATTTTTGGGGTAACCATTGATCCACCTCATCAGTAGGCTAAAGACTCGGTTCCATTACCATTTCTTTACCATTTTGTGACCTGGTGCCGACACGGCCCCTTCATTCACCCCAACAGAAGCGGGTTGGTAAAAAGTTTCCCTGTCTGGGGTACCAGGCCTGAATTTGAGGAATTTTCTGTACAGACATTGATGGAGGGGTGAAGGTTTTCCTTCTGTGAGTCATCAAATCCTTTGAAAGCAACAAGCCCATCACTGGTCTCTCGGTTAATGTTTCATCAGGCGGAGCAGAACCCAGGCGGGGGAGGGGAGGGGGGTGATTAGCCTGCCTAGTGGAATTAAGCATCTTAAAACAAAGCTTTAGCTGCATCTCATTCAATAAGTTCTTAGAGAATCTGCCAGACTGATCAGGAATTACTGCAATAATCAGGCCGAGGCAGCGGAGCTCAGGGGCTCCGGAACACCCCGGAGACCAATGGGACCTCCCAAACTCAGAATTATGGGTGAAAGAGGACGGAGTTCTCCTTATTAGCAATCTTTGAGGCAATGGGGGGGGGGGGGCAACTGAAGACCCCAATATTATCAAGGGGACCCATAATATTCAGTGCATGCAATGTAGTCATTCCGGAACGCTATGGAGAACAAGCGGACTTCCAGAACCAAGGGCGGGCATAGGTGAAAATCTCCATTAATTGTGCTGCTGCAGGAGTTGTAAAGTCAGAAGGTGCATTCTATGCATTAACATAAAAAACCTTCTGCGTGTAGTAGCACCCCTAATACTTACCTGAGGTCCCTTTAGCTCCAGCGATGTTGTAGGAATGTCTCAGCTGTCCGGGTCTCCCCCTCCTCTTCGGCTGAGACAGCAGCGTGGTGCCATTGGCTCCTACTGCTGTCAATCAAAGTCAGTCAGCCAATAGAAAGGGGGCGTGGCTGGGCCGCAGCTCCATGTCTGAATAGACACAGGGCGCTGTGACTCGGCTCTGGTGCTCCCATAGCAAGCTGCTTGCTGTGGGGGCACCCAACAGGAGAGAGGGGCCAGGAGAGCTGAACAGGGACCCGAGAAGAGGAGGATCGGGGCTGCTCTGTTCAAAACCAACTGCACAGTAAGTATAACATATTTGGAAGGTCTCATTTTTTTTTTAAATTAAAAATAACAATCACTTTAAGGCATGGGGGGCTGTTGCTCACCGTTTGGAGCTTGGTGGGGACTAACTGCAAACCCTGATGTCAATGAGTGGCCACACGTAAATTTTCAGTACAGGAAATTCTTGTGGGCTACAGAAACACCCTGGAGAAGAATGGATTTCCATAAATCATATATATACCCAGAAGGGTGGGTACAGGTGGAATTCTCTATTTGTTGCATTGTTGGCCAAACTATGAGGTATCTGGGGGGGGGGGTGCTCAACTGTAGACCCTGACATTACCAAGGAGCCACACATATGTAAATGATCAGGGATTTAAGTAAAACCCTGGAGAAGAAGGGGATTTCGATACACATTTAGAAGAATGGATACAGGTGGAATTCTCTTTTGCACAGTTGGTCAACCTTTGAGGGATTGAGGGGGCTCAACCACTGACCCGGACGTCATCAAAAGGAAGAAAGCAGAAAGGGAAAGAAGCGCCAGCTAAGTGTAGTATCCCAGGCAGGGCTGCTGTTAGAAATCGCGGAGCCCCGTACAGACTACCTGGCAGGGCCCCCCCAAGAAAATATTAAAGATATATTTAGCTAAAATTACAACAAAATCACTATTATCAGACACTAATACAACATAACTCACATAATTCCTGCTAAATCTAAAAGAAAAAACTATGTGAATAAAAAAAATGAAGATGAGATGAAACAATATACAGGCTGAGCAGTTGGAGCTCTGGGATCAGAGAGACAGCATGAGAGAAATAAAGTTACAGATAAACTCAGGAGCAGAGATAACATTAGAGCCAGTGCTGGGAGGGGGATTAGTGAGAGACAACTGTCTCTTTCTCAGCAGATAAAAGCTCATAGCAGGGAGAGGGACAGATCAGATTCAGGTGCTGGAGGAAGATTTCTGTATTTGTTGTCCATCACTAATCCCCCGCTCTGTGTGGGCCCCCCTGTGTGCTCGGGCCCCCTACAAGAGGGCTGGTGGCCCCCCCCTATCAGCGGCCCTGATCCCAGGTAAGTTCTAATAGTAAAGGATTAAAAACACTCACAAGAAGTATAATATATACGATTGTTCATTGGTTGTTGGTTTCTGTAGATGTGAGTCCTCCTAAGCCCGTCCTGCAGGACCGCTGTCATCTGTTCCAGCTGCTGTGCAGGGAGACAGCGGATTCAGGAACCTGGAGGAGCACCTGGAAGCCACGCTGACCAGTGTGGAATGCGCGGCGCAAGTGACGTCACCAAAAGGATCGGAGGAACCAGATGGGAAAGGGAAACCAGGCTTCCCACTTGGAGCCTTTTGGCTCCTTCTACAGGCCTCATTTTATTGCACCCCCAACCACTATGGACTAGAGAAAAATAAAATGGAACATCTTTCACCCCGACTATTGGTAGATATTTACAACCATTGCCGGCTGGTCTATATTATATATATATATATATATATATATATATATATATATATACACACATACTTAAAAACTCAGTGCGCCAGTATCTCGATCCCTCACCTGACATCATCAAGGGGCCATATAATATTCAGTGTATGCAATGTGGTCGTTCCGGAACACTCTGCAGAACATGGGGACTTCCATACACTCAGAGCCAAGGGTGGATACAGGTGGAATTCTCCATTTGTAGTAGTTGGTCAGCCTTTGAAGCATCGGGGGGGGGGGGGGGGGGCCCTGAACGGCAGACTTTGAGGTCACTGGGGGGGCACACATAATATTCAGTATATGAAATGTTTGGGGGCTCCAGGAACACCCTGGAGAACAATGGATTTCCATAAACTCACAGCCAAGGGCGGATATAGGTGGAATTCTCAATTTGTAGTAGTTGGTCAGCTTTTAAAGCATCGGGGGGGCCCTGAACGGCAGACTTTGAGGTCACTGGGGGGCCACACATAATATTTAGTATATGAAATGTTTGGGGGCTCCAGGAACACCCTGGAGAACAATAGATTTCTATACACTCAGAAGGGTTGATACAAGTGGAATTCTGTGTTTGTTGCATTGTTGGCCTCAGCCGCAGACCTGACATTACCAAGGGGCCACACATGTAAATGCTCAGGGATTTAAGGAACACCCTAAAAAAGGGAATTTCCATAGACGCAGAAGGGCAAAATGGAAGGTGGAATTCTCCATTTTCTCTATACTGGAATATCTCTATTGCACAGTTGATCAACCTTTGCGGCATGGTGGGGAGGGGGTGCCTCAACTGCTTACCTTAACATGATCAAAGGGCCACATAATATTCATTGTATAATGTAGTCAATTCGGAACACTCTGGAGAAGAAGGGGACTCCCATGCACACAGAGCCAAGGGTAGATACATGTAGAATTCTCCATTTCTAGTAGTCTGCCAACTTTTGAAGCATCAGGCAGACCCCTGACATCAGCAAGGGCCACACAATATGTAGTATAAGTAATGCTTAGTTGTTCCGGAACACAAAGGGACTTCCAGAAGCCAGGGCGGGAATAAATCTGACATTACTAAAGGGCCAAACTTAATATTAGGTATATATATATGATCAGGGGCTCTGAGAACGCCCTGCAGAAAAAGGGGTCCTTCATACATTCTGAAGCGGTTGTGCATTTGGGTGGAATTCTCCATTCGCCGGATTGCTGGTCAACTTTGCAGCATATGTTGTGTCCGGGAGCAGAGCTGTGTTAATCTCAGGACTGTATGGGCAAAAATAAAAATACTTTGGCTGGTAAACCAGCTCCCATGTATTCATTCATCTGTGTATTCAGTTGTGTGCCTGGAGTTCACCCCTGGGGTTGGGCACTGCTGTGAACTGGCACCATGGAATACGAAACCGGTCCCTGGGTAGGGATTGTGTTCAGCAACGCAGACCAATGCATGTGGTGTTAAAAGGTCCCAAATATATTTTAGGCTAAGGAACCATTCGATGGATAACTTCTCAAACATCTACGCTACAAAACACCAGTGCTTGGCATTGCGGTTTTCAGTGCTGGATTCATGGTCTCAGTACCAGGAAAGCTGCATTCATGTTTGTGCCCCTCCCCCCAACACAGGGGCTCCTTCTGACTGTTTTTTGGCCCCCCACCACACGGGGGCTCCGTCTGGCCGCTTTGTGACTCCCCACCACATGATTGCTCCCCACCACACGGGGCTCTGTCTGGCCGGTGTGTGGCCCTCCCCACCAAACGGGTACTCCGTCTGGCTGGTTTGTGGCCCCCCCACCACATGGGGGCTCCATCTGGCTGGATTGTGGCTCCCCACCACACGGGGGCTCCGTCTGACTGGTTTGTGGACCCCCACCACACGGGGGCTCCGTCTAGCTGGTTTTGTGGCCCCCCACCACACGGGGGATCCATCTGGCCAGTTTGTGGCTCCCCACCACACGGGGGCTCCGTCTGGCCGGAGTGTGGCCCTCCGCACCACACGGGTACTCTGTCTAGCTGGTTTTGTGGCCCCCCACCACACGGGGGCTTCATCTGGCCGGTTTGTGGCTCCCCACCACACGGGGGCTCCGTCTGGCCGGTTTGTTGCTCCCCACCACACGGTGGCTCCGTCTGACCGGTTTGTGCCCCCCCCACCATCTCTGCACCATATAAAACAAACACAATGAAACATTAAGGTCCTCCAGTCAGCTAGTCAGTAAAAGGTAATGAGGTGGAGAGCAAAGCCGAGTCGCAGGTACAGCATCCTCCTGAAATAAGGGACCAATTAGAGTTGAACGCTATTTAAATATGTATGATCTTTCCGCATAATCCAACCACATAATCACCGACTTATTTACTTCCATCTGCTGCTCTGAGCCTCACCCCGGCCAGGAGGAACATTTCACACAGAGACCAGCTTACACCAACCAGCCGTCTCACTCCGCACACAGGGGCCGCTCTTAACGCATGAAGTGCTCTAGAATTTCCTGGTAGAGGGCTGCGCTGATTTTGGACTTGATAAAACACAGTGGACCAACATCAGATGACATGGCTCCCCAAATCATCAAGGATGGTGGAAAATGTTGCATTTAATTTGGAAATCAAGGTCCTAGAGTCTGGAAGAAGAGTGGAGAGGCACAGAATCCCAGTTGCATGAGGTCCAGTTTGATGATTTGGGGAGCCATGACATCTGCTGGTGTTGGTCCACTGTGTGTTATCAAGTCCAAAGTCAGTGCAGTCCTCTACCAGGAAATTCTAGAGCACTTCATGCTTCCCTCTGCTGACCAGCTTTATGGAGATGCCAATTTCATTTTCCAGCAGGACTTGGCACCGACCACACTGCCAAAACTACCAATACCTGGTCACATGATGGATTTTTGATGATATTCTAAATTTTATGGGATGCACCAGTATATATTATATATATATATATATATATATATATATATATATATATATATATATATATATATATATATATATATATATATATATATATATATATATTCTCATAGACACACTCTTTATTCCTTTACACATGCTGAAGGAACAGAAAAATACCCGTTGGATCTGCCAGGAATCCAGTGAGCCCCAATCTTCCTGTCTGAGCTGGCAACACAACACCTATTCTCTTCTGAAGTCCCGAGCTTTGTTGTCCGCCCTGCCCAATCTGCCCCCGGACTACAAAACATATCCCACTCCGCTCATCTCCATAACAGTGAGGTATAGACAATAGAGTAGATCCCAGCTGCAGGCGCAGCCTCATCCTACATGAGATCCCTTACAGGTTTGCTTTACCCCTCCCACCCTCTTTATCAACCAATGAGAAGTATTTGCATTCTGTTTTTTGCCAATTTCTCAAACTGGCGGAGCCATCGCTTAGCGAGCCGCAGATCCAGAACAAACATACAGCCGCTGTATTCTAAACTCCCGACTGGCAGTATTGTTCCAGCTCAGTAAATCCAATTTACCGGCCATTATGTCAATCTTCCGACATTTCTCAATGGCAGCTCACACCATTTAAACTTTGATAGAGCTGAACCCTGGGATAATAAATCCATCGGTCATGTGTCTCCTTCCCGAATCTTTCTCCAGATCTGTGCAGTAATCCATTGCGAGACTTCCTGTAATAAAGACCGCTTAATGCTGCCCTCTCTCCTTGTGCTGGGGGACTGATCTGGTCTCCGCCCCCTCCTGTAGTGGGTGGAGCCTTCTGGGCCCCTCCCACAGCTCTACTCTCTCTGCTTGTACAGGAGGACTGGCCTTGTCTCCTCCCCCTCCTGTAGTGGGTGGGGCCTGTGGGGCCCCCTTCCACAGCTCTGCTCTCTCTCCTTGTACAGAAGTACTAGTATCATCTCTGCCTCCTCACGTTAGCTGTGGAACGGTCCCTGCAGGCTCCACCCACCACAGAAATGCTCTTTGTGCAATGGTCTTGTAGGGAGTAGAGCCTGCCCTCTCCTGTAGGGGGTGGAGCCTGCTAGGCCCCTCCCACAGCTCTGCTCTCTTTCCATTACATTAAAGTTTTTCTGTCTGGAGTTCAACTTTAAAGCAAACTACTGATGAAGGAAATACGCCACTGCCAGGTCTTCCTCTCCGGCTGTCATGCTGACAATATGCGTTAAACCCCTGACCCAAATCCAGCACAGAGATAAGGAGTTTCAACTTTTCCACAACCCATTATTTGTCACCTGCTTATTTTGGGTCATTGGCTTCAAAAGTATCACAGCTAGGCAACTAGCATTTTCAGAAGGCGCTGAGCAAGTCATACCACCCTCAACTCCTTTAAGTGACTAACAGTGCTGTAGTTAAATGGCGGAACGCTTCAGAGGCCGCTGGTTACCTCAAAGGGCAGTTAAGGTGAACTACAAGCCGTTTTGTTTGGCAGAAGTGCTAAGAAGCTTTAAAATACGGCATGGAGGCTTACAGCTGTGTGAAGACAGCTCAGAAAACACTCAAAGGCACCATCCACCCAAAACAGACATTTCTGCTCTGGGTGGATGTCAACATTGAACAGCCTTGCTGTTTTAAAGTGAATATATAATGATCTGGGGGTCAGTTTTACTTGTGTTTTTTTTTTTAATCTATACATCGATAACATTTATTACATATCAAAGGATTCCCAGAGCAGGATGGGTGAGCTAAAGAAAACACAGCTGAAGGCTGACTGCTCTGTCTGACTGAAACCTCCTACAGAGCTGTCCAACAAGGGATGGCCAGTGTCTACAGCACTGTCCCACAAGGTATGGCCAGTGCCTACAACGCTGTCCAATAAAGGGATCGTCAGTGCCTACAGCGCTGTCCAATTGGGGATGGCCAGTGCCTACAGTGCTGTCCAATAAGGGTTGGCCAGGGCCTACATTGCTGTCCAATAGCGGATGGTCAGTGCCTACATTGCTGTCCAATAAGGAATGGCCAGTGCCTACAGCGCTCTCCAATAAGTGATGGCTGGTGCCTACAGCGCTGTCCAATTGGGGAAGGCCAGTGCCTACAGTGCTGTCCAATAAGGGTTGGCCAGTGCCTACATTGCTGTCCAATAGCGGATGGCCAGTGCCTACATTGCTGTCCAATAAGGAATGGCCAGTGCCTACAGCGCTCTCCAATAAGTGATGGCTGGTGCCTACAGTGATGTCCAATAAGGGATGGCTAGTGCCTACAGCGCTGTCCAATAAGGGATGGCTAGTGCCTACAGCACTGTCCAATAAGTGATGGCTGGTGCCTACAGCGCTGTCCAATAAGGGATGGCTAGTGCCTACAGCACTGTCCAATAAGGGATGGCTAGTGCCTACAGCGCTGTCCAATAAGGGATGGCTAGTGCCTACAGCGCTGTCCAATAAGGGATGGCTAGTGCCTACAGCGCTGTCCAATAAGGGATGGCTAGTGCCTACAGCGCTGTCCAATAAGGGATGGCTAGTGCCTACAGCGCTGTCCAATAAGGGATGGCTAGTGCCTACAGCGCTGTCCAATAAGGGATGGCTAGTGCCTACAGCGCTGTCCAATAAGGGATGGCTAGTGCCTACACCGCAGTCCAATAATGGATGGCTAGTGCCTACACAGCTGTCCAATAAGGGATGGCTAGTGCCTACAGCGCTGTCCAATAAGGGATGGCCAGTGCCTACAGCGCTGTCCAATAAGGGATGGCCAGTGCCTACAGCGCTGTCCAATAAGGGATGGCCAGGGCCTACAGCGCTGTCCAATAATGGATGGCTAGTGCCTACAGCGCTGACCAATAAAGGATGGCCAGTGCCTACAGCGCTGACCAATAAAGGATGGCCAGTGCCTACAGCGCTGTCCAATAAGGGATGGCCAGTGACTACAGCGCTGTCCAATAATGGATGGCTAATGCCTACAGCGCTGCCCAATAAGGGATGGCCAGTGACTACAGTGCTGTCCAATAAGGGAAGGCCAGTGCCTACAAGTATCTACAGAGCTGTCCAATAAGTAATGGCTAGTTCTTCACTCAGCTTCAGCTACTGAGCTTTGTAAACAAGTTTTTTACACTGAGGGATACAAGAAGAAGCTGGAAAACATGAAAATGTGCTTAAAGCTCCCCCAGTCTGATGTTTAGAATATAAAAATACTAAATATTACGTTTTTTTGGCTCGCTTTAGTTTTTCACACCTTATTTTTTTTTTTAAATCACATTTTAAGTCAAAATGTCTGCATAACAGGAAAATTAACTACATACATTTCTTTCTTGATCTTCAATTATACATTTCCCCTCTCTATGTGTTTCCTAAAATACCCATTTCTAGTATGATTGGTGTCTTTTTGCCTCGTATTAAAAAGACAGAAATCTCACCTGCATCTCTTTGTCAGAATATTTTTGGGGGTTTTTGCTGCCTTGGCTCTTTTTGCGCAGTTTCTTCAGCTCCAGCTGACACTTCTCTAGGGCGTCTCCTTTGTTCTTCTGTTCCAGCTGGTATTTCTTTAAAGCCGCCTGTGAAGAATGGACAGAGTTAGAGAAGCAAATACAACGTGTACCAAGCTGGGGCCAGGCCATGGAGAGAGGTAGGAGGAGTACCAAGATGGTGCCAAGCCATGGTGAGATGGGATGGATGTACCAAGATGATGCCAGGCCATGGAGAGAGGGAGGTAGTAGGTGTACCAAGATGGTGCCAAGCCATGGTGAGATGGGATGGATGTACCAAGATGGTGCCAGGCCATGGAGAGAGGGAGGTAGTAGGTGTACCAAGATGATGCCAAGCTGTGGTGAGAAGGGATGGATGTACCAAGATGGTGCCAGGCCATGGAGAGAGGTAGTAGGCTTACCAAGATGGTGCCAAGCTGTGGTGAGAAGGGATGGATGTACCAAGATGGTGCCAGGCCATGGAGAGAGGGAGGTAGTAGGTGTACCAAGATGATGCCAAGCTGTGGTGAGAAGGGATGGATGTACCAAGATGGTGCCAGGCCATGGAGAGAGGTAGTAGGCTTACCAAGATGGTGCCAAGCTGTGGTGAGAAGGGATGGATGTACCAAGTGGGGACAAGAAGATGGGTTCAGTGTGCAGAGAGAAGGAGCATGAATAAAAGACAGTGACAGGCTGTAGTGAAAAGGTGTACCAAGATGGTGCCAGGCCTTGGCAAGAGGTAGTAGGTGTACCAAGATGGTGCCAAGCTGTGGTGAGAAGGGATGGATGTACCAAGATGGTGCCAGGCCATGGAGAGAGGGAGGTAGTAGGTGTACCAAGATGATGCCAAGCTGTGGTGAGAAGGGATGGATGTACCAAGATGGTGCCAGGCCATGGAGAGAGGTAGTAGGGTTACCAAGATGGTGCCAAGCTGTGGTGAGAAGGGATTGATGTACCAAGTAGGGACATGAAGATGGGGTCAGTGTGCAGAGAGAAGGAGCAGGAATAAAAGACAGTGACCGGCTGTAGTGAAAAGGTGTACCAAGATGGTGCCAGGCCTTGGAGAGAGGTAGTAGGTGTAACAAGATGGTGCCAAGCTGTGGTGAGAAGGGATGAATGTACCATGATGTTGCAGGATCATAGAGAGAACGAACAGGTGTACCAAGGTGGTAACAAGGGAAGTGGGTGGTTAAGATGGAGCCAGGGTCCAGAGAATAAAAGAGGGATGCGTTCTCTAAAGCTGGGGGGCCTGCTTACAGATTACGTATCCCTGAGACTGCTCAATGCCTCCGTTATTAAGCCAATGTATCCAAATATTAAAAAATAATAATTGTTTGGATATCTCCACTGAGGTTCATTTTAATGCGAAGTAGAGGTGGAGCTTGGTAAATGGTAAAAAGAAGTCCAAAATGGGCCTGAAGCTTCCTATATGGTGATGGTATCAATAGTCATGTTCAATTGGACTTGTTTAGTTGTGTTGAAGACATTTCTCTAGGTTGTTTCCTTAAGCTGGTCTGATAAGTGGTGAAACATCTTAAAAACCAAACAAGTCCAACTGAATGCCACTATTCCTCACTATACCCTAGGTTGCCATATTTCCCTTTTTCTCAGATTGCCCTCTGGGCCACTTTCATTTTTTTTTCTCAGTCTGCCTGCTGGTCCAGGTTCACATACTTTGTTCCTCTACCTAATCTCGTCTAAACCTTGGGAGTAGGAAGGTCAAAGTTCCATTCTGAGGCTGGTGTGATTTAGATATCCTACATTGGTAGCCCCTCTAATGCCTTTACAGGATCCTGGCTGGCCCACCCGGAGGCCCCAGGAAGATTTATTACAAAACTCACCATGATATGTTGGTTTCCCATGATTGACTTCAGGATTAAAGGCGAAGTTCACCATTTTCAGAAAATGGCCTCTGTACAAAAGTAGAAACCGGGAGGTTCTTGTGCATTAAATGTTGTTGAATGTAAGTATATACCTGGGGGACATTTCACCCCCACCAGAGTCTGGCCGAAAAACTCTGTTAGTGTTGACATGTCTTGCCCATTTCTGGGACACGGCAGCCATTCGCGGCTCCCAGAATCACTGAAGGGAGCAGTTTTTCCATCAACTCCCTGCAGCGAGGCCACTGACACCACCCAGGGAGCAGGGGCCGCCGACACCACCCAGGTAGCAGGGGCCGCCGACACACACCAGGGAGCAGGGGCCTCCGACACACACCAGGGAGCAGGGGCCTCCGACACACACCAGGGAGCAGGGGCCTCCGACACCACCCAGGGAGCAGGGGCCTCCGACACCACCCAGGGAGCAGGGGCCTCCGACACCACCCAGGGAGCAGGGGCCTCCGACACCACCCAGGGAGCAGGGGCCTCCGACACCACCCAGGGAGCAGGGGCCTCCGACACCGCCCAGGGAGAAGGGGCCGCCGACACCGCCCAGGGAGAAGGGGCCGCCGACACCGCCCAGGGAGAAGGGGCCGCCGACACCGCCCAGGGAGAAGGGGCCGCCGACACCACCCAGGGAGAAGGGGCCGCCGACACCACCCAGTGAGAAGGGGCCGCCGACACCACCCAGGGAGAAGGGGCCGCCGACACCACCCAGGGAGAAGGGGCCGCCGACACCACCCAGGGAGAAGGGGCCGCCGACACCACCCAGGGAGAAGGGGCCGCCGACACCACCCAGGGAGAAGGGGCCGCCGACACCACCCAGGGAGAAGGGGCCGCCGACACCACCCAGGGAGAAGGGGCCGCCGACACCACCCAGGGAGAAGGGGCCGCCGACACCACCCAGGGAGAAAGGGCCGCCGACACCACCCAGGGAGAAAGGGCCGCCGACACCACCCAGGGAGAAGGGGCCGCCGACACCACCCAGGGAGAAGGGGCCGCTGACACCACCCAAGGAGAAAGGGCCGCCGACACCACCCAGGGAGAAAGGGCCGCCGACACCACCCAGGGAGAAAGGTCCGCCGACACCACCCAGGGAGAAGGGGCCGCCGATACCACCCAGGGAGCCCGACTTGTACTTGCACGGTATTCTTTTATGTGGATTAGAATGAGGAACAAGTCTCGCTCCTGTAGGAGCCTCTAATAGCAGCAAAGTCCTGGACCTTGGCCAGGACCTGTTAACACCAACTAGGAATATTTTTTCAGCCAGGCAGAAATGGCAGACAAGTATACACTTATATTAACCAAATTGGAAATCGCCCACTGGGACCAATTTAAATATTTTCACACATTAAAATCTAAAATTTTGTTAGAATTTACTCTAACCCCCAAAAATTATATATTTTCTGAAAGCGGAGACTAAAATAACGGCAGCCACATGATATTTGTGCAGCTATTTAAAGGAAAAAATAAAATACTAACTAAAATTTTAGTGCAAAACACAAAAATTATGCCTTTTTTTGGTATAATAAATACCCAACATGTCAAGCCTTCAAACTCTGAGTGATCTGTGTACATTGCAGGGATTGTAACAAACTTTGTTGCAGATACCTACCTATCTCTGTGTCTATGTGCTGAGTGAATGTGAGTGACTTTATATTAATCAATCAGCTGCTGCACCGGCAGAGCTCTAATGAGGAAAGTGGCAGAGTCTGCATCCCTTTAGATGGGATTTCCCTTTGGGAGTATCTCAGCAAAAATTACCTTTTTGTTGCAGGGGATGCCCAAAATCGGACTTGTATCTTAGTGCAGACTTGTGGGAAAATCAGTGAGCCAATCACACAAGCAGGAAATGACATTTCTGGGGGGGGGGGGGGCGTTCTGTATACCATCTGTGTACAGAGCGCCTCCAGGTGGCCATATTGCAGTTTACAGAAAATTTACAGCAGCTTCAGATTGAAAAGGAAAGGTCATTTTTATTAACATTTAATTACAATAGGGCTTAAATTGCAAGAGTATATGCTAGATTATTTTTTTTTTTTTTTAATTAGCCAATTTCTTTTCCCACGAAGGTTGAGTTACCCTTTCACTAAAAAACTATAGCACTTTAAATAGTCAATAAGTGACAAAGGTACTTAAAAATCTCCATAGGCTTCGCTTTAAAAAAATGTAACGATTATCTTTTTAAAGTTACAGAGGAGGTCTAGGGCTAGAATTTTTGCTCTTACTCTAACGATCACGGCGATACCTCACATGGGTGGTTTGAACACCGTTTACATATGCAGGCGCGACTTACATATGCATTTGCTTTGGCATGCGAACGTAAAAAAGAATGGGGCACTTTAAAAAAAAAAAAAAAAAGTTTTTCTTATTTTTTTTTTTTTTTTACACTGTCCAAAAAAAATATTCTGATCACTTTTATTGTTGTCACAAGGAATGTAAACATCCCTTGTGACAGTAATAGGCAGTGACCGGTACTCATAAAGACCCCAAACTCCTCCTCTGCACGTCAAAGTATTCAAAATGCTAAGATTAGCGTTTTTTAATACTGTGGATTTTTTAAAACTGGCGCCGTTGGCTGCCAGGTAAACCAGAAGTGACGTCGCTTCTGGTTTACTACATCGGAGACCTGATCAAAGCTGATTCCAGGTTTGTTCGGATCTCCGGTCAGCCGTTGGACGGGTTCGGGTCTCTCCTGCTGCTTGTAATAACAGTCGAGTGGCTGCTTAGCTGCATCGGTTGTTATTACAAGAAAGCCAACCGCCTGCTCTAAAAAATGGTACCGGAGTGATGCCTGCAGCTGCATATCATCCCGGTACAACAACTTGAACAAAATCACGTACAGATACGTGATTTTGGGCAAGAGGTTAAAAAAAGGGCTGGAAAGTCCAAACCAGTGCTGGATTTGATGCCTTAAGGAGCCACAGGTTCACACCAGTGCAGCGTTGAAATCGTGACTTCAAAGCCGCACATCAGTGCGATCTGTACAAATTCAATGCAGGTTGCGACTTCATTTCACAAAAGTCTGTGGAAGTCGCAATAAAATCATCAAAATGTAGCGCAGGAACCTTTTTCATCGTCACTGCAACATGAATCGCAGCAATATGAACAGTTCCATTGCCGAAAATAGGCTGCGACTTGCCATGTGATTTGGGACTATCAAATCGCTTTGCAAGTCGCACTGTTGTGGACGGGGGCTTACATCACTCTGTGCTGGGCAGTATCTCACAAAAGTGAGTACACCCCTCACATTTGTGTAAATATTTTATTCTATCTTTTCATGTGACAATACTGAAGAGATGACACTTTGCTACAATGTAAAGTAGTGAGTGTACAGCTTGTATAACAGTGTAAATTTGCTGTCCCCTCAAAATAGCCCACAGCCATTAACATGTAAACTGCTGGCAACAAAAGTGAGTACACCCCTAAGTAGAAATGTCCAAATTAGGCCCAATTAGCCATTTTATCTCCCCGGTGTCATGTGACTCGTTAGTGTTACAAGGTCTCAGGTGTGAATGGGGAGCAGGTGTGTGAAATTTGGTGTTATCGCTCTCTCTCTCTCTTATACTGGTCACTGGAAGTTCAACATGGCACCTCATGGGAAAGAACTCTCTGAGGATCTGAAAAAAATAATTTTTGCTCTACATAAAGATGGCCCAGGCTATAAGAAGATTGCCAAGACCCTGAAACTGAGCTGCAGCACGGTGGCCAAGACCATACAGCGGTTTAACAGGACAGGTTCTACTCAGAACAGGCCTCGCCATGGTCGACCAAAGAAGTGGAGTGCACAGCCTCATATCCAGAGGTTGTCTTTGGGAAATAGACGTATGAGTGCTGCCAGCATTGCTGCAGAGGTTGAAGGGGTGGGGGGGTCAGCCTGTCAGTGCTCAGACCATACGCTGCACACTGCATCAAATTGGTCTGCATGGCTGTCATCCCAGAAGGAAGCCTCTTCTAAAGATGATGCACAAGAAAGCCCCCAAACAGTTTGCTGAAGACAAGCAGACTAAGGACGTGGATTACTGGAACCATCTCCTGTGGTCTGATGAGACCAAGAAAAATGTATTTGGTTCAGGTGGTGGCAAGTGTGTGTGGCAGCAACCAGGTGAGGAGTACAAAGACAAGTGTGTCTTACCTACAGTCAAGCATGGTGGTGGGAGTGTCATGGTCTGGGGCAGCATGAGTGCTGCCGGCACTGGGGAGCTACAGTTCATTGAGGAACCATGAATGCCAACATGTACTGTGACATACTGAAGCAGAGCATGATCCCCTCCCTTCAGAGACTGGGCCGCAGCGCAGTATTCCAACATGATACCGACCCTAAACACACCTCTAAGATGACCACTGCCTTGCTAAAGAAGCTGAGGGTAAAGGTGATGGACTGGCCAAGCATCTCTACAGACCTAAACCCTATTGAACATCTGTGGGGATCCTCAAACGGAAGGTGGAGGAGCGCAAGGTCTCTAACATCCACCAGCTCTGTGATGTCATCATGGAGGAATGGAAGAGGACTCCAGTGGCAACCTGTGAAGCTCTGGTGAACTCCATGCCCAAGAAGGTTAAGGCAGTGCCGGAAAATAATGGTGGCCACACAAAATATTGACACTTTAGGCCCAATTAGGACATTTTCATTCAAGGGTGTACTCACTTTTGTTGCCAGCAGTTTAGACATTAATGGCTGTGTGTTGAGTTATTTTGAGGGGACAGCAAATGTACACTGTTATACAAGCTGTACACTCACTACTTTACATTGTAGCAAAGTGTCATTTCTTCGGTGTTGTCACATGAAAAGATAGAATAAAATATTTACAAAAATGAGAGGGGTGTACTCACTTTTGTGAGATACTGTATATACACACACACTATATACAGTCGGGGCCAAAAGTATTGGTCTTCTGTCAGATAATGCACCACTGCGCCCAGAAATTTGTTGCAATTACAAACGTTTTGGCATTCTGATGTTTATTTCTTTTGCTTGTATTAGTATGACACAAAAACAGCGGGGGGGAACAAAAAGCCAAATCTGACACATTCCACGCATAACTCCAAAAATGGACTAGACAAAATGATTGGCACCTTCTCAAAATTGTAAGAAATAATTGCTTTCCAAGTTTGTGATGCTCCTGTAATTTGTAATTAAACTCACCTGTATCAATCAACAGGTGTTGCCGATAAAGAACCAGTTAAAATGGTGAAAAATTGACTCAACCTTTCTGTTGTGTGCCGCACGTAGCATGGAGAAGAGAAAGAGCAGCAAAGAATTGTTTGAGAATTTAAGAACAAAAAAATTGTGGAAAAGCACGGACAATCTCAAGGTTACAAGTCCATCTCCAGAGATCCTAATGTTCCTCTGTCCACTGTGCCCAACATTGCCAAGAAGTTTACAGCCCGTGGCACTGTAGCTAATCTCCCTGGACGTGGACCAAAGTGCAAAATTGATCAAAGTTTGCAGCGAAGGATTGTTGGAATGGTGGATAAATAACCTTGGTCAACTTCCAGACAACTTTAAAGCGGAGTTCCAGCCTAAACACACACTCACCTGTCCAACGGTCCAGCGATGCGGCCGCCCAAAGCCTCGCTCTTCTCCCTCTCTGTCTGCGGCGCCGGCATCACTGGTGTAGGCACCCGGCTGTGACAGTTTTCGGCTTCACAGCCGGGTATGCACTGCGCATGCGCTACGCGTCGTGATTGGCCGGCAATCTTCTGGGACCTCTGACATGTCCCAGAAGATTGCAGGGAGGGAGGGGGAGAGGAGAACTTCCGCTCAGGGTGCCGCGGCACTCCGAGCGGAAGTGGGAGCAGGTACCTGTCAAAACTAGGTACCCGCTCCCCCCCAAAAAAAATGACATGCCAAGTGTGGCATGTCAGGGGGTTAGAACTGCCTAAAGCGGAAGTTCCACTTTTGGGTGGAACTCCGCTTTAAGCTGACCTTCAGGCACAGGGTACAACTGTGTCCACTCGCACTATACGTCGCCATCTGAATGGAAAGGGACTCTATGGTAGGAGACCCAGGAGGACCCCACTGCTGACACAGAAACATAGAAAAAGCCAGATCGGAGTTTGCCAAAACTTACCTGAGGAGGCCAAAATCCTTTTGGGAGAACATGCTGTGGACAGACGAAACAAAATTACAGCTTTTTGGTAAAGCCCATTATTCTACTGTTTTCAGAAAACGAAATGAGGCCTTTAAAGAAAAGAATACAGTCCCTACCGTCAAACATGGTGGAGGTTCACTGATGATTTGGGGTTGCTTTGCTGCTTCAGGCACTGGATGCGTTGACCATGTGCATGGCATTATGAATAATTGAGACTACCAAAATATTCTGGGGTGCAATGTAGGACAATGTCAGAAAGTTGGGTCTCTATCAGAGATCACAAGTCTTACAGCAGGACAATGACCCAAACCACATGTCAAGACAAAGCGCTGGAGAGAACTGAACTGGCCAGCAGTGAGACCAGATCTAAATCCCATAGAGCACCTTTGGAGAGATCTCAAAACAGCAGTTGGAAAGTCGGAGAGACCTGGAGCAGTTGGCGGAAAATCGGAGAGACCTGGAGCAGTTGGCGGAAAATCGGAGAGACCTGGAGCAGTTGGCGGAAAATCGGAGAGACCTGGAGCAGTTGGCAGAAAATCGGAGCGACCTGGAGCAGTTGGCGAAAGAGTGGTCCAAATTTCCAGTAGACACTCATTGATGGTTACAGGAAGAGATTGATTTCAGTTATTTTTTTCCAAGTGGTGTGCTACTAAATATTAAATTGAGGGTGCCAATAATTTTGCCGAGTCCATTTTTTGAGTTTTGAGTGGAATGTGTCAAGATTTGGCTTTTTGTTTCTCTACTTTTATGTGTCATACGAATACAAACAAAATAAACACGAGAATGCCTAAATATTTGTAATTGCAACAATTTTCTGGGTGCAGTGGTGCCAATATTTTTGCCCACGACTGTATATACACCCACTCACTACTGGCCACTTTATTATATACACCTTGCTAGTGCTGGGTTGGACCCACTTTAGTCTTCAGAACGGCCTTCATTCTTCATGGCATAGGTTCAATAAGGTGTTGGAAACATTCCTCAGAAATTTTGGTCCATAGTGAACACCCCCCGGTACCACACATGTCGGCTGCACATCCATGATGCCAATCTTCCGATCCACCACTTCTCAAAGGTGCTCTATTGGATTGAGATCTGGTGAGTGTGGAGGCCATTGGAGGACAGTGACCTCATTGTCATGTTGAAGAAAACAGTGGTGAGATGATTGACATGGTGCATTATCCTGCTGGAAGGAGCCATTGGGTACACTGTAGTCATAAAGGGATGGACATGGTCAGCAACAATACTCAGGTAGGCTGTGGCGTTTAAACAATGCTCAATTGGTACTAAGGGGCCCAAACTGTGCCAAGAAAATATCCCCCACACCATTACACCACCACCACCAGCCTGAACCGGTGATACAAGGCAGGATGGATCCATGCTTTCATGTTGTTTACGCCAAATTCTGACCCCACCATCTGAATGTCGCAGCTGAAATTGAGACTCATCAGACCAGGCAACGTTTTTCCGATCTTGTATGGTCCAATTTTGGTGAGCCTGTGCCAATTGTAGCCTCAGTTTCCTGTTCTTAGTGGCACCCGGTGTGGTCTCCTGATGCTGTAGCCCCATCTGCTTCAAGGTTCGATGTGTCGAACGAGATGGTATTCTGAATACCTTGGATGTAACGAGTGGTTATTTGAGTTACTTTTGCCTTTCTATCATCTGGAACCAGTCTGCCCATTCTCCTCTGACATCAACAAGGCATTTCCCTCCACACAACTGCCGCTCACTGGATATT
>NC_138778.1:14995864-15013364 GCF_965119305.1 Pelophylax lessonae | reverse complement strand
TCTCACTGCAAGCATCACTCCGGTACAAGCACTTTCCCGAAATATCGGTCACCTTGGTGGCCGATTCCGATATATTGGGGAAAGTGCATATCGGCCCCCGATATATCGGCTTTGCCTATAATCTGTAGATCCCTAGTACTAATATGCCGCACTGATGGGCAGCAGAGATGAGCAGGCACTGACTGTCAGGACTATGGGCACTGATTGTGGGCACCGATGGGCATTGGTTGAGGTGACTTATGGGCACTTTTTTTTAACGCTACTGTAATCAGGGCACTGATGATCAGTGTCCTGATTACCTGGTCCTAGACTTCCCTTTGAGAAAGAGCCACTGATTGGCTCTCCTCGCCACACTGACAGTGTGAGGCGAAGAGAGCCAATAAAACGGTACTTCCTCATTTATATGTGACCGATCACATGTGTAAAGAGCCACGTCACTGGCTCTTTACCAAGATCGGGGACGCGACTTGTCCTAGGAGCACTGTGCGCCGTGCGAGAGCATCCGTTCTGGGGCCCCCGTTGTATGACGTCACCCCAGAACAAGAGCCGCATCGCTCTGGCGAGTGCCAAGTGGTTAAGTTGTAGTTCAACGTCCACCTCAGATCTCGACTTTCCATTTAGGTGGTCCTTCGCATCACCAGGGACTCCCCAATTGAGGTGTCACCTGGGGTTCCAGTGACATCAACAATCCACCATGACATCGTACATTATATAGACATCGTCCATTATTGTCACCATCAGGAAACCCAGTCTGAAAAATTAGCTTCTCTGTGCAAAACCAACTGCATAGAGGAGGTAAGTAGAACAGGTTTTTTTTTTTTTTTTTTTAACAGACTTTACAATAATTTTAGTGTGCATCTGCTTGAGCCACTCCTTTGTTGCATTGGTGGTATGTTTTGGGTCATTGTCATGCTGGGAGACCCATCCATGACCCATCTTCAGTGTTCTGGCTGCGGTAAAAAAGGCTCTCATCCAAGATTTTACAATACATTGTGCCAGCCATTTGGCCCCTCAATATGGCAAAGTTGGCCTGTACCTTTAGCAGAGAAACAGCCCCAAAGCATCATGTTTCCATTGACTCGACTCGCCATTTATGGAGGAAGAAAAAAGCTGGCTATGACCCTAAGAATTAGGGATTGACCGATTATCGGCAAAGTCGCTATATCGAGGGCCGATATGCACTCTCGATATATCGGAATCGGCCCCTAAGGTTACCGATAGTGCCGATATTTCGGAAAGTACTTGTACCGGAGTGATGCCTGCAGCTAGAAGCATCACCCCGGTACCGGCGTCCATAGCCGGCGGTCGGCTGTCTTGTTAATGACAACCGATGCAGCTGAGAAGCCGCTTGGCTGTCATTACAAGGAGCGGGAGGGGACGCCCCCCCCTCCCGCCGCCTTCCACGGCATGGCCACTGAAGACCCGATTCGGCTCTGATCAGGTCTCCATGAAAAAATCCGGAAGTGATGTCATGACATCACTTCCAGGTACTAAGCGCCAGATTCAAAAAAATGACAGCATTCAAAACAGCCAAACTTGGCGTTTTGAATGCTTTTAAGTGCAGAGGAGGGGTTTGGGGTCTTTTAGACTTCCAGATGCCTCCACAAGAGTACCTGTAAAGTAAAAAAAAAAAAATGTACGAAAATATCGGCAGCTACCGATACGCGATGACCAAAATATTGGTATCGGCAATGAAAAAACAATATCGGTTGATCACTACTAAGAACACCATCCTTACAGTCAAGCATTGAGGAGGAAACACAAAGCGGTTTCTCTGCTAAAGATGAGGGGCCAATGGACGAGGCCATGTATTGTAAAATCTTGGGATGAGAACTTTCTTCCCTCCGCCAGAACTCTGAAGATGGGTCTTCCAGCATGATACAGACCCAAAACATAGGCAAGCAAGGCAACAAAGAAGTGGCTCAAGAAGCACATTAAGGTCATGAAGTGGCCTAGTTAGTCTCCAGACCTTAATCCTATAGAACAGGGATTCCCAAACTACGTCCCTCCAGCTGTTGTGGAACTACACATCCCATGAGGCATTGTACAACTCTGACATTCGCATACATGATTAGGCATGATGGGAATTGTAGTTCCTGAACAACTGGAGGGCCGTAGTTTGTGAATCCCTGCTATAGAAAATTTATGGAGGGAGCTGAAACTTTGAGTTGCCAAGAGACAGCCAAGAAACCTTAAGGATTTAGAGAAGATCTGTAAAGAAGAGGATCTGTAAAGAAGAGTGGACCAAAATCCCTCCTGAGATGTGTGCAAACCTGGTCACCAACTACAAGAAACTTCTTACCTCTGTGCTTACCAACAAGGGTTTCTCCACCAACTACCAAGTCGTCTCTTGCTTGGGTATCAAATACTTATTTTACTCACTGAACTACAGCTTGATTTTTAGCATTTGTATCCTGTTTTTTTCTGGATTTTTGGTTGATATTTTGACCTGATCATTTAACCACTTTTCCGGTACTTGCGGCGGTCAGCCCCTCACAGGCTAAGTGACGTAGGGCTACGTCACTAGCCTGTGAGGCTCTGGGGAGCGAGCGCGCGCCGCCAGAGGCGCGCTCCTGCTCGGTCACCGACCCCCCGACGCGTGTGCCCGGCGGACCCGATGTCCGCCGTGCACTCGCGATCGTCCATTAGAGCGGGAGAAAGGCAGGCGGCTGATGTAAACAAGCCGCCTGTCATTCTCCCCTGTGTAAGAACAGTGATCATACGGTTCTACTATATAGGACCGTTGATCACTGTTCCTACACCTCAAGCCACAGCCAATCACAGTTAGAATCACGCCCCTAGGGACACACACAGCCCCTCCCTCTCAAAAAAAAAGTTAACCCCTTCACTGCCAGTGTCATTTTACAGTAACAGTGCATATGTATAGCACTGATTACTGTAGTAATGTCACTGGTACCCCCAAAAGTGTCAAAAATGTCAGTCAAGGGTCCGATCTGTCCGCCGCAATGTCGCAGTCCCGCAATAAAATCGCAGATCGCCGCCATTACTCGTTAAAAAAAAAAAAAAACTAACAAAAAGGACAAAAATCTTTCCCTTAGTTAGTAAACGCAATAACTTTTGCGCAAACCAATCAAAATACGCTTTTTGCGATTTTTTTTTACCAAAAATATGTAGCATAAAACAAATTGGCCTAAAATGTTAAAAAATTTAGATTTTTACATTTTTTTTGGGGAATTTCATATAAAAAAATGTGAAAAATATTGTTATTTTTGCAAAATTGTCGCTCTTTTTTTGTTTATAGCGCATGATCAAAAAAAAAAAAAAAAAAAATCGCACAGGTAATCAAATACCACCAAAAGAAAGCTCTGTTTGTGGGAAAAAAAGGACGTCAAATTCGTTTAGGTACAGCGTCACAGGATCGCGCAATTGTCCATTAAAGTCACGCAGTGCCGAATCGCAAAATAGGCCCTGGTCAGGAAGGGGGTAAAATCTTCCGGGGCTTAAGTGGTTAAAATACACCTATGATAAAAACGATAGACCCTTCATTTCTTTGTAAGTGGGCAAACTTACAAAATCTGCAGGGGATCAAATAATTTTTTTTCCCCACTGTACACATACACACCACAATCCCTTTGGGTGATTCTATTTTTCGGATATCCTGATCCCACTCAAATTAACGGAGGGGCTGAAGAATGAACACTCTCCATAGGAGGTCTTGGCTCCACTTTTTTGCATGAGCTCAGCAGTGAGTAGCGTGCCAGTCCCGGACGCAGTTTTCTGGGCGGCAGAGTCCAGGACAGGAATAAGATGCGCTGACAGGTCTGCCCAGAAAGATGATGAAGTGTGACGGAGAGATGGGAGAACAGATGGCGGCACATATGGAGAAGGAGCAGACACACAGATCAGCAGGTGGGAAGCGAAGGAGGGTGGGCAGAGCAACATCCACCCAACAGACAGGATTGATGGAGAGGCCAGGAAGACCGACACCGAAAATCCACACAGCAATGCCAGCGACGCAAAACAGCGCAGATCCCCGGGCAACGCTAGGCATGGAATCATCACAGGACAACATTGTGCAATGCTTTATTAAACGCTCAATCAAGAGTTCTGCTGGCCAACCTTCCCATTAACTGCGAGTGTTAGGTTGTAACCCTCCCTGCTCTATGCCTATTGTATGACCAGGCCGGTTTTTCCCTTCACTTCTTGTCCCATAGCCAAAAGGCACGGCTCCTCAGTCCGACTCAGGAGCCACATAGGAAAAGGTGAAAATGCTGAAGCTGCATTCTTGTCACCTAAAAGCCCTTGAATACACCTTACTAATAGAGAAGGAAACAGCATGCCTGGATACGCAAAGTGCATTTCACAATAATTAACTACATGCCAACCGACTGCCGCATATACTGCGTCAGGCTGGCTCAGCTGCACAAACCGCAGTACTTGTACGGCGGTTCGCGGGAGTGCTTCTAGGGGCCACGCCGCCGGATGTACGCTCGCTCCCCCATTAGGCTGCGGAGAGGCCGATCCACAGGGCCGGCAGCCACTATTGCCGCCGGGCACCCGCAATCGCTCCCCATGGAGAGAGGACGACGGTCTGCTGTTGTAAACACAGCAGACCATTGTTCTCTCTGGAATGAACACAGAGCGCCTGTGTTCCTCCTATTTAGGATCAAAACCCCTCCAGGATGGCACACCAATATGTGTCATTGCCAGAAGGTTTGTTGTGTCTCCCAGCACAGTCTTAAGAGCATGGAGGAGATTCCAGGAGACAGGCAGTTACTTTAGGAGAGCTGGACGGGACCATAGAAGGTCCTTAACCCATCAGCAGGACCGGTATCTGCTCCTTTGTGCAAGGAGGATCAGGATGAGCACTGCCAGAGCCCTACAAAATGACCTCCAGCAGGACACTGGTGTGAATGTCTCTGACCAAACAATCAGAAACAGACTTCATGAGGGTGGCCTGAGGGCCCGACCTTCTCTAGTGGGACCTGTGCTCACTGCCCGGCACTGTGGAGGTCGATTGGCATTTCCCATTGAACCCCAGATTTGGCAGGTCCTCCACTGGCGCCCTGTGCTTTTCACAGATGAGAGCAGGTTCACCCTGAGCACATGTGACAGACGTGAAAGGGTCTGGAGAAGCCATGGAGAAGGTTATGCTGCCTGTAACATCGTTCAGCAAGACCGGTTTGGTGGTGGGTCAGTGATGGTCTGGGGAGGAATATCCATGGAGGGGGGCACAGACCTCTACAGGCTAGACAATGGCACCCTGACTGCCATTAGGTATCGGGATGAAATCCTTGGATCCTTTGTCAGACCCAACGCTGGTGCAGTGGGTTCCTACTGGTGCACCACAATGCCCGGCCTCATGTGGCGAGAATATGCAGCTATTTCCAGGAGGATGAAGGAATTGATACCATTGAATGGCCCCCACACTTGCATGCACCTAAATCCAACAGAAAACCTCTGGGACATTATGTTTCAGTCCATCCGACGCCGCCAGATTGCACCTCAGTCTGTTCAGGAGCTCAGTGATGCCCTGGTCCAGATCTGGGAGGAAATACCCCAGGACACCATCCGTCCTCTCATTAGAAGCATGCCCAGACATTGTCAGGCATGCATACAAGCACATGGTGGCCATACAAACTACTGAGGACCATTCTGAGGTTGCTGCAATTAAATTTCAGCAAAATTGACTCGCCTGCTGCATCATTTTTTCACTTTGATTTTCAGGGTGACTTTGAATTCAGCCCTCTGTAGGGTGATAATTTTTATTTCCACCAAACAATGTGGCATCCTTTCCTTCCTAACACATTACCCAGTCCATACCAGTATCGATCCTAACACATTACCCAGTCCATACCAGTATAGATCCTAACACATTACCCAGTCCATACCAGTATAGATCCTAACACATTACCCAGTCCTTACCAGTATAGATCCTAACACATTACCCAGTCCTTACCAGTATAGATCCTAACACATTACCCAGTCCATACCAGTATAGATCCCAACACATTACCCAGTCCACACCAGTATAGATCCGAACACATTACCCAGTCCTTACCAGTATAGATCCTAACACATTACCCAGTCCTTACCAGTATAGATCCTAACACATTACCCAGTTCATACCAGTATAGATCCCAACACATTACCCAGTCCATACCAGTATAGATCCTAACACATTACCCAGTCCATACCAGTATAGATCCCAACACATTACCCAGTCCATACCAGTATAGATCCTAACACATTACCCAGTCCATACCAGTATAGATCCTAACACATTACCCAGTCCATACCAGTATAGATCCTAACACATTACCCAGTCCATACCAGTATAGATCCTAACACATAGTTACATATTACATAGTAGGTGAGGTTGAATAAAGACAATAGTCCATCCAGTTCAACCTGTGTGTGGCTGTAATCATCTCACATAGCCCTTAATGTCCTGATCCTTGAGATGTAAGTCTAAGAGTCTTTTGAAAGCCACCATACTACCCGCAGAAACCACCTCTTGTGGTAGACAATTCCACAATCTTGTAGCCCTAACAGTAAAGAACCCTCCTCGTTGCCTGAGGTTAAAACGCTTCTCCTCCAATCGCATAGTATGTCCTCGAGTCCTCATGCAATCCCTTCGAATGAACAGCTTTTTACCCAGTCCTTACCAGTATAGATCCTAACATATTACCCAGTCCATACCAGTATAGATCCTAACACATTACCCAGTCCCTACCAGTATAGATCCTAACACATTACCCAGTCCATACCAGCATAGATCCTAACACATTACCCAGTCCTTACCAGAATAGATCCTAACACATTACCCAGTCCATACCAGTATAGATCCTAACACATTACCCAGTCCATAACACATTACCCAGTCCATACCAAGTATAGATCCTAACACATAATCCAATCCATACCAGTATAGATCCTAACACATTACCCAGTCCATAACAGTATAGTATAGATCCTAACACATTACCCAGTCCATACCAGTATAGATCCTAACACATTACCCAGTCGATACCAGTATAGATCCTAACACATTACCCAGTCCTTACCAGTATAGAGCCTAACACATTACCCAGTCCTTACCAGTATAGATATCCAGCATGATATTTTTCCCCATTGCGATCTGATGAGTTTTCAGTGTTCTTTTAATTTTTTTGAGCAGTCCAGATTACATTTTTTATAAGATATTTTAAGGAAATATTTTGCATAGATTTGTTTTATTTAAAATAATTATATAAAATGTTATACATATTTTACACAAAATGCTACATTTTGTACAGATCCTAAATTTGTATAAAACATTTTAAAAAATGATATTTTTTTTATTTCATGAAATATTTTAAATAAAAAATACAATTATTAAAAATATAAAAAAGTATTAATAAGAAATGATAATCGCCTGTCTGCGCCTGCTTGGTACTCTGGGTAAGGTTTTTGGTGGGGATATATTTTTTTATATATATATATATATATATATATATATATATATATATATATATATATACACACACACACACACACACTATATATATATATATATATATATATATATATATATATTTTTTTTTTTTTTTATATATTTATATATATATATTTTTTTTTAATATATTTATTTATATATACATATACACATTTATATATATATATATATATATATATATATATATATATATATATATATATTACACGCTTGCTGTTCTGTTTGATACATTTGTTCCATCTGAAGATAAATCATGATTCTCGTGTTTCTTCCAGTATTAGATGCTGAATCAACCTCGCACAAAAGATTTATAAAAGCTCCTGAGGAAGCGGTTATACTCCACGAAACATGTCGGGCAGAATTTACTAGGATGCTGCTCATCACCGTTTCATGTGGCCTCATCTATGGTACCAGTAGTGTAAAGCCTTTTTATGTGTATATATTACTTACTATATATGTAGGTCTTTACACATATAATCTTTTTGTGTATGTGTTTTTCACAAATAGTTTTATTCTTTTTTTTTTTTTATTCCAATATAATATTAGTAACTTTTTCAATAAATATTATAGATTTTTTTTTTTTACAAAATATGGTATCTCCCCGTTTATTAGATGCTGAATCAACCTCGCACAAAAGATTTATAAAAGCTCCTGAGGAAGCGGTTATACTCCACGAAACATGTCGGGCAGAATTTACTAGGATGATGCTCATCACTGTTTCATGCGGCCTCATCCATGGTACCAGTAGTGTAGAGCCTTTTTATATGTATATATTACTTACTATATATGTAGGTCTTCACACGTATAATGTTTTTGCTTTTATGTTTTTCACAAATATTTTTATTCTTTTTTTCTATTCTAATATAATACTATTAACTAATACTTTTCCAATAAATATTATATATATTTTTTTTACAAAATATGATATCTCCCCGTTTATGTCCACAATTTGTCAATAAATTTTATATATTTTTTTTTACAAAATATGGTATCTCCCCGTTTATGTCCACAATTTATCAATAAATTTTATATATTGTTTTTACAAAATATGGTATCTCCCCGTTTATGTCCACAATTTGTCAATAAATTTTATATATTTTTTTTTACAAAATATGGTATCTCCCCGTTTATGTCCACAATTTATCAATAAATTTTATATATTGTTTTTACAAAATATGGTATCTCCCCGTTTATGTCCAGAATTTGTATGGCAACATTAAAGTCCATCATGCCTCCATTTTTCCCTTTCCAATAATCATAAATTATTATTACTATTAATTTTTATTATTATTTCTAATAAAATATTTTCACTTACCATTTCCTCCAGCTGGTTCTGGATCTGCCGGTGAACTTCTGCCATTTGGAAGAGGACGTCCCCTGAGGAGCAGAACAGCCAATGAAAGGGATTGGAAAAGAAAAACAAAGAGAAATGCAGGTTAGCGATTGGTATGTAGCGGCAGGTAAGCGCTCATGCAGTAGAGGAATATGAAGTCTAAGTAGAGTACGCTAGAGGGAAATGGTGGGGGGATGGGTGCTCAGGCCTTGGTTAATCCTGGACTGGAAGGCGGAGATATTATTTGGCTTATTTCGCACCGCAAAGAATGATTGACAGTCGCCCGCAGCAGCCGGCCAATCAGAAATGATCTTTTGCTCATATGACTTGGATGCTGTGCGCTGCTGCGTTTTTTTTTTTTGCGGTGCTCTTGGCAATAAGCCGGGTTTTTTTTCTGATGCGGTTATCAGGTAGTATGACGACTTCTAAGCAGGATGCTACAATTCAAGGCATGCAGATGAGGAGCGGGGACAGGCGATACCTACATGCCGCCTCTTCTGAACGGGCAATGCGATAAAAAGGAACAAAAGACCAAATATGAACATCACAGATATTCATCCCACCTGGAACTGAGCGCCATGTCACTCAACTTCATTTTGCTGACCCTCAAATAAATAAAACCTTCAGAAGTCTCAAAGCCGCGTTTAACCCAAAATGTTGTATATTGCAGCTTACCAATCATTAGATGTGGTGGCTGCATTAGTTTTCTCTTTTAGGCTTTTCCCCCCCCCCCTCTGTTTTCACTTGGTGATCTGGCCAGTAACACACCTCCTGTATAGAGCTGCACGATTCTGGTCAAAATGAGAATCACGATTTTTTTGCTTGGAATAAAGATCACGATTCTCTCACGTTTCTCTGTGTAACATCTTTTACATTATAAAAAAAATTGGGATAACTTTACGGTTTTGTTTTTTTTTTTTATTTTTTTATTCATTAAAGTGTATTAATTGCGTTTGAAAGACTGCTGCGCAAATACAGTGTGACATAAAAGTTTACAACAATCACCATTTTATTCTGCAGGGTCTCTGCTAAAAAAAAAATATATATATAAATGTTTGGGGGTTCTAACTACTTTTCTAGGAAAAATAAACTGATTTAACTTGCAAGCAACAAGTGTAGGAAAAAGGTTTAGTCTTTAAGAGGTTAAACTTCCTTCCTCCGGCAGAGGGAAAGAAAAGATACAATGTAATCATTTGTGTTTACAGTTCAGTGGGAGACTAATGCTGATAGGCTTTTGAGGGAGGCTCTTTTTTTTTTGACAGCCTCCCTCACAGCTATGTAAAGAATCGAGCAAGTGTCATGTTAAGATCGTCAGGGGGAGTGAATCGCGATCTTGATTCTGTTACGATTAATCGTGCAGCTCTACTCCTGTATTAGAGCGCCTCCACTCTGGATGAAGGAGCACAGGGGGCACCTTTGGATGGTAGATTTTTTCAGTCTGAGATGTACTAGCAGATTTAGCTATACTAACAAATTGAAGCCAAACTCCAGCTCACACTGGATAAATCGGTTACAGTAACAGTTTCTGTTACTCTTGGGATAAAGGTTTTACATAAATCAATAAAACCTTATCAGCACCCCTGTCAATAAGAAATGGTTTGTCTCATCCCTCTACCTGTTACATCTGCGGGACAGCTTGTTGTTTAAAAAAAAAAAAAAAAAAAAAAGCACAGACTTACTGGCAGGATCACCAGATGAAAATAAAAGGAAAGACTAAAAAGAAAAAAAAAAGAAAAAAAAAAGCACAGACTTACTGGCAGGATCACCAGCTGAAAATAAAGGAAAGACTAAAAAAAAAAAAAAAAAAAAGCACAGACTTACTGGCAGGATCACCAGATGAAAATAAAGGAAAGACTAAAAAAAAAAAAAAAAAAAAAAAAGAAACCCAATGCAGCCATCACATCTAAAGATTGCTAAGCTGCAATATAATAAATGTGATTTGGGGTTTAATACCACTTTAAAGTGCTCCAAATCACTAACCTATTTTTTTTTTTTATAGCTTAGGAATAGTGTTGAACCCCAATAAGGATTTAATTGCTTTAGGCTGGCCATACATTATACAATTTTCCTACAATTTTCTTTAGATTTACCTTCAACCATGTAGTACAAAGGACTGCCTTATAGGATACAATTGAAAGTGTGGTTTAGTTTTGACCTCCTATTATATGGTTTTTGGTAAATCCAACAGAAAATTGTACATGTATGGCCAGCCTAAGGTATACAGGGGCTAGGAGTGCCAAATACAGGTGCAACAGTAAGGTACAAAGGTTTTTTTTTTTTTCTTATTAAAAAGACAGCCAATAGGATTCATCAATTCATTGGTTACCAAATTCCTCTTCTTTAGGGGCTAACAAGCATACCAAAAAAACAAAAAAAAAAACCAAAACCGTTATCTCTTCGGACCGATCGGGTATGCCTGTCCGTTTTTCAAACGGACCCGATCAGGCCACCCATTCTCCGCTATGAAAATAGATAGAGAGCTGAGTGTCTAGGTGTCCATTGGACCATCTGCCACATCCCAAAATATAAATTAAGATGTTGATGTGAGAAAACGAGATTAGACACTATTTAAAAAAACTGCAGCGAGCACAGCACTCTCTCATAAATGTGGGGTTAAATAAATAAATTAATAGTGCCGCGCAATTAAAGTGCACCCAATACATAAATAAAAATAAATAAATAGTGAATATATGAGTATTGAATAAATAAATAATATATAAATAAAAAAATAAAATAGTGAATATAGGAGTATTGAATAAATAAAAAATATATAAATAAAAAAATAAATAGTAAATATATGATTATTGTAAGCTCTAACGAGCAGGGCCCTCTAGTTCCTCCGGTTTTAAATTGTATTGTAACTGTATTGTGTTCCCTCACATTGTAAAGCGCTGCACAAACTGTTGGCGCTATATAAATCCTGTATAATAATATTGAATAAATAAATAATATATAAATAAAAAATATATAAATAGTGAATATATGAGTATTGAATAAATAAATAAATAAATAAAAAATAAATAGTGAATATATGAGAATTGAATAAATAAATAATATATAAAGAAAAAAATAAAATAGTGAGATATATATACAGTGGGTACGGAAAGTATTCAGACCCCCTTAGATTTTTCACTCTTTGTTATATTGCAGCCATTTGCTAAAATCATTTAAGTTCATTCTTCTTCCTCATGAATGTACACATAGCACCCCATACTGACAGAAAAACACAGAATTGTTGACATTGTTGCAGATTTATTAAAAAAGAAAAACTGAAATATCACATGGTCCTAAGTATTCAGACCCTTTGCTGTGACACTCATATATTTAACTCAGGTGCTTTCCATTTCTTCTGATCATCCTTGAGATGGTTCTACACCTTCATTTGAGTCCAGCTGTGTTTGATTATACTGATTGGACTTGATTAGGAAAGCCACACACCTGTCTATATAAGACCTTCCAGATCACAATGCATGTCAGAGCAAATGAGAATCATGAGGTCAAAGGAACTGCCTGAAGAGTTCAGAGACAGAATTGTGGCAAGGCACAGATCTGGCCAAGGTTACAAAAAGATTTCTGCTGCACTTAAGGTTCCTAAGAGCACAGTGGCCTCCATAATCCTCAAATGGAAGACGTTTGGGATGACCAGAACCCTTCCTAGAGCTGGCCGTCCGGCCAAACTGAGCTATCGGGGGAGAAGAGCCTTGGTGAGAGAGGTAAAGAAGAACCCGAAGATCACTGTGGCTGAGCTCCAGAGATGCAGTCAGGAGATGGGAGAAAGTCAACCATCACTGCAGCCCTCCACCAGTCGGGGCTTTATGGCAGAGTGGCCCGACGGAAGCCTCTCCTCAGTGTAAGACACATGAAAGCCCGCATGGAGTTTGCTAAAAAACACCTGAAGGACTCCAAGATGGTGAGAAATAAGATTCTCTGGTCTGATGAGACCAAAATAGAACTTTTTGGCCTTAATTCTAAGCGGTATGTGTGGAGAAAACCAGGCACTACTCATCACCTGTCCAATACAGTCCCAACAGTGAAGCATGGTGGTGGCAGCATCATGCTGTGGGGGTGTTTTTCAGCTGCAGGGACAGGACGACTGGTTGCAATCGAGGGAAAGATGAATGCAGCCAAGTACAGGGATATCCTGGACAAAAACCTTCTCCAGAGTGCTCTGGACCTCAGACTGGGCAGAAGGTTTACCTTCCAACAAGACAATGACCCTAAGCACACAGCTAAAATAATGAAGGAGTGGCTTCACAACTCCGTGACTGTTCTTGAATGGTCCAGCCAGAGCCCTGACTTAAACCCAATTGAGCATCTCTGGAGAGACCTAAAAATGGCCGTCCACCAACGTTTACCATCCAACCTGACAGAACTGGAGAGGATCTGCAAGGAGGAATGGCAGAGGATCCCCAAATCCAGGTGTGAAAGACTTGTTGCATCTTTCCTAAAAAGACTCCTGGCTGTATTAGATCAAAAGGGGGCTTCTACTAAATACTGAGCAAAGGGTCTGAATACTTAGGACCATGTGATATTTCAGTTTTTCTTTTTTAATAAATCTGCAACAATGTCAACAATTATTTGTTTTTCTGTCAGTATGGGGTGCTATGTGTACATTCATGAGGAAGAAGAATGAACTTAAATGATTTTAGCAAATGGCTGCAATATAACAAAGAGTGAAAAATGTAAGGGGGTCTGAATACTTTCCGTACCCACTGTATATATATCAATTCAGTGCTCGCATATTCACTATTTATTTTTTTATTTTATATATATATATATATATATATATGTGTGTAAGTATCATATATATTTATTAATTATTTATTAGTTCAATACTCGTATATTCACTATTTATTTTTTTATTTATGAATTGGGAGCACTTTAATTGCGCGGCACTATTACATTTATTTATTCACATCCCAAAATAGTGAAGTACAAGAAACAGGGAACCCCCTCAAGGAGGTGGGACTTAGGAGGCAGGAAGGAAGTAAGAAGGTAGTGAAGTAAAATCAAAATAATTTATTTGCACAATTGTTAAAAAGGTAACATGTAACATTGCAGACAATAGAAACAATGCATCATTTATGGGGGATTACAGCTGTACCATACATTCAATCAGGGGGCCAGATGGGTCATGAATTGGAGTAACTGACCCAGCAAAGCGTTCACCCTTATAGGGGAAACCCCCAAAATTCATGGCTTTCAGTAACATTTTGACTGTTGAACTCAGATTGAAAAATATATTTATTTTACAAACATGTAGGTAGAACGACATGCTTGGAGAGCAATCACAGTCACACGCCTCAAGCTTGAAGATGGCCAGCTAAACTAAAAAAAACTAAAAAACTAAAAAAAAAAAAAAAAAAGCACTTGGCACAAGCATGAGACATAACACGCACTATATTGTCAAAAGTATTGGGATGCCTGTCTTTACACGCACATGATCTTTAACCACTTTACGTCCGCTCACAGTAATACTACTGCGGCAGAGTGGCTCGTTATCGTCTGACGACGTAGTATTAACGTCGTCGGACACTCCCCCTTCTGGGCGGCGCTTGCGCGCCGCCGGAGGCTCGCTCCCGCGCCGCCGGAGGCTCGCTCCCGCTGTTTTCATTCACAGCGGGAGTCGGGCCAGGGGAGGAGCAGCGGCGATCGCCGCTGCTCTGCCCCGATCGCCGGGGATCTAGTGTGGAGATCCGCCCGCCTGTGTAAACACAAGCGGGCGGATCTCCATAGTGACAGGGAGTGACAGATCGGACTGTTCAGCATAGCTGGACATCCGATCTGTCCCTGACTCACTCAGTCACCTCCCCCCCACACGTCAGTAAGCACCAGGCATACATTAACCCCTCCCTCTCCAATAAAATTAACCCCTTCCCTGCCAGTGTCATTTTTACAGTAACAGTGCATATATATAGCACTGATTACTGCAGTAATGTCACTGGTACCCCCAAAAGTGTCAAAAATGTCAGTCAAGGGTCCGATCTGTCCGCCGCAATGTCGCAGTCCCGCAAAAAAAAAAAAAATCGCAGACCGCCGCCATTACGCGTTAAAAAAAAAAACACCAAAAATGACAGAAATCTTTCCCTTTGTTAGTAAACGCAATAACTTTTGCGCAAACCAATCAAAATACGCTTATTGCGATTTTTTTTACCAAACATAGGTAGCAGAAAACAAATTGGCCAAAAATTTTTTTAAAAAATTGGTTTTTACATCTTTTTTGGGGGGAATTTCATATAAAAAAATGTTAAAAATATTGTTATTTTTTCAAAATAAACGCTATTTTGTTTATAGCGCAAAAAGTAAAAATCGCACAGGTGATCAAATACCACCAAAAGAAAGCTCTGTTTGTGGGAAAAAAAGGACGTAAATTTCGTTTGGGTACGGCGTCGCACGACTGCGCAATTGTCAGTTGAAGTCGCACAGCGCCGAATCGCAAAAAGTGGCCTGGACGGAAGACAGCAAAATCCTCCGGTGGTAAAGTGGTTAAAGAGATTGTATACCCCCCTGTATTGTTTGTACCTTTATGTAGTCTTACCTATTAGGTACTGTAAAGATCTCCTAAACTTGCACCGTTTAGGACATATTTACATTGCATGCAGCCAATGACGTCATCGGCGCATGCGCTCTGAAAGAACGCCCACCCGTGCTGTTTCTTCAGAGCCCTGTGCCGTGACCGGAGGCTCCCGCGCGCATGCACAGTAGTGACGTCACACGGTTTCAGCCAGTAGCACAGCTGGAGTCTGCAGACCCCGAATGAAGATGGATGCGATCTCCCTCAACTTCCTCCCCCCCCCAAACTCACTCATTCATGCCTCCAAGAGTCAGATGACTTGGGACCAACTGGGCAGGTTCCTTCTCTGGCTCGCTAATCGCCCGGGGAAATCGGTGGAAGCCCTAGAGGGCAGCAGGAGGAAGGGGGGGGAAAATCCGCTCCCGCCACCTGTAAAAACAATCAATCGGTTGAACTGACGCAATTATTGTTTTTACGGTGCAGGGAATCGCTGGTAGAAAGAAAAAAGCTGAAAAAAATCTGAATGATGCCTGTAGCTGCACCCATCCTTCAAATATTTCCACCTAAACCACATGTGTCAAACACAAGGCCCGCGGGCCGAATCCGGCCCTCCAGGCCATTTCATGTGGCCCTTACAGCTGCAGGAGATGCTCCAGCCCTCTGGTCCTCCTCCAGACCCTGAACTTTTTGCTTTCCAGCAATGCCAACAGCTTCTTCCCAGCAGCAGCACAAGATAAGGGGGGTGCACTGTGATGTAAGGGAGGGTGGGGGACTCAATATCTGATGGTGGGGAGGCTCTTGATGTCTGATGTAAGGGTAGGGGGTGCTCTGTACATCTAGTTTTACAGATACAACCGGCCCTTTTGAGGGCAATCATAATGCTGATGCGGCCCAAAATTAAATTTGAGTATGACACCCCTGAAAACCTAAGAACGTCATATGACGGCTGGTGGTATGGAAGTGGTTAAATATGAATAGGAGTGTTTCAGTGCAACAAAATCACCCCAAAAGTTAGATTTGGGTGGAATACCAAGAGCCAGAAACAGTCCTTCATGTCCTTCCACAGCAGCCTGACTTTCATAGAGGAACACGAGAGGTCTTCTGTCTGGAAATTACGAGTTTGGCCTCATCACCGCCATCAAAAAATCCGAAAGCTCCACCAATCCTACAAAGTTCCCCAACAATGACCCCCACATTCCCCGCTGCCCATCTCAGGACATTAACCCCTCTGTAGAGGTTCCTCAGGCAATCTGGAACACAAATTGGCCAACCGAGGAAACTGAAGGAGGATAATGCCAGAGGCAGAGGTCATGTATGGTCTCCATAACTACCGAAAATGAACCATCTACACTCTGCGCTGGGAAAATTAACATCCGCAGCCCTTTAACAAAAAATAAATTAATAAATAAAAAGGGTTTAAAATAGAACTTCCTGTTCTCCAGAAGGGGAAGTGAGAAGGTCGTTGCCAGCTTTGGGGTGGGGGGGGCTCAGATGACTGTGTTGTTCCGCATACACTATCCCAGGTTGTATATAGAAATTGCTTCACCTCTCCAGCAATCTTATATGGCAGTTCGGCAGTTTTGAAAAAAATACAAATTTCTTTATCATAGAATACAGGAAACTCAAAACCCGAACATCAGATACTAAAATAATATCCAAAGACAAGCTGGCCACACACCTGCCAATGACTACCTCGCCATCTCCACTTTTTTATACCACAGGAAGCTGCACATTAAGAGCCGGTTCACATAGGCGCGACCCGACTTGCACAGCTCGCACCGCGACCTCGGAGCGGCATGCACGGACTTCATATCATTGAAGTCAATGCAGGTTGCTCCAGGTCGCCCCAGAGTAGTACAGGACCCTTTTTCTAAGTCGGAGCGACTTGTGTCGCTCCTATTAGAACGGGTCCTGTGCTAATCTATGGCAGGCGACCCACGGCAACTTGTCAGGCGACCAGGTCGCCTGAAGAGTCGCCCCCGTGTGAACCGGCTATTACAGTTTGCACAAGAGCACCTGGATGTTCCACAGCAGTACTGGCAAAATATTCTGTGGACAGATGAAACCAAAGTTGAGTTGCATGGAAGAAACACACAAAACACTACCTGTGGCAAAAAAGAGGCACAGCACACCAACATCAAAACCTCACCCCAACTGTGAAGTATGGTGGTGGGGGCAGCATGGTTTGGGGCTG
>NC_138778.1:14878364-14990864 GCF_965119305.1 Pelophylax lessonae | reverse complement strand
TACAGATGTGGAGAGGGGGGCCGGGACGGGCAGAGCAATGTAGTCCAGCAGGCCGGACATGCTGTTTGATATGCTGTGTTGACAGCTGAACGAAGAATCTAGGGCAGGGGGCTCCAAACTTTCTACACAAAAGGGCCAGTTTACTGACCTTCAGGCTTTAGGGGGCCCAGAATGTGGCCAGTGGGACTAGAAAATGTCCCAGCATCAGTGCCCCCATCTTTGGTTTTAAATGGCAGAAATAGTACCCCGTCAATTGGTGACAGTAGGGGGAATGGGGCACCGTCAATTGGTGACAGTAGGGGGAATGGAGCACCGTCAATTGGTGACAGTAGTGGGAATTGTGCACCGTCAATTGGTGACCGTAGGGGGAATGGTGCCCCGTCAATTGGTGACCGTAGGGGGAATGGTGCCCCGTCAATTGGTGACAGTAAGGGGAATGGTGCCTCGTCAATTGGTGACAGTAGGGGGAATGGTGACCCGTCAATTGGTGACCGTAGGGGGAATGGTGCCCCGTCAATTGGTGACAGTAGGGGGAATGGTGCCCCGTCAATTGGTGACAGCAGGGGGAATGGTGCCCCGTCATTGGTGTCAGTAGGGGGAATGGTGCCCCGTCATTGGTGTCAGTATGGGGAATGGTGCCCCGTCATTGGTGTCAGTAGGGGGGAATGGTGCCCCGTCAATTGGTGACAGTAGGGGGAATGGTGCCCCGTCATTGGTGACAATAGGGGGAATGGTGCCCCGTCATTGGTGACAGTGAGGGGAATGGTGCCCCGTCATTGGTGACAGTGAGGGGAATGGTGCCCCGTCATTGGTGACAGTGAGGGGAATGGTGCCCCGTCATTGGTGACAGTGAGGGGAATGGTGCCCCGTCATTGGTGACAGTGAGGGGAATGGTGCCCCGTCATTGGTGACAGTGAGAGGAATGGTGCCCCGTCATTGGTGACAGTGAGGGGAATGGTGCCCCGTCATTGGTGACAGCAGGGGGAATGGTGCCTTGTCATTGGTGACAGTAGGGGGAATGGTGCCTCGTCATTTGTGACAGTAGGGGGATTGTTGCCCCTTCATTGGTGACAGTAGGTGGAATGGTGCCCCGTCAATTGGTGACAGTAGAGGGAACGGTGCCTCGTCATTGGTGACAGTAGGGGGAATGGTGCCTCGTCATTGGTGACAGTAGGGGGGATTGGTGACCCGTCATTGGTGACAGAGGGAATGGTGCCCCGTTATTGGTGTGTTAGTGCCATAAGGGCCAGATAAAGGCAAGCAAAGGGCCACATCCAGCCTCCAGGCCACAGTTTGGAGACCACTGATCTAGGAGCTCACTGGATTTATGATCAGCAGGGGGAATGGTGCCCTGTCATTGGTGACAGCAGGGGGAATGGTGCCCCGTCATTGGTGACAGTAGGGGGAATGGTGCCCCATCATTGGTGACAGTGAGGGGAATGGTGCCCCATCATTGGTGACAGTAGGGGGAATTGTGCCCCCTCATTGGTGACTGTGAGGGGAATGGTGCCCCATCATTGGTGACAGTGAGGGGAATGGTGCCCCGTCAATTGGTGACAGTAGGGGGAATGGTGCCCCGTCAATTGGTGACAGAAGGGGGAATGGTGCCTTGTCATTGGTGACAGTAGGGGGAATGGTGCCCTGTCATTGGTGACAGTAGGGGGAATGGTGCCGCGTCATTGGTTAAAGTAGAGGGAATGGTGCCCCGTCATCGGTGACAGAGGGAATGGTGCCCCGTCATCGGTGACAGAGGGAATGGTGCCCCGTCATTGGTGTCAGTAGGGAGAATGGTGCCCCGTCATTGGTGTCAGTAGGGGGAATGGTGCCCCGTCATTGGTGTCAGTAGGGGGAATGGTGCCCCGTCATTGGTGTCAGTAGGGGGAATGGTGCCCCGTCATTGGTGACAGTAGAGGGAATGGTGCCCCGTCATTGGTGACAGTAGAGGGAATGGTGCCCCGTCATTGGTGACAGTAGAGGGAATGGTGCCCCGTCATTGGTGACAGTAGAGGGAATGGTGCCCCGTCATTGGTGACAGTAGAGGGAATGGTGCCCCATCATTGGTGTCATTAAGGGAAATGGTGCCTCGTTATTGGTGTCCATTGGTGGAATAGTGCCATAAGGGTCAGATAAAGGCAAGCAAAGGGCCACATCAAGCCCCTGGGCCACAGTTTGGGGACCACTGATCTAGGAGCTCACTGGATTTATAATCAGCAGGTTATTTTTTTTACCTGTAGTGTTTTTAAAGGGATAAATAAGGAAATGTGTACGTACTGGAGAGAGGTACTGAAGAAAAAAAATATATACCACACACAACACTCCTGGGCCTGGTCTTTAATAGGCCTGGTCTTTAAGTGGTTAAACGGTCATTTTGACCAACTTGCACAGATGGAGGATACCTTAAAAAAGTTTCAGATTTGCTCCTTGTGTGTGTGTGTGTCACTAGAAAATCAACATTTCTTCTCTGCAGAAAATGAGGTCAGCAGTTTCAGATTAATCCCGTCAGCCATGGTCTCCCGGCGCCGTTTCCCGCGGCTCCTGCAGACATTGTTCGGCTCGGCTGAGAGCGGATTTTAATATGTATTAATCTTGTTTGGCTGCGCGGAGCAGAGAGTTAATTTAATGTCAGCCAGGATGAAAAGTGAGCGCGATCGGAACAGATCCGTGTAACAGAAGCTGCGCTAATTGCATTGAAGTGTGCGCAGGGTAATTTGTGTCCCCGGGGCGGAGGGGGGGACAGGCTGTTCTCTAGAGGAGAGATGGATGGCTGGGGACACGCAACACCTCCCACAGCTGCTAATCTTCTCACAAAGTGCCGCTGACTACCAATCCAGGTGTAGCAGCGGTGACACCGCATCAAAATGGTGTTTTTCCTGCAAATTGAAGGAGAAATAAATACTTTCAAAAGTCGCTTTACATAAATCTGAACCCAAATCCGCTCAGATCTAACAGAACAGGCCAATTAACTTCAAAAGCGGTTAATCTGCAGCTTTCGTTAAAAGGGTCCTTGGTGGTCCTACTATACAGGTCCACATTCAGGCAATTCCTGTTACGAGTTGACAACCATCTCCAAACTGTGCTTCTTAGTTGTCAGTGTCACCCTCTCATCACACCCCTGATGGAGATTATTAGAAGCCATGGTGATACATTGCTCAGACAGACATTGTCCTCCATTGTCACCATCCCAAAGCCGGTCCAGAGGAAGGACAGTTGAGTCCATATAGACAGGAAGTGGCTGGAGAAGACGAGCAGCAAACATGGGTGAGGAAGATCGAAGGGACTCTCCAACCTTTCCTTGTAGGGTGCTCTTCGGCATATTCAGCCATTACCGCGGCAGCCCCAATCCAGAAGCAGCGTTTGCCGATGTGCCAGGTTCTCCTCGCTGTGGTGGTTACAAGGTCCTTCCTCATGGCCAATGTCAAGGGAAAGGCTTAAAGTCCAATTAAAGAGGTTGTACACTCGTTCAAAAAAATTTTTTTTTTCTTACAACCTGCAAGAGAAAGACATAATGAGCTAGTATGCATCGCATACTAGCTCATTATGAAATACTTACCTTAGAACGAGCACCCGCCGTGCCGCTCTCTTACCTGTATGACGAGCGACATGTTCAGTCGCCCGTCTTCCGGGATCGCGGCATCCGGCCATCTGATTGGCCGGAGCCGCGGTGACGTCACTCCCGCGCTCGCGCGCGGGAGCCGACGGTCACGGCACGGGGCTCTGAAGGAACGGCACGATCAGCCGTTCCTTCAGAGCGCATGCGCCAGTGACGTCACTGGCTGCATTAAAGGTAAATATCTCCTAAACCGTACATGTTTAGGAGATATTTACAGTACCTATAGGTAAGCCTTATCATAGGCTTACCTATAGGTACAACTTCCTGAGGAGGGTTTACTTCCTCTTTAAAGCTTTTTTTTTTTTAATTATTATTCTGTAATGCAGTCAGGCTGCACAAGCAGTAAATAGATGGGAGCCTAGTCCAGGGCCCGGCCGTACAGTGCCTTGCGAAAGAATTCGGCCCCCTTGAACTTTGTGATCTTTTGCCACATTTCAGGCTTCAAACAAAGATATAAAACTGTAATTTTTTGTGAAGAATCAACAACAAGTGGGACACAATCATGAAGTGGAACGAAATTTATTGGATATTTCAAACTTTTGTTAACAAATAAAAAACTGAAAAATTGGGCGTGCAAAATTATTCAGCCCCTTTACTTTCAGTGCAGCAAACTCTCTCCAGAAGTTCAGTGAGGATCTCTGAATGATCCAATGTTGACCTAAATGACTAATGATGATAAATAGAATCCACCTGTGTGTAATCAAGTCTCTGTATAAATGCACCTGCACTGTGATAGTCTCAGAGGTCCGTTTAAAGCGCAGAGAGCATCATGAAGAACAAGGAACACACCAGGCAGGTCCGAGATACTGTTGTGGAGAAGTTTAAAGCCGGATTTGGATACAAAAAGATTTCCCAAGCTTTAAACATCCCAAGGAGCACTGTACAAGCGATAATATTGAAATGGAAGGAGTATCAGACCACTGCAAATCTACGAAGACCTGGCCGTCCCTCTAAACTTTCAGCTCATACAAGGAGAAGACTGATCAGAGATGCAGCCAAGAGGCCCATGATCACTCTGGATGAACTGCAGAGATCTACAGCTGAGGTGGGAGACTCTGTCCATAGGACAACAATCAGTCGTATACTGCACAAATCTGGCCTTTATGGAAGAGTGGCAAGAAGAAAGCCATTTCTTAAAGATATCCATAAAAAGTGTCCTTTAAAGTTTGCCACAAGCCACCTGGGAGACACAGCAAACATGTGGAAGAAGGTGCTCTGGTCAGATGAAACCAAAATCAAACTTTTTGGCATCAATGCAAAATGTTATGTTTGGCGTAAAAGCAACACAGCTCATCACCCTGAACACACCCTCCCCACTGTCAAACATGGTGGTGGCAGCATCATGGTTTGGGCCTGCTTTTCTTCAGCAGGGACAGGGAAGATGGTTAAAATTGATGGGAAGATGGATGGAGCCAAATACAGGACCATTCTGGAAGAAAACCTGATGGAGTCTGCAAAAGACCTGAGACTGGGACGGAGATTTGTCTTCCAACAAGACAATGATCCAAAACATAAAGCAAAATCTACAATGGAATGATTCACAAATAAACATATCCAGGTGTTAGAATGGCCAAGTCAAAGTCCAGACCTGAATCCAATCGAGAATCTGTGAAAAGAACTGAAAACTGCTGTTCACAAACGCTCTCCATCCAACCTCACTGAGCTCGAGCTGTTTTGCAAGGAGGAGTAGGCAAAAATTTCAGTCTCTCGATGTGCAAAACTGATAGAGACATACCCCAAGCGACTTACAGCTGCAATCGCAGCAAAAGGTGGCGCTACAAATTATTAACTTAAGGGGGCTGAATAATTTTGCACGCCCAATTTTTCAGTTTTTTATTTGTTAAAATAGTTTAAAATATCCAATAAATTTTGTTCCACTTCATGATTGTGTCCCACTTGTTGATTCTTCACAAAAAATTACAGTTTTATATCTTTATGTTTGAAGCCTGAAATGTGGCAAACGGTCGCAAAGTTCAAGGGGGCCGAATACTTTCGCAAGGCACTGTACCTGTGCATTGGAACAACGCATGCTAAAACGCACACTGAATGGCGATGCACGTGCTCTATGTGTGGTGCACTGCAGTGTCAAAGTTCTGCAAAACTTCCAAGGAACGAACTTCATCTGTAAAATAGAAACGTCCTACAGAAAGCTAAAAATACCCGGGAGGTGCGGAAAGGTGCAGCTCTGAGATCTGAAGGACTCATCGAACCTTTGCTACAAATCCCAGGACAGCCCAGGGACATTTAGGACAGGTCCTCTTTGAACCGGTTCTGTTCAACAAAAGCCTTGTTGAGCCTGGAACATGACGTCCGCTATGTCAAGGATAAACAGATGCGGGCCGTCCTCCCGCTGGCCCGGAGTCATTATCTGACATGGGAGAACGCTTGTTGGCTCGCTGCTCTTATCACGTTTTCTGAAGTCAATAGGCTCTTTGTACCTTTTCATTCCACATCCAAAACATGCTCTGCTGCCAACACCTCACCTACCTATCACTGTGGCGCTCCCAGCTGGTGAGGAACACATCTCCGGTCTTCTAGCGGTGACACGGGCAATGGGCATCTGACTAAGGTCCCTGCTGGTCCAGGCCGCACATGGCATCAAATGTAATGCAAGGAACCTGCAGGGACGGTGCTCTTACCTTTTATACAACAGGATCAGAATACACACATACAAACACACACACACACACACAGTATCTCACAAAAGTGAGTACACCCCTCACATTTTTGTAAATATTTTATTCTATCTTTTCATGTGACAACACTGAAGAAATGACACTTTGATGTTATTTCATCTAGAATATAATATGGGTTATCTATGGCACTCCATCTATGTGATATTGGTTGTTGGTCTTTGGGAGATACCATCTAAAAAGCCCAATCTCTGTCCATTTAGGACTTTCCAGGTTTACATAGTACATACAGTATCTCACAAAAGTAAGTACACCCTTCACATTTTTGTAAATATTTTATTCTATCTTTTCATGTGACAACACTGAAGAAATGACACTTTGCTACAATGTAAAGTAGTGAGTGTACAGCTTGTATAACAGTGTAAATTTGCTGTCCCCTCAAAATAACTCAACACACAGCCATTAATGTCTAAACCGCTGGCAACAAAAGTGAGTACACCCCTAAGTGACAATGTCCAAATTGGGCCCAATTAGCCCTTTTCCCTCCCCCGGTGTCATGTGACTCGTTAGTGTTACAAGGTCTCAGGTGTGAATGGGGAGCAGGTGTGTTAAATTTGATGTTATCGCTCTCACTCTCTCATACTGGTCACTGGAAGTTAAACATGGCACCTCATGGCAAAGAACTCTCTGAGGATCTGAAAATAAGAATTGTTGCTCTACATAAAGATGGCCTAGGATTAAGGAAGATTGCCAAGACCCTGAAACTGAGCTGCAGCATGGTGGCCAAGACCATACAGCAGTTTAACAGGACAGGTTCCACTCACGAAGTTGAGTGCACGTGCTCAGCGTCATATACAGAGGTTGTCTTTGGGAAATAGACGTATGAGTGCTGCCAGCATTGCTGCAGAGGTTGAAAGGGTGGGGGGGTGCTCATTAATGAGATATTCTGGGTAAAAGTGTGTGTCTCCCCTGTGCTTCACTGAATGTAATGCAGTACAGATCATACTGCATTACATTCTTTCCCGAGCCCGAAGATGGGTAAGCACATGGGGGGCACACTTTACACGCAGCAGTGGAGCCTCCCAAATGCTTCCACCTGACAAATGAGCCCTGATGCTTACACTTTATTAGGTACATCTTGCCAGTAGCGGTTGGACCTCCTTTTGCCTTCATTCTCCGTGGAATAGATTCAACAAGGTGTTGGAAACATTCCTCAGAGATTTTGCTCCATAGTGACATGATAGCATCATGCAGGTGCTGCAGATTTGTCGGCTGCACATCCATTCCACCAGTGTGAGTGTGGAGGCCATTGGAGGACAGTGACTGGATCTGGTGAGTGTGGATGACCATTGGAGAACAGTGACTGGATCTGGTGAGTGTGGATGACCATTGGAGGACAGTGACCTCACTGTCATGGTGAAGAAACCAGTGGTGAGATGATTGGAGCTTTGTGACATGGTGCATTATCCTGCTGGAAGGAGCCATCAGAAGATGGGGACACTAGTCATAAAGGGATGGACGTCAGCAACAATACTCAGGTAGGCCGTGGCATTTAAATGATGCTCAATTGGTACTAAGGGGCCCAAAGTGTGCCAAGAAAATATCCCCCACACCATTACACCACCACCACCAGCCTGAACAGGTGATGCAAGGCAGGATGGATCCATGATTTCAAGTTGTTTGTGCCAAATTATGACCCTACCATCTAAAATCTCGACCCAACGTTTTTCCAATCTTCTATTGACCAATTTTGGTGAGCCTGTGCAAATTGTAGCCTCCACCCCGGTGTGGTCTTCTGCTGCTGTAGCCTATCTGCTTCAAGGTTTGATGTGTTGTGCGTTCAGAGTTAGTGTTCTGCATACCTTGGATGTAATGAGTGGTTATTTGAGTTACTGTTGCCTTTCTATCACCTGGAACCAGTCCGTTCATTCTCCTCTGACATCAACAAGTCATTTTCCTCCACACAACTGCTGCTCACTGGATATTTTCTCTTTTTCCCACTATTCTCTGTAAACCCGAGAGATGGTTGTGTGTGAAAATCCCAGTAGATCAGCAGTTTTTGAAATCCTCAGACCAACCTGTCTGGCACCAACAACCATGCCTCGTTCAAAGTCACTTTGTCACACTTGTCACCCTTGGCTGCTCCCCTACAAAACCTTGCCCCCTCCTCTGCTCCCCCTACAGAACCCCGCCCCTCGCCAATCTCCCCTACAAAACTCAGCGCCCTCCCCTTCAAAATCTCGCCCCCCTCCCCTGCTCCCTCTACAAAACCTTGCCCCCCACCCCTGCTCCCTCTACAAAACCTTGCCCCCCACCCCTGCTCCCTCTACAAAACCATGCACCCACCCCTGCTCCCTCTACAAAACTTTGCCCCCACCCCTGCTCCCCCACAAAACTACGCCCATTCTCCTGCTCCTCTACAAAACACCGCCCCTCGCCAGTCTCCCCCTACAAAACACCGCCACCTCCCAAGCTCCCCTACAAAACACCGCCCCCTCTCCAGCTTCCCTCACAAAACACCGCCCCCCTCTCAAGCTCCCTCTACAAAACCTCACCCCCTCCCCTGCTCCCCCTAGAGAACCCCGCCCCCCTCTACTGCTCCCCTACAAAACCTCGCCCCCCCTCCCCTGCTCCCCCTACAAAACACCGCCACCTCCCAAGCTCCCCTACAAAACCCTGCTCCCTCTACAAAACACCGCCCCCTCTCCAGCTTCCCTTACAAAACACCGCCCCCCTCTCAAGCTCCCTCTACAAAACCTCACCCCCTCCCCTGCTCCCCCTAGAGAACCCCGCCCCCCTCTACTGCTCCCCTACAAAACCTCGCCCCCACCCCTGCTCCCCTACAAAACCATGCCCACTCTCCTGCTTCCCTACAAAACCCCGCCCCTCACTAGTCTTCCCTACAAAACACAGCGCTGTCCCCAGCTCCTCTACAAAACCTCACCTCCTCCCCTGCTCCCTCTACAAAAACTACGCCCATTCTCCTGCTCCTCTACAAAACTCCGCCCCTCACCAGTTTCCCCTACAAAACACTGCGCCATCCCCAGCTCCACTACAAAACACTGCTCCCTCCCCAGCTCCCCTAAAAACCCTGCCCCTCTCCAGCTCCCCTACAAAACCCTGCTCCCGCCCCAGCTCCCCCTACAAAACACTGCCCCCTCTCCAGCTCCCCCTACAAAACACTGCCCCCTCTCCAGCTCCCCTACAAAACCCTGCTCCCGCCCCAGCTCCCCCTACAAAACACTGCCCCCTCTCCAGCTCCCTCTACAAAACACTGCCCCCTCTCCAGCTCCCTCTACCAAACACCGCCCCCTCTCCAGCTCCCTCTACCAAACACCGCCCCCTCTCCAGCTCCCTCTACAAAACACCGCCCCCTCTCCAGCTCCCTCAACAAAACACCACCCCCTCTCCAGCTCCCTCTACAAAACACCGCACCCCTCTCCAGCTCCCCCTACAATCCAGAGATTTCCCCCACAGTACTTTTTCTGCCACTAGATGTCCTCAGATGGCCAGCATAATTCAATCCACTTCCTCTGAGCCAGGGTCATCCTAGACCCATCCCCTGCCTGTTATTGGACGGTGAAAGAGAAATCAGCACAGTGTTTAGCACATCTCTCTGTCACTCTGATCTCTCCTCCTATCAGTGTGTTAACCGATTGGCTCCTTGTGCCGCACTTCCCTTCCACAGTCGTTCTGCTGTACAGGAATTGCAAGAAGTCTATACAAGGTGACCCGTACAATACATCATCTACCGGCCCCATCAGCACGCCGTGTGAATTCCTGCAATACAGGTGCACTTTAATATGTAATAAAAAAAATGTAAAAGGCCTCATCAGGCTCGCGGTTGATTTTTTTTTTAATGGAAACTGAAGAAAGGAGTCTCTTCAGACGCAGTGCATCCTATCAATCAGCTGATTTTGGGGGGGAAGGGGAGAAGATGGGGGCGTTAATGACAAGACGCAATTATCAGAAAGTTCGGCTCTGCAGGTGGAAGACGGAATGAAGAGGTTTGATGAACTCTGCAACAACCAACGCTTCACATGAAGAGGTTTCTTCTCATCAGATGAGCAGATCGTAGAGAACCGCTGAACTCAGATAGCGCAGATAAAGAGGGCCTGGCAGTGTCAGGGCCAATCACTAATCACAATGTACCACAGAAGCAATGTAACAAGCTGTCCTTAGATGGGATGAAGTGGTCCATCGTCCACCTGAATAACTCCCACCCCCATTTTTCTTTACTTTTAATATCTCCTCCACCATCATCTTCACCTAGCACCTAGCTGAGGTTTCTGACCCCCTTTATAAGCGGTCTCCACCACACATCCCAGGAATATCTCGTATATGCAAAGACATGCCAGAAGTCTCTGCTAGGTATTGGCCTAGCCCCACTGAGAATAGGTCTTGGTCATGGCCCCACTGAGAATAGCTGGGCACGGTGGTTGGGGGGCGGGGTCTGTTGCATGCTGTGGGCCTCTGCCGGGTCCTATCGTCTGAGTGTGGGCAGAGTGGCGGAACTGGATTCCAACAGTGCCTCTCAGCTACCATGGAGACCCACAGAACCCTCAACCTGCCATACATCTAGCCCCCAACCTTCCACAGTGCCTCACAGCTCCCATACGGATGCACTGTGCCCCCAGGCCCCTTGAGAGCCCTAAGCCACCATAGAGGTTCTAGCCCTCCATAGGGCCTTCAATCTCCAACAGAGTTACACAATGCCACCCAACCTCCCAGCTCCCATACTGACACACGGTGCCCCCCAGGCCCCTTGAGAGCCCTTAGCCTCCACAGAGGTTCTAGCCCTCCATTGGCCTTCAACCTCCAATTGAGTCACACAATGCCACCCAACCTCCCATACTGACACACGGTACCCCCAGGCCCCTTGAGAGCTCTTAGCCGCTACAGAGGTTCTAGCTCTCCATAGGGCCTTCAACCTCCAACAGAGTCACACAATGCCACCCAACCTCCCATACTGACACACGGTACCCCCAAGCCCCTTGAGAGCCCTTAGCCTCCACAGAGGTTCTAGCCCTCCATTGGCCTTCAACCTCCAATTGAGTCACACAATGCCACCCAACCTCCCATACTGACACACGGTACCCCCAGGCCCCTTGAGAGCCCTTAGCCTCCACAGAGGTTCTAGCCCTCCATAGGGCCTTCAACCTCCAACAGAGTCACACAAAGCCACCCAACCTCCCATACTTACACAGTGCCCCCCGGCCCCTTGAGAGCCCTTAGCCTCCATAGAGGTTCTAGCCCCCCATAGGGCCTTCAACCTCCAACAGAGTCACACAATGCTTCCCAACCTCCCAGCTCCCATACTGACACACGGTACCCCCAGGCCCCTTGAGAGCCTTTAACCTCCACAGAGGTTGTAGCTCTCCATAGGGCCTTCAACCTCCAACAGAGTCACACAATGCCACCCAACCTCCCAGCTCCCATACTGACACACGGTGACCCCAGGCCCCTTGAGAGCCCTTAGCCTCCACAGAGGTTCTAGCCCTCCATAGGGCCTTCAACCTCCAACAGAGTCACACAAAGCCACCCAACCTCCCATACTTACACAGTGCCCCCCGGCCCCTTGAGAGCCCTTAGCCTCCATAGAGGTTCTAGCCCCCCATAGGGCCTTCAACCTCCAACAGAGTCACACAATGCTTCCCAACCTCCCAGCTCCCATACTGACACACGGTACCCCCAGGCCCCTTGAGAGCCTTTAACCTCCACAGAGGTTGTAGCTCTCCATAGGGCCTTCAACCTCCAACAGAGTCACACAATGCCACCCAACCTCCCAGCTCCCATACTGACACACGGTGACCCCAGGCCCCTTGAGAGCCCTTAGCCTCCACAGAGGTTCTAGCCCTCCATAGGGCCTTCAACCTCCAACAGAGTCACACAAAGCCACCCAACCTCCCATACTTACACAGTGCCCCCCGGCCCCTTGAGAGCCCTTAGCCTCCATAGAGGTTCTAGCCCCCCATAGGGCCTTCAACCTCCAACAGAGTCACACAATGCTTCCCAACCTCCCAGCTCCCATACTGACACACGGTACCCCCAGGCCCCTTGAGAGCCTTTAACCTCCACAGAGGTTGTAGCTCTCCATAGGGCCTTCAACCTCCAACAGAGTCACACAATGCCACCCAACCTCCCAGCTCCCATACTGACACACGGTGACCCCAGGCCCCTTGAGAGCCCTTAGCCTCCACAGAGGTTCTAGCCCTCCATAGGGCCTTCAACCTCCAACAGAGTCACACAACACCACCCAAGCGCCCAGCTCCCATACTGACACACATTTCCAGGCCCCTTGAGAGCCCCAGCCTACACAGAGATTCTAGCCTTCCATAGGGCCTTTAACCTCCAGAGTCACACAGTGCCAACCTCCCAGCTCTCATACTGACACACTGTGCCCCCGTGCACCTTGAAAGCCCTAAACCTCCAATAGGGTCCCGCAGTGCCTCCCAGCTCTCACTGTGACCAGTGAGCCCTCCACAGTGCCACCCTTAACAGGGTCCCACAATGCGCACCCCCCCCCCTCAATCACCTTTTACAGCGCTCCCCAGCCCCTGGCTGCCAGAAACGTTATCCTCACCACAAAGTCAGCAGCAGAGCCCCCCAACCCCCATCCAGTGCCCTCCAGAATTTCAATACATATTTCTTACCCCCTTACTTTTAATGAGCATTTTTTGCTGTTGGATTCAAAGACGTTTTTGGAAGCATTTTCTGGGTCTGAGCCTAGAAATGTTGAGAACCCCCCGGATCTAAGCTGCCATGTTGGGGGGAGGGGGGGTCACTGGATTGGCTACAGAAGGCGAGGAGGTTCCAGATTCTATGACAGCTGCTCCTCCCTGAGCCATCAAGGTAGGAAAGATTAAAGCAGAACTCCGGAGAAATCTCACACTATGCCTCTAGTGGGGTTCCCCAGCACTGGAAGGGGTAACCCTGAATTTTAGCCCGGGTTACAATTACACTGCAGCTTTCAGCTGACCACACAGATCGTCGGCAGGCTGAATGAAGGCAATCCAACAGGTTTCTCCATCCACACTACACATCACGACTGGAGGACATTCTCACTGCGGCTTTTTCTTGACAGCTGACCCAGCTGGCTGTCAAAATACTCAAAAAGCAGGTGCGTCTGATTGGCTGATCGTTTTCCACCCAGCTCTGGTGATTTTTTTCAATCAAAGGATGTTAGGCGGGAAGGCAGGGTCAGGGCGGCCAAACGCTTGGCGAATTTTCTCTGGTTCATTAACAACTGTCAAACTTCGCACAGTATATGTCCAGCTTCACTCACCTTATTTCTCGCTCCCCCAGGCAGCCAGTGCTGCAGATTGTGGGGGGGCCCTCGCCATCCTCACTCATAATGCAGGACTGCTGGTCCATGAGGTCAGGGGGCTGCGACTGGAGTTTAGAAGAGAAGTGGTTTTAGGTGACCAGTCACATGGGGAGGGTGTGGCTTGAAGGAATAATAAGACAAGTACAACCACTTTAATGGCCCTCAAGGAGAAAAAAAAAGCATTTAACCGTTTCAGTACAGGGGAGCCCAAGTACAAGGGCAGTGTACCACCCAAGCCAAAGAATGTACAACCCACTTCCTTCGAAGGATCCTGAAGCACTGGCTACTGTAAATTCCAGAAACGTGTTTCGGGGGCCAGCCCCCTTTCTCAAGCCAAAGGAGGAAGAGAATAGTAAAAAATAAATAAATAAATAAAAAGAGCATCTGTAAAACAATATATCAATTGTGCTTGCATTGGTCCAGTAAATAGGGGCGCTTAGTACATGACCATTCATCAGGCAGAGGAGGCATCTGCACCGGGGCCAAATGTTCTCTGCAACCCCAGAGCTTCTAGCTGACTGCCCTAAGATGATGCTCCCCTCTGCACCTGTCAGGATTCCATGATGCAGCTCCACACAATGGCCAAAGCATGTACCACCCACTTCCTTAGAAGGATCCTGAAGCATCTGCTCCTGTAATCACAGCAACGCGTTTCAGGGGCGGTCCACCTTTCTCAAGTCTCAGAGAAAAAAAAACAAAAAGGAAAATGCATCTGTAAAAAAAAATATAGCAATTGTGCTCCCATAGATATGGGTGCTTAGTACATGACCATCTAGGAGTCAGAGGAGGCAATTGCACTGGGGCCTGCTGTTCTCTGCAACCTTAGCAATTCGAGCAGCCTGCCCTAAGATGGCGCTCTCCACTGCCCCCATCAGGATTTCAAGCTGCAGCTCCTGACAATGGCCAAAGCATGTACAATTCCTTCGAAGATACCTGAAGCATCTGCTACTGTAACCACAGCAATGTGTTTCGGGGCGGTCTCCCTTTCTCGAGCCTCAGAGACTATCAGGGCTGAACTGGCAAGCAGCTGAAGCAAAGGAGGAAGAGAATTGGTAAAATAAAAAAAAATTAAAAAAATGCCAGGACATGAAAACCTGCAACTTTCACCATGTAGAGGAAACAAAAGCAATGGCAAGAGCAATGCAGCACTGCGTTCCCTTTCTATTCTGCCGTCAGTTTTTGGCAGTACAATGCGCAGATTAAAAAAGGCGAAACATTGGTGTCGCTGTCACCCTGTTTAAGGAACCAAACAAAAAAAAACCACTCAAAATATTTTAAATACAAAAGCTGGACGCAGATCTAAATTCCACACACAGTTCAGGGGAAAGCGGCGCACTCTTCCTCCCGAAGCATGATGACTGTAATGGTCGCGTTTTACATGATCATTAAATTGCTGTGTGGGAGTCGAATTCTGGCTGCATGTGTTCAGATGAGGCGGAAGCAACACGAGGCGCTGCGACTCCGGCTCGGGGTACACCGAGGTTTTCATACCTAAAAGAAGCACCTGAGAATGTCGCAGACAATTACCACAGCACACAGGCCGCACTGGTATAATAGCCGTGCGCTGACAGCCAATCAGAAGTCGCCGCGGCACCCGGGTTCCACAGTGTTCTAGAACATCCTCCTGAATCAACAATGAATCATTCCATTATCTCTGCGATTATACAGTTACCTTGTGTGAGAATCACGAAGCAACCACCGACTTCGACTGCAATGAATAGAATGTGCCTTGAGTGGCGATCGATGCAGATAAACATTTAAATGGCTTTATTCATGCGCAAGCTAAATTCTCAAGGCTGGAATGGGAGAGGCCGCAGGAACATGGAGGGGGTTCTTTGTTTTTATTTGCAACATGGGCCATGAGCACCATTTGGCTTCTTTTTTTTTCCCACATTAGTGCATTGAGGTTACACGTATAAAATCGCACACATGCCCACAACGCACAGAAAATGTGCATCTCCTACAAGTGCGTGGCGGGGTCATTAACTCCCAAGGGCAACCCAAAACATCCTGCTAACATGGGCCAAAATGCATTGAAAAAAAAAATTGATTTTCCTCTCCCTTTGGATACATTTCCTGTTGGGTCTCCGGAACAGGAAGTGAAAGGAAATCTCCCCAACTGGACACAAATTGGAGTTATATAATGAAGTACAGCCAAAATACCTTTCTCCATACTTCTCCTTAACCGCTTAAGCCCCGGAGGATTTGGCTGCTCAAAGACCAGGGCCTATTTTGCGATTCGGCACTGCGTGGCTTTAACGGACAATTGCGCGGTCATGCGACGCTGTACCCAAATTAAATTGATGGGTTTTTTTTCCCACAAACAGAGCTTTCTTTTGGCGGTATTTGATCACCTGTGCGATTTTTACTTTTTGCGCTATAAACAAAAAAAGAGCGACAATTTTGAAAAAATAATATTTTTCACATTTTTTATATAAAATTCTCAAAAAAAAAAAAAAATGTAAAAATCAAAATTTTTAACATTTTAGGCCAATTTGTTTTCTGCTACATATTTTTGGTAAAAAAAAAAAAATTGCAATAAGCGGATTTTGATTGGTTTGCGCAAAAGTTATTGTTTACTAACTACGGGAAAGATTTATGTTATTTTTATTGTTTTTTTTTTTTAACTAGTAATGGCGGCGATCTGCAATTTTTTTTGTGGGACTGCGACACTGCGGCGGACAGATCAGGCCCCTGACTGACATTTGACACTTTTGGGGGTACCAGTTTCATTACTACAGTATTCAGTGCTATAAATATGCCCTGTTACTGTAATAATGACACTGGCAGGGAAGGGGTTAACTTTTTTAGTGATCAAGGGGTTAAGTGTGTCCCTAGGGGCGTGATTCTAACTGTGGGGGGGGCATGGCTTGTGATGTAACCACAGAGACATACGATCCTACATAGCAGGATCCTTTAGTCTCTGCAGTTGCACCAGGGAGAATGACAGGCGGCTTTGTTTACATCAGCCGTCTGCCTTTCTCCCTCTCCAGGGGGAGATCGCGAGTGGCCGGCGGACATCGGAGCCGCCGGTCACTCGCACGGGGATGTCGGGGAACGAGCGGGAGCGTGCCTCGGGCGGCGCGCGCTCGCCCCCTAGAGGCTCGTGGGCGAGCGACGTATCGGTACGTCGCTTTGCCCAGGAGCGCCAGACTGCCGCAGTATGTGTACTTGCGGCGGTCGGAAAGTGGTTAAGGCCCCTTTCACACTTGTGCGATTCGTCCTGCGACTTATAACGCATGACAAGTCGCACACCATGTTTTCCAGAACCATTCATATCTGTGCGACTTCCAGAGTAGTCCTTGCATTACTTTGTAGTCCTTGCAGTACTTTGGTCCGACTTAGATGCCACTTGAGGTTCATAGACCTAAAGATTACACAGGCATTGCTTCAAGTGGCGCCAACTTTCATGTCATAAAAGTGTGAAAGGGGCATTAATTGAAAGATTTTGTGTCCAGAGTTCAGCTTTTAAACATTGTAACATTCTTGGCTACAAGTTGGAGAACTAAAACATACCAACCAAGAGATGTGCAAATCTGACCATTTTCTAGACAAATATTTGCTTATTTGTTTGGCATTTTACAGATCATCTAGACCAGGGGTGGTGAACATGCGGCCCTCGAAATCATTTGGTCCGGCCCCCGTGCCGCTTGGTCTGTCTGTCGCAGGTGAGCTGTCATAACGGACCCAATGTTTCTTGTAAAGTTCCAGTTTCTGTCTGAGTGAGTCACAGGTGGAGTGATATCAAATGCACTTCGCCTGTGAGGAGAATGACCGAGATACAGGAACATCTATCTTCCTCCAGGGCGGCGCCGCTCCTGAGTCTTTAGCCAGCATTTCCCACCAGCACTACCAGCCTAAGCCAGCAGTACCCACAGCAGTACCAGCCAGCACTACCAGCCTGAGCCAGCAGTACCCACAGCAGTACCAGCCAGCACTACCAGCCTAAGCCAGCAGTGCCCACAGCAGTACCAGCCAGCACTACCAGCCTGAGCCAGCAGTACCCACAGCAGTACCAGCCTAAGCTAGCAGTACCCACAGCTGTTCCAGCCAGCACTACCAGCCTGAGCCAGCAGTACCCACAGCAGTACCAGCCAGCACTACCAGCCTAAGCCAGCAGTACCCACAGCAGTACCAGCCAGCACTACCAGCCTAAGCCAGCAGTACAAACAGCAGTACCAGCCAGCACTACCAGCCTGAGCCAGCAGTACCCACAGCAGTACCAGCCAGCACTACCAGCCTAAGCCAGCAGTACCCACAGCAGTACCAGCCAGCAGCACCCACAGCACAGCAGTTCTTTTCAAAACTTACCACTGCAAAGAGTTGACTGCGCTCCAGACTGACCGAAAACCATTTGCGAATAGCAACATCATCAATACCAGCTAACATCACACACCTCACCAAAGGGATGCAGTTCCAGCCATCACATTAGGGATGAGTTAATTAAATGTTAGACCAGATAAAAGGCTCGTTTTTAGGTTAATATTTTTGTACGGCCCCCAAATGATGTTATAAATTTCCAAATGACCCTTGGCAGAAAAAAGGTTCCCCACCCCTAATCTAGACTGTGGGTCTTCAAACTGTGCCCCAGGGGCCTGATGTGGCCCTTTGCTTGCCTTTATCTGTCCCTTGGGGCACCATTCCACCAACTGACACCAATGGTGATGCACCATTCCCCCTGCTGACACCATCAATGGGGAACTATTACTCTTATTAAAACCAATGATGGGCCACTGATGCCAGGACATTTTCTACGCCCACTGGCCACAGTCTGGCCCCCCCCCCCCCAAAGCCTGAGGGACAGTAAACTGGCCCCTTGCTTAAAATGTTTGGAGACCCATGATTCAGACCAAATCATTGACAGGATTTCCTCACAAGTACCACTGAACCGACATATAGGTCTCAATGACGGAAATCACATAGAACAGGCATCACTAAATGGCGGACCACGGTCAGGATCCGGACGCAGTTAATGTCTCATACGGACCCCTGCGGTCCCACCTTTTAGAGTCGTTCTCCCCACAGCCATCACCACTGCCATTCTCACAGAGCCAACAGCTGGAGGCAGGACAGCTATAGACAGAGGGGGCTATCCAAGTTAACAAGCAGGTGATTGGTTGCGAGGATACAAACATGCGATTCAGACCCTTGCTGGAAGAATATTTTACGGACTGGATCTTTGTAAATTTTAATTCAATACCCCTGACAGAATATTAGGCCCTGTTCACACCTGAGCATCTTTCAGCTCGTAAAACGCTCATCTCTGAAGTATCAAAACACCCAGCAAGCAAAATCCCATTCATTTCAATGGCCCCTGTTCACATCTGAGTGTTTTGTCTCCTGAAGCTCAAAAAAGTACATGAGCTTCTTTTTTTGGCAGATTGCAAGAGTTTTTGTTAGATGTCAATGCCTTCCTCCAAAAAATGCCTGAAAAAAACACCTGAAAAACACCCAAAAAAACTATGTGATGTGGGAACCCTGCGAATCTACTGCGGGTTCCCGCATTGCATTCCCAGCGCAGGCAGTTCACACTGCCATATGTGAATCGCTGGGGGGGTGTCAAATCAAAGTTAACGGCACCCCTAAATCAGTTCACATATCGCAGTGCGAACTGACATTAGGACATGAATTGGATTGCATAGGTGTGAACACCCATTGGATCCGATTCTGGTGCGGACCCAAAAACGGGTCCTGTGCGTGTTTGTGCCGAATCAGATGCGAATTTAGCCATACAATCTGCATGGCTGAATTCGCATTGCACAGACATCGCATGCGATTTTCAGAGCAGTGTGGTAGGAATCACATGCAATGTCTGTCATCGCACTAATGTAAACCACCGAGCCTAACTGGCCGAAAAACCAAAGAAATGTCCAAATGACTGAATTTCGGTCGATTTTTCTTATAGTGTATGGCCAGCATTATTTTTCCTTACAAAGAAAAAAGGAAGGAAAAAAAAAAAAAAGAAAAATAGAAGGGGAAAGAAAAAATAAAAATCTAGGAAGTGATGATAAAAAAAAGGAGAGACCTAAAACAAGAAAAGGGAAAGGAAAAAAAATAAAAAGACAGGAAAATTATAAAAAAAAAAAACCTAAAACAGGAAAAGGGAAAGAAAACAAAAAAATCTAGGGAGTGATAATAAAAAAAAAGGAGAGACCTAAAACAGAAAAAGGGAAAGAAAAAAAATCTAGGAAGGACGGATAATAAAGAAAGGAGAGACCTAAAACAGGAAAAGGGAAAGAAAACCAAAAAAAAAAAAGGAGAGACCTGAAACAGGAAAAGGGAAAGAAAAAAAAATCTAGGGAGTGATAATAAAGAAAGAAAAAGAAATAAAAATAAAAAGACAGGAAAAAAAATAAAATAAAAAGACAGGTAAATTATAAAAACAAAAAAAAAAAAAAGGAGGGACGTAAAACAGGAAAATAGGAAAGAAAACAAAAAATTTAGGGAGTGATAATAAAAAAAAAGGAGAGACCTAAAACAGGAAAAGGGAAAGAAAACAAAAAAAAAAGGAGAGGCCTGAAACAGGAAAAATTGAAAGAAAAACAAATCTAGGAAGTGATAATAAAGAAAGGAGAGACCTAAAACAGGAAAAGGGAAAGAAAAAAAATCTAGGGGGTGATAATAAAAGAAAGTAGAGACCTGAAACAGGAAAAAGGGAAAGAAAAAAAAAAAATCTAGGGAGTGATAATAAAGAAAGGAGAGACCTAAAACAGGAAAAGGGAAAGAAAAAAAAAATTAAATGACAGGAAAAAAAAAAAAATAAAAAAAAAAAAAAGAAGACAGGAAAATTATAAACAAAAAAAAAAAAAAGGAGGGACCTAAAACAGGAAAAGGGAATGAAAACAAAAAATGTAGGGAGTGATAATAAAAAAAAGGAGAGGCCTAAAACAGGAAAAGGAAAAGAAAAAAGAAAAATAAAAAGACAGGAAAATTATAAACAAAAAAAAAAAAAAAAAAGGAGGGACCTAAAACAGGAAAAGGGAATGAAAACAAAAAATGTAGGGAGTGATAATAAAAAAAAGGAGAGGCCTAAAACAGGAAAAGGAAAAGAAAAAAGAAAAATAAAAAGACAGGAAAATTATTAAAAAAAAAAAAAAAAAAAAAAAAAAGAAAATGCAACACACAAACAAAAAAAAAAAAAACAGGGAGAATGCAGGAGAAAAGGAAGGAGCAGGTAGTGACAAGAAACAAAAAAGTACAATCACAGAATTAAAAAATGGAGAAACAAAATATATACCGTACAGAGGAGGGAGAAAGAGAAGAATAAAAAATATAAAAAAAAAAAGGAAAAAAGGGCGGGAGGAAACAAATTAAGAAAAAGAAGATATGGGAACAATGGGAACAAAAAAAAAAAAAAAAGAAGAAGGAGGAGGAATAGGGGAGAGCACATGAGAAAAAGTGGAGAAAAAAAAAACAAAGAAAAAAAAACAGTAAAATAAAAAAAAAAAAAATGAAAGAGAAAGAAATGAAGTGAATGAAAAGAGGCAGATAATAGGAGCAAGCAGAAAAAATGTAATGAATAAGAAGAATGTGGGCACAGATTCACATATAGATTTAGTCCCTGAACTTCAGTGACAATGGGAAGGTTAGCGCTGATATCCACATACTTCTGAGCCATGAAGACGCATCTACAATAAAATGTTGACTTTCTTCCCCACAGCCCCCAGGTTTGCGGCACAACCATCGCCCTCCTCCTCCTCCTCCTCCCAATGTTCTTCTATACAGTTCAAGGGAACGCAGCATTACAAATCTCATACATATCAGAACACGAGAATAGGGAGGGACCGGACGCAATGACACTTGTCACCCACCATTTCTGTAGTGCAGGTTTTTTTTTTTGGGGGGGGGGGGGGGGGGCAGTAAGATACAGTATAGAGGATACAATGGGTTCTGTAGGAGAGAAGGAAAGAATGAGAAATAAGTGACTCATTGTACACAGAGAGGAGGAAACTGAGCGAGACGACATCAGAGATATTAAAAGGGAGAGATTTGCAGCCATACTATCACATGGGGGCAATTTTTATTTATTTTCTTTTCATTTTTGCCATTCACCACTTCATATCAGGATCTTTGATCAGAATTGGATGGAAGGTGTGGGGTCTTCTCTCAGAATTGGAAGGAGTGTGTGTGTGTGTGTGGGGGGGGGGGGGTCTTAAAGGATTGGAGGGATTGTGCAAGGTCATCTCTCAGGACTGGAGGGAAGGTATGGGGGTCTTCTCTTAGGATAGGAAGGAAAAAATAGAATGCTACAAGTGCAAACAATCGCTATTCAAATAATAAATGATATTCCGGGAAACCGTTCGTTGGTCTGATTGTATATCCTATAAATGCAGAAGATTTAAAACTAATATTCCACTGCCCCCCCCCCCCCCCCATCCCAACAGGCTCCAACCACTACAGAGAAATACAGGAGGGGGTGGGGACAAGACCAGCCACCCTGCACAAAGAGAGCAGAGCTGTGGGAGGAGCCCAGCAGGCTCCACCTACTACAGAAGGAGGCAGAGACTAGACCAGTCTCCCTGCACAAGGAGAGAGAGCAGCAGTGAGCGGTCTTTATTACAGGAAGTCTCCCTAAAGATTACAGCACAGATCTGGAATAAGATTCTAGAAGACACATAACCGGTGGATTATCCCGGAGTTCTGACCGACATCTTGCCTTCATTCAAGGTGGAGTTTAGTTTCCCCCAGGTCAGGGTGGAGTTTGGTTTCACATGTTTAATATAACTAAAGCCGGAACATCAGGTGTGTCAGGATATGCAGTGTCTGCCAAGTTTCTGGAAGTTTGTTTATAGAGCAATTTGTACTCCAGTCATCCTCTGCATCTGCCAAATCGGCACACCAATAAAGTGCATCTGTACTTTTGGAGGAAATGTCTGCACAGGAGGGCAGACGGTGAGAGGGGTCATGTGCGATGATCGGGTATGCGAGTTCTGGGGAATTTGGATATTTTTAATAGATCTGACAATATCAACCCTTTGTGACCAGCCAACATGGAGGTCCAGAGAGAGGTTCCCCAGAACATTGACCCCTCATGACCAGCTACCATGGGAGGTGTAGAGAGTTCCCCAGAACACTGACCCTTCGTGACCAACCAACATGTCCATCCAGAGAGTTCCTCTAGGACACTGACCTGTTGTGACCAACCAACATGTCCGTCCAGAGAGTTCCCTAGGACACTGACCCGTTGTGACCAACCAACATGGAGTCCAGAGAGAGTGCCCTAGACATTGACCCTTTGTGACAAGCCACAATGGAGGTCCAGAGTGTTAAACAGGACACGTGTCCTTCATGAAGAGCCAGTCAAAAAATGTACAACTTATGATCACGTCACCCCCAATACTTATATATAGATTCAACAATAGCAACATTTCTGGTTATGCGCTCTGTAGGTTGAACTTGATGGACTTTTTAATGCAGATTAACTATACAACTATAGATGAACCATAGCAATTCAGGCAGAGAGTTCTCCAGGACACCGGTCCTTCATGAACAACCACCATGGAGGTTCAGAGAGTTCACCAGGACATCGGTCCTCCATGACCAACCACCATGGATGTTCAGAGAGTTCACCAGGACATCGGTCCTCCATGACCAACCACCATGGATGTTCAGAGTTCATCAGGACACCGTCCTTCATGACCAACCACCATGGATGTTCAGAGTTCATCAGGACACCGTCCTTCATGAACAACCACCATGGAGTTTCAGAGAGTTCACCAGGACATCGGTCCTTGATGAACAACCACCATGGAGTTTCAGAGAGTTCACCAGGACATCGGTCCTTGATGACCAACCACTATGGAGGTTCAGAGTTCATCAGGACACCGTCCTTCATGACCAACCACCATGAAAGTTCAGAGAGTTCACCAGGACATCGGTCCTTCATGACCAACCACCATGGATGTTTCAGAGAGTTCACCAGGACATCGTTCCTCCATGACCAACCACCATGGATGTTCAGAGTTCATCAGGACACCGTCCTTCATGACCAACCACCATGGAAGTTCAGAGAGTTCACCAGGACACCGGCACTTCATGACCAACCACCATGGAGGTTCAGAGTTCACCAGGACACCGGCACTTCATGACCAACCACCATGGAGGTTTAGAGTTCACTATGACACTGGTGCTTCATGACCAACTACAATGGCGGTTCAAAATTCACTAAGACACTGATGCTTCATGACCGACCACAATGGAGGTTCAGAGTTCACCAGGACACCTGTCATGACCAACCACCATGGAAGTTCAGAGAGTTCACCAGGACACCGGCACTTCATGACCAACTACCATGGAGGTTCAGAGTTCACCAGGACACTGGTGCTTCATGACCAACTACAATGGCGGTTCAAAGTTCACTAAGACACTGGTGCTTCATGACCAACCACAATGGAGGTTAAGAGTTCACCAGGACACCGGTCATGACCAACCACCATGGAGGTTCAGAGTTCACCAGGACACCTGTCATGACCAACCACCATGGAGGTTTAGAGTTCACTAGGACACCATCCTTCATGACCAACCACCCAACAAGTAGAAGTCCTTCTCATAACCTGACTTTTCATAAAACGGCTGTTGCCCGGTGGCAGTCTTCCAACATACAAATACTGAATACTACGAGGGTTCTTCAAAAAGTTTCGGCACATTTTTTTTTTATTAGGAATTGAAAACAAAAAAAAAACAAAATTACATCACTTTTCGACATAGTCACATTCCTTTGCGATACATTTTCCCCCAGAGCTGTACCAACTTTTTAATGCCATCAGCAAAAACTCCTCCCGCCCTCAGCATTTCTAATGAAAATATAAAAAAAGTGTAGAAACTTTTTGAAGACCTCTCGTATTAACCCATACAGCTTCCACAACACATTATTTACTATAGGGCGGCTCTAATGTCCAATCATCATCGACTTCTACAATGACAGTTTCATTACCAACCACAGAGGCACCTTCATTAGACAGTGGACCGGCCAGGAAGGGCTGAGCCATGAAGTCAGGTTTCAGTAACAATGTGAAACTAAAAATCAGAGAGGTGCACAGCTAAAGCCAAAGTCAGGTCTGTATGAGGCTCCGTTCACATGTGAGCGTATGGATCGCGGGCAGAACTCTTTGGAGCGTATTGCTTCCCGCGATTTTGTTTGCGCGATGTTGCCGCGATTCGGCAGGCGGAAATCGCGGCAACATCGCTCGGCGTTTGGGGGGCTATTGCAAATCAACGGGCAACGCTAGGCGTCCCGCGATTTGCAATCAATCTCCGGATCGCGGGCGGAACCGCGGCAGTTCTGCCCGCGATCCATACGCTCATATGTGAACGGAGCCTTAAAAGTACCATAACCCGTTTTGTTGTTTTCAAGCCTGCAGCACAGTTTAAGTGTTGGCAGTCCAGTCAAGGACACAGGGAATTCTACCAGTGATTGCTCCATCCTAAAACCCTACACCTCCAACCCGAAGAAACATGGCAGGTAACAAAAGTCCATTTTCTCTGCACCATCTTGGTGAGATTTACAACTTCAAATCCTACAAACCTGATCAGAGGTACAAAAAGATTTATTTAAACTGATTAACACAAGGAAGGCAGAGGAGGTAATAAAGAGGAACTCTAGTTTATGTTCAATTGATCAGCCAACCATATATAAATGCCTTGTAATGATTGAAATCTTCGTATTACATATAGGATTGTTGTTATTTCCTCCATACCAGCCATATACCTTTATTATCAATACATCTTTGCTTTTAAGTACCTTACTGATACTCCTACCTGCATATGCCCCAGACCGGGTCTCTAAGACTGAAAATGGCTCTGCAATCGCTGATGACTGGTAGCAGGGACTGTGGGGTCTTTTTTTCTTGCAGTAAATATAAAATATATAAAAGTTCTGTTGCTGATGTATGAAAAACTGGATTTTTGACTTGCCGTAAAATCCATTTCTCTGATGTTCATTGACGGACACAGCTCCTGATCTTCTTAAACATTGGGTTATACTGCCCCCTACAGGAGTAGGACACTAGGCAGAAAAAAAGTCTTGCTACGCCCATGGGCAGTACCAGGGGGTATACACCCTCTCTCTGCTATAGGCTCAGTGCTATAGGCACTCAGTTTTTTTTTTTCTGCCTAGTCAAGTGTAAGACCTAGTTCCTTGCTGGGGTCCTGGCAATTTTTTGTTTTCAGATATAAAATTGTTTTTTCTCCTGGATTTTTCCTGTGAGATCTACTATCAACTGCCAAACTGGGCGATGGGCTGAATAATCTAGATCCAGTGGTCACCCCAGTCTGGCCAGTGAGCTCGCGCAGATCTCAGCTCCACACTAGGTCAGCCGCAAATAAATCTCCACTGGACAGGGGCTGGCCTTCGAGTTAAACACCTTGCGAGGCCGACAGCCTCCCCCCCCATTTCAATGAGGAGGGGTTCTGTCTGGAGTAATCCCCACCTGGTTCCTGGTATGGTGAGTAGCTGTCCCCCCCCATCCCCCTGGAGGGTTTTGGGGTGGACGTGGGCCCCTCCTTTGGACAGTCAGTCCCCCGGCTTCCCCTCCTTCCCATCAGGCACCCCCCCCTTGTCATCGGTCTCCTATTCCAACTCCCCCCCCCCCCCCACATATGTTGGTGCTGTTTCGGTGGTCTGGTCTACCTCCTGGGGTGGGGACAGGACTCGATGGTGGCCGGGGGGGTGCGCTGCTGAAGACCGGATGATCGACTGTGCTTTGTTGTACCTCGTAGGGGCTCCTGCCAGGCCCCCCATCCTGCCTGGGTCTGTCCTTGAGACTTGGGTTCCCTCTTGGATCCCTGTAAGCCTCGTGGTGCCGCCATTTTGTTGTAGCCTGTGTGACCATCAATGAATGAAGGAGAAAGTGACATTTGCGCCAATGACAGCAACCAGCTTTCAGTTCATATCTCCATGCAGAGTAAACAATGAAAGAAGGTCGATGTGTCCGATTGGCTTCTATGGATAAGAAAAAAAAAAAAAAAAAAAAAAACTTTCCTCCAGCATACTTTTCATTAATCAACAGCAGTGCAAACTCTTTAACTTTTTAAGTCCCCATCGTCTAATGACAGAGGAGGCTGTGTGAGAATCCTCCAGAGCCAACCGATACTCAGCGATGGCAGAGCCGACTCTCAGCTCTTGTCAGGAGTGGACAGACTCACCCAGCTCTTTGGATCCTTGGCTTTCACTGGCCAGCTCTCCCATTTTTACTAGAGCGTCAAAGTAGCCCTTTGCTGCAAACGTCACACCTGAAAAACACAGAAATATCCAAAAAGTGTTAGATGCCTCAGAAGCTATCGCCCGACTGATACATTTCTACACGTCTATGTGAGAAAAATATAATGCTCATGAAATAGAATACAAAATTTACACAATAAATAAAAAAAAAAAAAAGAAAATGTAATAATATATATATATATATATATATATGTGTGTAATAATAAATAAATATATATATATATAAAATATTATATATATATATATAATAATAAATATATATATATATATATATATATATATAATAAATAAATAAATATATATATATATATATATATATATATATATATATATATATATATATATATATATATATATATATATATATATATATATATATATATATATATATATATATATATATATATATATATATATATATAATAACCATCACAAAAAAAAAAAAAAAAAAAAAAACACATCACCACCACTGCAGCTTTTTTTCTCTACAAAAGATACACCAAACTTCGGCTGAAACATTTCAGTTTGGATAGAGCTGGGAATTGACGCCTCGGTCGATTTATTGCTGCCCTTCAAATTCTCCTCCTTTCCTGTTGAAATTTCTCCACCAGTGACACCAAACAATACAATTTGTAGTACAGTGGAGGATTACAACTTGTGTCCATTTTTAATGCTGTATGTGCCTTCCCAGTGACAACACCCCAATGTCACCATGCCGGTGTCACAGGGACAGGAAGTTAACATTTTACAAACTGCACTTCTAAGAAATAATAAAAAAATAGATATAAGATTTTTTTGTACCATCTTGAATATCAAAAATCCATCACACTAACCCTGTTTTATTTACGTCACTTTTTTTTTTTTTTTTTTTTTTATGATGTTAAGGCTTTTTGTCAACTAAAAATTTCCCATACTGGGGAGGGGGTGAAGCACATAGCTATGTTTATGGTTCTTGAGTTTTGGAGCTCCCACCCATTATATATATATATATATATATACATACACACACACATACATACATACATACACTCACATATAATATATACACACACATACATACACACACACACACACACACACACAGTATCTCACAAAAGTAAGTACACCCCTCACATTTTTGTAAATATTTTATTCTATCTTTTCATGTGACAACACTTAGACCCCGTTCACACTGGGGCGACACTACTTGCCGGGGCGACCTCACAGGTCGCGGTGCGCAGCTCATACTGCGACCTCGGAGCGGCCGGCACGGACTTCATAACATTGAAGTCAATGCAGGTCGCCCCAAAGAAGCTCCGGACCCTTTTTCTAAGTCGGAGCGACTTGTGTCGCTCCTATTAGAATGGGTCCACAGCTTCTCTATGGCAGGTGACCTACGGCAACCTGTCAGGTCTCAGACCCCGTTCACACTGGTCGCCCGACAGGCCGCCGTAGGTCGCCTGCCATAGAGAAGCTGCGCACCGCGACCTGTGAGGTCGCCCCGGCAAGTAGCGTCGCCCCAGTGTTAACGGGGTCTAAAGAAATGACACTTTGCTACAATGTAAAGTAGTGAGTGTACAGCTTGTATAACAGTGTAAATTTGCTGTCTCCTCAAAATAACTCAACTCACACCATTAAACCACTTCCCGCGAGCCCGTGGTCGGCTCAGAGAAGTGGTTGTATCGGGGTGATGCCTGCAGCTAGAGGCATCATCCCAGTAGCATTTTATAGAGCTGGCGGTTGGCTTTCAGGTGATAAAGGCAGATGCGGCTCGGGAGCCACTCGACCGTTATCCCAGCGAGCGGGAGGGGAATGCCACCGCAGCGGCTCTGCCTGGGTCTCCTGTCCCACCGGGAGACCCGAGCAACCAGCCGGCACGTCTGCCAACTTCAGCTTCGATTGGGTCTTTAACCACTTAAGCCCCGGAGGATTTTCCTGCTAAAAGACCAGGGGGTATTTTGCGATTCGGCACTGCGTGATTTTAACGGACAATTGCGCGGTCGTGCGACGCTGTACCTAAAAGAATTTGACGTCCTTTTTTTCCCACAAACAGAGCTTTCTTTTGGTGGTATTTGATCACCTGTGCGATTTTTTGATCACGCGCTATAAACAAAAAAAGAGCGACAATTTTGCAAAAATAGCAATATTTTTCACATTTTTTTTATATGAAATTCCCCAAAAAAAAAATGTAAAAATCAAATTTTTTTAACATTTTCGGCCAGTTTGTTTTATCCTACCTATGTTTGGTAAAAAAAAAAAAAAAAAAAAAAAAAAAAAAAAAAAAAAAAAATCGCAAAAAGCGTATTTTTATTGGTTTGCGCAAAAGTTATCGCGTTTACTAACAAAGGGAAAGATTTTTGTCATTTTTGTTGTTTTTTTTTTTAACGCGTAATGGCGGCGATCTGCGATTTTTTTTGCGGTACTGCGACATTGCGGCGGACAGATCGGACCCTTGACTGACATTTTTGACACTTTTGGGGTTACCAGTGACATTTCTACAGTAATCAGTGCTATACATATGCACTGTTACTGTAAAAATACACTGGTAGTGAAGGGGTTAACTTTATTTGGGAGGGAGGGGCTGTGTGTGTCCCTAGGGGCGTGCTTTCTACTGTGATTGGCTATGGCTTGAGCTGTAAGGACACTGATCAACGGATCTACATACTAGATCCGTGTGATCAGTGTCTTTACAGCGAGGAGAATGACAGGTGGCTTGTTTACACAAGCTGCCTGACATTCTCCCTCTCCCCCGACGATCGCCGAGTGACCGGCGGACATCGGGTCCGCTGGTCACACGCGCGGGGGGGGGGGGGTCCGTGACCGCGCGGGCGCGCGCTCGCTCCCCAGACCCTCCCAGGCTAGTGACGTTAATTAACTTGCGGCGGTCGGCAAGCGGTTAAAGTAGTTCCCCCGGAAGCGGCGTGATGATGTCCCATCCGGGTTACTCGGCGGCTAAATGTGCTGAATTTAAAAACTGTCAGTATTCAAAAATGCAGATTTAGGCAGTTAGACACCATCTGTCCTCTCATTAGGAGAATGCCCCGATGTTGTCAGGCATGCATACAAGCATGTGCGGGCGATAAAAACTACTGAGGACCATTCTGAGTTGCTGCAATGAAATTTCAGTAAAATGGACTAGCCTGCTGCACAAATTTTTCACTTTGATTTTTGGGGTGTCTTTAAGTTCAGCCCATTGTAGGGTGATCATTTTCATTTCCATCAAACAATGTGGCATCCTATATTTATATAAAACCAACTTTTTTTTTCTTTTGCATAATTTTTATATATTTGTCCTAATCTATAATAAAATATAGGCAATATTTTGTATATTGGTTTTATTGGTTTTATATTGTATATTGGTTTTATCTTAAAAACAAATCTAAAAAACAAATCTAAATTTGTTTTTAAGATAAAAAATAATAAAAATTGCGCAATTATTTTTGCATGACAGAATATAAAATAAAATACATTATTTAAAAAAAAAAAAAAAGTAAATATACATTAACATGGTGAATTTGAATTATTCTGATTAGTATTTCTCTTTTGCTTCACCAGAATTCCTCTGCATAATTTTTCTTCTCTTCAATTGACAGTCCATGGTAACATGCTCACACAAAACTTCTTATAGAATTTCCTTAGTGGTGTGATTGGCCCCCCACAGACGTTCCTTTCAGGATGAAAGACAGGAGAGGTGTGCACTTGGCTCCCCGACATCCTTTTTATCTGTAAAGGAAACTTGTCCTGATGGACATAAAAGGGACTCGCCATCTTTTTGATGCTTCAGTTTCCGGTCTTGTGATCCTCATATCTCTGTGTACCGAGTCACCCTCATGAAAGGTGGAGGGATGCAGTGAACCATCAGGATCTGAGACATAAATACACAGACCCTGGCTAGGTTGGGATGTCAGGATGAGAATGACAAGCAGTTATATTAATAATCATACCGGTCTCCTTTAGGCTGCAGTCACATGTCAGCGTATGGATCGCGGGCAGAAACGCCGCGATTCTGCCCGCGATCCGGAAATCATTGCAAATCGCGGGACGCCTGTGCGTTGCCTGTGATTTGCAATAGCACCCCAAATGCCGAGCGATGTTGCCGCGATTTCCGCCTGCCGAATCGCGGTAACATCGCGCAAAAAAATTGCGGGACGCATTACGCGCCAAAGAAGCTCTTGTACTTTTTTGGGCGTAATGCGTCCCGCGTTTTTTTTTTTGCGCGATGTTACCGCGATTCGGCAGGCGGAAATCGCAGCAACATCGCTCAACATTTGGGATGCTATTGCAAATCACAGGCAACGCACAGGCAACGCACAGGCGTCCCGCGATTTGCAATGATTTCCGGATCGCGGGCGGAATCGCGGCGATTCTGCCCACGATCCATACGCTGACATGTGAATGCAGCCTTAAATTCAGCCTATGCCAAACACAACACGGGGGCCACCATTGTCACAACATTCAAGTCACTAAACTAGAACAAGTCTGCAAATGTACAAAGTCAGGAATGAAGCCTGAGGACCAGCAGGAGAGCCAAAGAGCATAGAGGTCACTAAATCCGAGCCTCCATTTTTTTTTTCCTGAACACAGCTGACCTACATGGATGGGCCTTTTACCAGTCAATGGATATGGAATGCTGTGTAGCCAGTTTTGTGATCTATAACCACTTAAGCCCCGGAAGATTTTACCCCCTTCCTGACCAGGGCCTATTTTGCCATTCGGCACTGTGTGACTTTAACGGACAATTGCGCGGTCATGCGACGCTGTACCTAAACGAATTTCACATCCTTTTATTTCCACAAACAGAGCTTTCTTTTGGTGGTATTTGATCACCTGCGCTACAAACAAAAAAAGAGCGACACTTTTGCAAAAATAATATTTTTCACATTTTTTTATATGAAATTCCCCCCAAAAAAATGTAAAAATCTAAATTTTTTTGGCCAATTTGTTTTCTGCTACATATGCTTGGTAAAAAAAAAAAATCACAATAAGCGTATTTTGATTGGTTTGCGCAAAAGTTATTGCGTTTACTAACTAAGGGAAAGATTTCTGTCATTTTTATTGTTTTTTTTTTTAACTAGTAATGGCAGCGATCTGCGAATTTTTTTGCGGGACTGCGACATTGCGGCGGACAGATTGGACCCTTGACTGACATTTTTGACACTTTTGGGGGTACCAAGGACATTACTACAGTAATCAGTGCTATACATATGCATTGTTACTGTAAAAATTACACTGGCAGGGAAGGGGTTAACTTTATTGGGGAAAGAGGGGTTAAGTGTGTCCCTAGGGGCGTGTTTCTAACTCTGCAGGGATGTGGCTTTACATGTAACAGCAGAGATCTACGGTCCTACATAGCAGAACCGTTAGATCTCTGCTGTTACACAGGGAAGAATGACAGGCGGCTTGGTTTACATTAGCCGCCTGCCTTTCTCCCTTCACAGCGGACGATCGCGAGTGGCCGGCGGACATCGGGTCCGCCGGTCAAACACGCGCTGACTTGTTAGGGAATGAGCCAGGGCGGGAGCGCGCCTCCGGCGGCCTGCGCTCTCCCACTATTGGCTCACAGGCTAGTGACGTACCGATACGTCACTTTGCCTGGCCGGGGCTGACCGCCGCAGTATATGTACTTGCGGCGGTCGGCAAGCGGATAAAGACCTACCAGACAGCACAGCCGGGCCTTCAACCTCCAATGCTGCAGCACAGACCCTCTCAAAACACCACCAACCTGCTGACTGGGCAATGAAAGAGCAGCAACAGCTACAAAAGGTCATCGTTCTGCTCACTCCTCTCAACAGAACATACACTATATTGTCAAAAGTATGGGGACGCCTGCCTTTACAAGCACATAAATTTTAATTGCGGCTTAGTCCGTAGGGTTCAATATTTAGTTGGCCCACCCTTTGCAGCTATAACAGCTTTAATGCTTCTGTGCACGTGCGAGAGTGATGACGTCACTCCTGCGCGTGCACGCAGGAGCCGCCGTGAAGGAACGGAGGAATGGCACGGGTGGCCGTTCCTTTAGAGAACATGCTCCATGTAAAGTAAATATCTCCCAAACTATGCACGTTTAGGAGATATTTACAATACCTTTAGGAAAGCCTTATCATAGGCTTACCTACAGGTAAAAGTTAGAGGGAAATTTAAGGCGTCAGCATACCAAGACATTTTGGACTATTTTATGCTCCCAACTTTGTGGGAGGAGTTTGGGGATGGTCCCTTCCTGTTCCAACATGAAAGCGCACCACTGCACAAAGCAAGGTCCATAAAGACATGGCTGAGCGAGTTTGGAGTGGTGGAACTTGACTGGCCTGCACAGAGCCCTGACCTCAACCTGATAGAACATCCTTTGGGATCACCTTTGGGATGAATTCAAGAAGAGACTGCAAGCCAGGCCTTCTCGTTCAACATCAGTGCCTGACCTCCCAAAATGAGCTTCTGGAAGAATGGTCAAACATTCCCATAGAAGAGTTGAAGCTGTTATAGCTGCAAAGGGTGGGCCAACTCAATATTGAACCCTACGGACTAAGACTGGGATGGCATTAAAAATCATGTGCGTGTAAAGGTAGGCGTCCCAATACTTTTGGTAATATAGTGTATGTAATGCAGCAGAGCCGGATTGGTCCCTTGTAAAAAATTTTTTTAATTGGAGCGGAAACTGAAATGACCATTTCTGTAATGCGCCTTGTGATGCATTGTAGCGGGTTGGGTTGTGATGCATTGTAGCGGGTTGTGATGCATTGTAGCAGGTTGTGATGCGTTGTAGCGGGTTGGGTTGTGATGCATTGTAGCAGGTTGTGATGCATTGTAGCGGGTTGTGATGCATTGTAGCGGGTTGGGTTGTGATGCGTTGTAGCGGGTTGGGTTGTGATGCATTGTAGCGGGTTGTGATGCCTTGTAGCGGGTTGGGTTGTGATGCATTGTAGCAGGTTGTGATGCATTGTAGCGGGTTGTGATGCCTTGTAGCGGGTTGGGTTGTGATGCATTGTAGCAGGTTGTGATGCCTTGTAGCGGGTTGTGATGCGTTGTAGCGGGTTGTGATGCATTGTAGCGGGTTGTGATGCATTGTAGCGGGTTGTGATGCGTTGTAGCGGGTTGTGATGCGTTGTAGCGGGTTGTGATGCGTTGTAGCGGGTTGTGATTCGTTGTAGCGGGTTGTGATGCGTTGTAGCAGGTTGTGATGCGTTGTAGCAGGTTGTGATGCGTTGTAGCAGGTTGTGATGCGTTGTAGCGGGTTGTGATGCGTTGTAGTGGGTTGTGATTCATTGTAGCGGGTTGTGATGCGTTGTAGCGAGTTGTAATGCATTGTAGCGGGTTGTGATGCGTTGTAGCGGGTTGTGATGCATTGTAGCGGGTTGGGTTGTGATGCGTTGTAGCGGGTTGGGTTGTGATGCATTGTAGCGGGTTGTTATGCCTTGTAGCGGGTTGGGTTGTGATGCGTTGTAGCGGGTTGTGATGTGTTGTAGCGGGTTGTGATGCGTTGTAGCGAGTTGTAATGCATTGTAGCGGGTTGTGATGCATTGTAGTGCGTTGTGATTCATTGTAGCGGGTTGTGATGCGTTGTAGCGAGTTGTAATGCGTTGTAGCGGGTTGTGATGCGTTGTAGCGGGTTGTGATGCATTGTAGCGGGTTGTGATGCATTGTAGCGGGTTGTGATGCATTGTAGCGGGTTGTGATGCATTGTAGCGGGTTGTAATGCATTGTAGTGGGTTGTAATGCATTGTAGCGGGTTGTAATGCATTGTAGCGGGTTGTAATGCATTGTAGCGGGTTGTGATGCATTGTAGCGGGTTGTGATGCGTTGTAGCGGGTTGTAATGCATTGTAGCGGGTTGTGATGCATTGTAGCGGGTTGTGATGCATTGTAGCGGGTTGTGATGCATTGTAGTGGGTTGTAATGCATTGTAGCGGGTTGTAATGCATTGTAGCGGGTTGTGATGCATTGTAGTGGGTTGTAATGCATTGTAGCGGGTTGTAATGCATTGTAGCGGGTTGTGATGCGTTGTAGCGGGTTGTGATGCATTGTAGCGGGTTGTGATGCATTGTAGTGGGTTGTAATGCATTGTAGCGGGTTGTAATGCATTGTAGCGGGTTGTAATGCATTGTAGCGGGTTGTGATGCATTGTAGTGGGTTGTAATGCATTGTAGCGGGTTGCACTGGGTTGAAACTCAGTTTTCCTATTTTTGCCCTGGGCACTCCAATGAGCGCAATGGAAACAACGTTAAATTTTACTTTACAGCTCCACCCTCTGCACATGAGGAAGTGTAAATGAGCCCCAATTTTTTTTTTTATCTTCTAAACAAAGCAAAAAAAAAAAAAAAACTCGGCTGATGATCGTTTTTCTTACTGCCGCCATCAGGAGGGCCGGTATATAAATAGAGGAGCTGTTACCCCGAGCAATCCTTTGATTTTATGTTCGGTGCCTGGGACGGTTTTCTAATGTCAGATGCAACCAGTTTCTCTATGAATAAATAAATTCTGACAGACAGGGAAGGTGAAGCGGACACCATGTGTGCTCCCGGCTCATTAGCATGCGGCTATTTATAGTCTCGGTTTTCCATATTGTAATGTAATGAGAAGTCTGTAGATGATTTTATAGTCCTGGGTGAGGTCAGGATCTGCATGTTCTATGTACAACCTGAGCGAAAGGAAGGTCCCAGCGAGATCCATGTGCTGCTCAGAGCTGTGCTGGTGTGATGGTGCTCATTCACATTCCTCCCATCTCATCAATTAGGGGACACCGGACCTGCACACTCACATTGCCACACAGCTGGTGTTCCCAGATTAAAGAGTTACTAAACCCACAACAGTAGAATCAGTCTGTATTTGCAGTAAAGCATGCTTGTTATACTCGCTGTGAAACCTAATAGATAAACCCTTCGCATTGTGTAAAAAAGGCGGTTTGATCCTATATGCACAGATCCTCCCCTTCTTGCATTGTCCCCATAACATGTCCGGATAAGCAGAGATGTATAGTAACGAAGTAGAACTACTTAAGTACTGTACTTAAGTACCGAAATGCGGTATCTGTACTTTCCTAGAGTAGAATTTTTTTCTCCTACTTCTACTTTTACTTCACTACATTTTTTCGATGATTTCGATACTTCTACTCAAGTATTTTTTTTTTGTGCTGCATAGTTACTCGTTACTTTTAAAAAAATTACCACTGCCAGAACAGTAGATGGCAGGTTGCATAAAGCTCAAAAAAATGTGTATAATGTCATTTGTAAATCAGCGCATAGGAAAATAAAGGCTGTGTATAATAAAAGCTGCTATACCAAATCTTTCCAATAAAAAGAAAATATGAAACAAACAAATAAATGGTGCTACAGCGCTTAAAGTGCATCACGAAACTACTAACAAACACAGGTTAATCATTTGAATAAATCATTTGAAATAATAAAAACAATATGATGTTCAAACTTTTGACTTCTTTCTTTAATAACTACATAACACAGTACTTGTACTTCTACTTTCAGTACTTGAGTAGAAATTTTTTTTCAAAACTACTGGTACTTTTTACTTTTAGTACTTAAGTAGCAAATTTTTTGAAAAAACTACTTGCAATACTTAAGTAAAAAAAATGTTGAATACTTTAGTACTTCTACTTAAGTAACTTTTTCTGCGAGCACTTCCACTTCTACTCAAGTCACTTTTTGATCGAGTACTTGTACTTTTACTCAAGTAGAAATTTTGAGTACTTTATACATGTCTGCGGATAAGACAGAGTTAGTGGAGTCAGTATGCGCATGCTCCGTTTGGTGTGTATTGCTAGAGTTTTTTTCTTTTTTCCTGGAAGGGTGCCTGTGATCAGCACAGGGCCAATCAGCACTGTCCAGGCAGAGGGTCAGGGGACCTGCAGCCTCTTCGATAGTCAATGCAGTATGAAAACTCCTCCTACAAGCTGTAACCAGACACTGATAGAAGTCACAAGACTGCTATATACTGCTGATGAGAAAAGGTATTTAGCAGTTTATATTTACTAAAATAATTGCATTTCCATATCCTATGGTGTACTGTGGGAGACCATATATAGTGAATGCAGGCTCCTGGGGAGAGCAGATATAGTGAATGCAGGCTCCTGGGGAGACCAGATATAGTAAATGCAGGCTCCTGGGGAGACCAGATATAGTAAATGCAGGCTCCTGGGGAGACCAGATCTAGTGAATGTAGAGTCCTAGGGAGACCAGATATAGTAAATGAAGGCTCCTGGGGAGAGCAGATATAGTGACTGCAGGCTCCTGGGGAGAGCAGATAGAGTGAATGCAGGCTCCTGGGGAGAGCAGATATAGTGAATGCAGGCTCCTGGGGAGACCAGATATAGTAAATACAGGCTCCTGGGGAGAGCAGATAGAGTGAATGCAGGCTCCTGGGGAGACCAGATATAGTGAATGCAGGCTCCTGGGGAGACCAGATATAGTGAATGCAGGCTCCTGGGGAGACCAGATATAGTGAATGCAGGCTCCTGGGGAGACCAGATATAGTGAATGCAGGCTCCTGGGGAGACCAGATATAGTAAATACAGGCTCCTGGGGAGAGCAGATATAGTGAATGCAGGCTCCTGGGGAGACCAGATCTAGTGAATGTAGAGTCCTAGGGAGACCAGATATAGTGAATGCAGGCTCCTGGGGAAACCAGATATAGTGACTAACCTTTCCTTGCTCTGGCTAACATACACCAAGGACCTATTCACACACTGGCCACCAGGGGGAGGACTGGGCCGGGGGGAAATTGCCCCCCTGGCCGCTCTGATGCCCCATAAAAAGGCTGCACCGCTTCTGCCACAGACATGTCTAAAGGATTCCTGGTAGAGAGAAGTAAAAAGTCCCCACCACTGACCTACTGAGTGCGGGATAAAGTGAAGGACAGAGCGCAGGCCCCCCCCCCCAGCATGGATGGTGTAAACTGTGTCTGAGTAGAGGCCGGTTCCATGCCCCACTGGAGACTCTCCTCCCCTGCCAGCCCCAACCGAACTGTCCCAGCTCCCTCTAACCGCCCCCTGCAGGCCAGGTCAGGAACCCAGATTCGGCCCGTGAGTAGGGAGTACCTGGAGTGGAGCTTTAGCTTGGAATGGGGGTCAGGAGGCGGCCAGAGAGCGGGAGGAGGGCAGAGTCGCTGCACCATGGGCTTCTGGTTTGTACTTGCCCCCTGGGCCGAAAGTTGCCAGTCAGCCCCTGCTGGCCACATGCTGAAACGCTCTGTGCTCACATACGGGCAGCTGTCAGTTTTGGGATGCAGTGAGGTGCAGCAGGGGGTGGCGTGGTCTGCATTTTAGCGCATCGCGAAGGCACTTCATATCATTGTGCAGCAAAGCTGAGCGTTGCGACACACAGCACCTTCCTGTGCGCGGAGATAAAATGCAGCACATAAACAATTTAACGCCAGCCTTTACTGAAATGAGAATGGGACACCTAGAACTATGGGTTTCTTTGGTGACTGGCATTCTAACAGTACAGAAAAATAGGTGAATGGGCCCTTAAAGCTGAAGCTAAAATGCCAGAGTTATCTGTCCTGTTAGTGAATGCAGCAACACTTTATTACCGAGATCCATTCTCACTCTGTTCTGTATTTCCCGGTAAAAGCTGCGGTATGATTCCACACCTATGTCTTCTGTGTCGGTACAAGAGGATATATATTGTGCTGTTCACTGAATTGTTAAAAAAGAAAAAAAAAAGCATTTATTTTTTATTTTGATTATGGCTTACAGCTAGTTAAACCCAAAAATTCAGTATCCCAGAGAAGTAGAACAAGTAAAAAAAAAAAAAAAAAAAAAAAAAGGATTTTTAATACAGAAATGTTGGCTTAGTGAAAAGTCTGTCCATGTACAGTGTAGTATACACTCAGTACTTGGTCGGGGCTCCTTTTGCATGAATTACTGCATCAATGCGGCGTGGCATGGAGGCGATCAGCCTGTGGCACTGCTGAGGTGTTATGGAAGCCCAGGGTGCTTTGATAGCTCCTCTGCATTGTTGGGTCTGGTGTCTCTCATCTTCCTCTTCATAATACACCACAGATTCTCTATGGGGTTTATGTCAGGCGAGTTTGCTGGCCAATCAATCACAGTGATACCATGATCATGTGACCAGGTATTGGTAGTTTTGGCAGTGTGGGCGGTGCCAAGTACTGCTGGAAAATGAAATCAGCATCTCCATAAAGCTGGGGAAGCATAAAGTGCTCTAAAATTTCCTGCTAGAGGGCTGCGATGACTTTGGACTTGATATAACACAGTGGACCAAAACCAGCAGATGACACGGCTCCCCAAATCATCACTGACTGGGGAAACTTCACACTGGACCTCATGCAATTTGGATTCTCTTCCTCCAGTCTCTGGGACCTTGATTTCCAAATGAAAAGCAAAATTTTCCAGTCCGTGTGGACAGCCTTCCCAGAGGAGTTGAAGCTGTTATAGCTGCAAAGGGTGGGCCAACTCAATATTGAACCCTACGGATTAAGACTGGGATGCCATTAAAGTTCATGTGTGTGTGTAAAGGCAGGCGTCCCAATACTTTTGGCAACAAAGTGTACGCTGGGATCCTCAAACTACGGCCCTCCAGCTGTTGCAGAACTACACATCCCATGAGGCATTGTAAAACTCTGACAATCACAGACATGACTAGGCATGATGGGAGATGTAGTTCCTGAACAGCTGGAGGGCCATAGTTTGAAGACCCTTGGCTACAGTATATACACATGTAAATACACACACAGTATATAGGTCAGTGTGTACAGTGTGTTAGAGAGACTTTGCTGTCAGAAAGGAGGATTTTTGTAGAAGACATACTATGTTTTTTTTTTTCATGTCAGAAAAAGTGCGGGGACACCGTGACCTCAGCACACAGGTACAGGATTTACACGCTCAGCAGGCAACGGTGACAGGTCAGACCAGGAGCAGACTGAAGATGAACTGCTAGGGGCCAAGTCTGCCATAACGAGAGTGCATGCTGTGTGCACATCTAGGAAGCAACCTGTCAGGGAAGAAGTATGGACCCCGTGTTTGCTGATCCGTGGATGCATCAGGATCATCATTGTACTGCACTTCACAACCATCGGATCCCAAAAAAAAAAAAGTTTATATATATATATATTTTTTTTTTTAAGAAACACACCTCCAACATGCACACAGGTTGGTTTCATGTCAGGGAAAGAAAGAGGAGAAGAGCTGCATCTTGAAAAACACCAGCAAAAGGCCATTAGAATATTAATTTCCCATTAAAACTTTGGTCATGCAGACCAAAAAAAAATATAAAAAAATAAATAAAAATATGAACACCTGATGATGAATGCCTTTGCTAATAAAGAAAGTTAGAGTTAGGGTTGGCATTTATCGACAAAGCCAAGTGATCACCAAGTCACATGACTGTTGATAAGCAAAAGGTTCACGTTATTTGGCAATGTGGCATTTTATATTAAGGCACTCCAACAAGTGGCTTTTTTTTTCTGGCACAAAGGTTCCTAGGGCATCTTAAGCCACAGCTTTGTGGCTAAGTAGAGGGTTTAGGGTAGCGCTGGGTTCCTCTGCACCTGAATATCAAACGTCATGTTTCCAGCAAACAAGGAGCCATTTTCTGGCACAAGGACAAGTCTGGGATCGGTGAAAGGAGGGTACTGTGGAAACTACATCTCAGTCAACAACTGGTTGTACCACCATTTGTATATCAGGGCTTTGTAATCTATATAAAATGTTATCTTTTACTACACCACAGCTTAGATGGAAAGACAAAATGTTTGTTTCTCTTTTTGTTGGGGTTGCCGACAAAGTTCCATTAGAGGTAAAAAAATAAATAAATAAAATAATAACAACAAACTATATATATATATATATATATATATATATATATATATATATATATATATATATATATATAAATAAGCACATATATATATATATATATATATATATATATATACACACACACACACACACACACACACACACACACACACATACATACACACATATATGCTGTATTATATATGCTGTATATATGGTGGAAAAACATTGTAGAAGAAAACGAATAGCAGGCCGCTGAGGTCAGTATCAAATAAATAACACTTTACTAAAATAAGCAGCACGCTAACATTGAAGTTAACATGAAACAGCATGGATAGGGAACACTTGAGACCAAGCAGCCATTATCAAACAAACTAGTATAGATATTAGCGGCAGGGTTTTAGGCTGTAGAGGAGGCTGTCATGCTCGTGTGCAGCCTAGAACGCCACCGCCAAGATCTATACTTTCAGCTTGCTGGCTCCCTGTCATCTTTGGGCTCCGTTTACTCAGTGATGCCTACAGCCTCACACAGATTACAGCTGCTTGGTCTCAGGTGTTCCCTATCCATGTTGTTTCATGCTAACTTCAATGTAATTGTGCTGCTTATTTTAAAGAAGTGTTTTTTTTTTTTATTTGATACTGACCTCAGCACCCTGCCATTCGTTTTCTTCTACATTGAGGTGATCCTACCCAAATCTTCTGCAGGAGCTGCAGAGGTTCCAGTCGCTGCCCCTTCTCCTGTTCAGCCATCCATCCAGTTGCCTCATCCATTCCTCTACCCTGTTGATGGTCTACAGTTTCAGAATAAAATTCCAATGGACCAAGGGAGTTTGCACTTCCCCTAGGAGCGCCATACTTGTACACTCTTTGGATACGGTGGCAACCCATGTACAGGCGGTCCCAGGGGTTACAAACAAGAAAGGGACTGTAGGTTTGTTCTTAAGTGGAATTTGGTTTTAAGTCAGAACAGGTACATTTTTTAAATTTTAACTCCAGCCATTTAAAGTTTTTGGGATAGCATAGGGAAGGGTGAACACCTCTGTACCATTTGTTTTGCTGTCTGTACCCCTGTTCAGAAGATTTCTCCTCACCTTCTGTCCCTATGACAACTGTATTTTGAAAATTTTGGGTTGTTGTGGAAACAAGGATTGGTGATAAAGTGAAGACACCCTTTTCCCATGAGAACTATTACAGGAGTGAATTTCCCTTCCTAGGGCTAGATTTCTCCTCACTTCCTGTTGTCCCTCTCCGTTTGTATGTAATAGTCGTTTGTAAGTCGGAGGTTTGTAACCCTGGGACCACCTGCATACCTTCCCCCCAGCAAGGTATGGTGGGTGGCGCTACTAAACCTACTGCCTGGCAACTGGCCGCCCAGTCCCGAGTGCCATCCTGTGGCAGAGGTCCCACCTTTTCCAGGATTCAGCTATGGTTTCCATGTTGACTGCAGCATTCTGAGTAACTCAGTAATGGTTTTCGAGCACTGCTCAAAAGGAAAAACCCTCTTCCTGATGTAAAAGTATCCAGAATCCTGCTCAGCCTGCCCAGGTAAACGGCTCATTGCTTTTCCAGGAAGTCTGCATGGAGTGTGTAGAATTGCAGATGCCACCATTCCCCGGCATGCAGAGGATGTGTGATACCGGGCAGCGTTTATAGCAGATAATAGACACCAATTAGCAAGCTCTGTGTAATCCCCATAAGGAGCAGCTGGGAGGGAAGCACGGTGAGCTTAAAGGGTCACTCCGACCAAAACCAACTGTTTAGTCCTCAGTAGATGAAGAGGGACACTCCTCATTGTATTGGTTTCATCAGATCAATTATTTTATGTTCTCAAGAAGAATTGTGAACATCGGAGAACCTTTTCTGCAGCAGAATAGGGGAGACTCTGGAGGTGTGCAGATGAGAGCAGGGAACTGTGCGATGGAGCTCTCCCTGTCCAAGACAGACATCTGTATTGGTAAAGTATATACAGTATTTGTATTCATGGCAGAGTGCGGGGCTCTGGAGGGTCTGTACAGCAAGCTGGGCATTTGGATTTCTCCGGGTTTTTAATGCCGGAACGGGGTCTGGAGCTTGAAGGCTCCAAAATGTCTTGGGTGGGATGAAGCCTCCAGTCCTCTGTCCTGGTCTTACTGGAGACCTGCAGATTGGGTGAGGGTGTGCACACTTGGTGGCTTGGGTGAGGGCCGGTTTACACCAGGGATTGCACAGAACGCTCTTGCATTCCTGTGCCATTTGGCTGCACTGCATTGTCAGGCCATTCATGCAAATTGACTGAAATTTCACCAAAAGTAGTCCATGTAGTAGTTCAACCGGATCATATTGTATTGCACCATGCAATCTGGTGCAGGCAAACACACTGCGTGTGTGACTTGCGTTTGGGGCAGACATGGGAGTAAGTCACACATGTGCAAGTCACAAGCAAGTCTCAAGTCTTAACCTTCAAGTCTCAAGCAAGTCCCAAGTTACTGTGGTGAAAAGCAAGCAAGTCAAGTCGAGTCCCTGATATTAGTCAAGCAAGTCAAGTCAAGTCATTTATTTTGGTCAAGTCACAAATTAAGTCAAAATACTGATCTACCCCAATTTTCACCTTTAAATCAGTTAAAAGTCAGTGGTCAGCAAAGGTTTTGTTTTATTATCAACATTAACAAAACTGCTTAGTACTTTTTTTCTTGGCATATTAAAGAAACACTTTGAATGCCCAAACAGCTCAAAATCCTTTGTCCGGTCATGTTTCAACACCACAGTCACTAAAAACATGTTAAGTATTTCCATTGTTAAACAGCCAGTGTCCTAAAAATCAGAACACACTGAGGTGCTTTAAGTGACTGTGGTGTCAGAAACATAACAGGCACAATAATTTTGCTTTACCACATCTTGAGAAAATGCAAATATTTTATAACTTAAAAAAGTAAAGTCATTTCGAGTCATATGTCTCAAGTCAAAGTCAAGTCTCAAGTCATGAATACCAAATCAAAGTCAAGTCGAGTATTTTATTCATTTTAGTCAAGCAAGTCTCAAGTCCTCAAACTGGTGACTTAAGTCAAGTCATGTGACTCAAGTCCCCCACCTCTGGTTTGGGGTGTCATTAGCATTGCACTGACATCTGTAGCAGATGGCAAGGGCAATGCATTCTGAATGTGGTGTGGGAAACTCACACGGAACGCACGTTTCCCACACTGCGTTCTTGTGTGAATGGGTCCTGAAGCTCAGGTATGCAGCCAGGAGGGAGTGCAGCCATCTGGGAGACAGGTGATCCACTCTTGAGGTTTGCACTCCATGCTGGAAGAGAGACTCCATGTTCGTCAAGCTAAGACAGACTATGTCCATCAAGCTAAGAGTTGAGGCAGCTAAACAAGTCTGGGAGGCAGAACTGGGTCTACTAAAAGAGTCCAGGAGACTGAGGATAATTTGAGGTCTCAGAGGAGTGAGAGCCCGGGATGTCAGGAGAACTCCTATGGAGAGAACAGGAGTGGCCCATACAGCTGGATGTGGGACTACAGGCTAAGGGAGCCAGGAGAGCTGGTGGAACACTGCTGAAGTAAACCATCAAGTGAGACAATCTTTTGCTCCCGGGCACCCCTTTATATTCACCTAAGTTTACATTAAGTATGGAGGAGCAGAAACGTCACCCCAAGACAGGAAATGAGGGAAGAAACTACAACAGCAACACAGAAAATTAATATTAAAGCAAAAGTAAGCATTTCATACACTGCAAAAAAAAATAAAAGGATGTATTTGAAAATACATCGGAGCTCAATGGGGACAAATATCATGCTGGATATCTATACTGGTATGGACTGCGTAATATGTGAGGATCTATACTGGTATGGACTGGGTAATGTGTTAGGATCTATACTGGTATGGACTGCGTAATATGTGAGGATCTATACTGGTATGGACTGGGTAATGTGTTAGGATCTATACTGGTATGGACTGAGTAATGTGTTAGGATCTATACTGGTATGGACTGGGTAATGTGTTAGGATCTATACTGGTATGGACTGGGTAATGTGTTAGGATCTATACTGGTATGGACCGGGTAATGTGTTAGGATCTATACTGGTATGGACTGGGTAATGTGTTAGGATCTATACTGGTATGGACTGGGTAATGTGTTAGGATCTATACTGGTATGGACTGGGTAATGTGTTAGGATCTATACTGGTATGGACTGGGTAATGGGTTAGGAAGGAAAGGATGCCACATCATTTGATTTTCAGGGTGTCTTTGAATGCAGCCCCCTGTAGGTTAATTTTCATTTCCATCAAAGTGAAATAATGATGCAGCAGGCTAGTCCATTTTACTGAAACTGAATTGCAGCAACTCAAAAAAACAGTACTCAGTAGTTTGTATGGCCCCACATGCTTGTATGCATGCCTGACAACATCGGGGCATTCTCCTAATGAGACAACGGATGGTGTCCTGGGGTATTTCCTCCCAGATCTTGGCCAGGGCATCACTGAGCCCCTGAACAGACTGAGGTGCAATCTGGTGGTGTCAGATGGGCCGAAACATAATGTCCCAGAGGTGTTCTATTTGACTTAGGTCAAGCAAATGGGGGGGGCTATTCAATGGTATCAATTCCTTCATCCTCCAGGAACTGGCTGCATACGCTCACCACGCGAGGCTGCACCAGAAGAAACCCAGGACCCACTGCACCAGAATAGGGTCTGACAATGTGTCCAAGGAGTTCATCCCAATACCTAATGGCAGTCAGGGTGTCATTGTCTAGCCTGTAGAGGTCTGTGCGTCCCTCCATGGATTTGCCTCCCCAGACCATCACTGACCCACCACCAAACCGGTCATGCTGAACGATGTTAGAGGCAGTATAACGTTCTCCACGGCTTCTCCAGACTATTTCATGTCTGTCACATGAGAGCAGGTTCACCCTGAGCACATCTGTGAATAGCACAGGTGGTAGACCTGCCATTTCTGTCAATGACAAATGCCAATCGAGCTCCATGGTGCTGGGCAGGGAGCACAGGGCCCACTAGAGAACGTTGGGCCCTCAGGCCCTCATGAAGTCGGTTTCTGATTGTTTGGTCAGAGACCTTCACACCAGTGGCCTGCTGGAGGTCATTTTGTAGGGCTCTGGCAGTGCTCATCCTGTTCCTCCTTGCACCAAGGAGCAGATACCGGTCCTGCTGATGGGTTAAGGACCTTCTATGGTCCTGTCCAGCTCTCCTAGAGTAACTGTCTGTCTCCTGGAATCTCCTCCGTGCTCCTGAGACTGTGCTGGGAGACACAGCAAACCTTCTGGCAGTGGCACGTATTGATGGGCCATCCTGGAGGAGTTGGACTGCCTGTGCAACCTCTATAGGTTCCAGGTATCCCCTCATGCTACCAGTACTGACACTGACCCCAGCCAAATGTAAGACTAGTGAAAAACTGTCAGAAAAGATGAGTGGGGAAAAAATGTCAGTTGCCTCCACCTGTAAAACCATTCCTGTTTTGGAGATCGTCTCATTGTTGCCCATCTAGCGCACCTGTTGTTAATTTCATTAACACCAAAGCAGCTGAAACTGATTAACAACCCCCTCTGCTACTTAACTGACCAGATCAATATCCCAGGTGTTTAAATGACTTGGTGCTATACTCTGATTAAAAAAGGTTACTTTAATTTTTTTGAGCAGTGTATTATTGTAGGGGAAGAATAGAACTCCTGTCAGATTTTTATTGCGGTCTGTGTCCTTGTTGCAGACTTTGGCTAAACCGTTGGCACCAGAACCATACATGATGGAGAATCTTCAAACTGACCTCCGGGATATTAAATCCATCAGTCATGTATCCTCTTCTAAAATCTTCTTCTAGATCTGTGCAGTAATCCAGTGTGAGACTTCCTGTAATAAAGACCGCTCACTGCTGCTCTCTCTCCTTGTGCAGGGGGACTGGTCTGGTCTCCGCCCCCTCCTGCAGTGGGTGGAGCCTATTGGGCTCCTCCCACAGCTCTGCTCTGTCCCATTTTGCAGTAACTGTTCTTCTCTTCCGCCCCTGCCTGTAGTTTTCTGTGGTGGGTGGAGTCTGCTGGGCCCCACCCACAGCTTTGCTCTGTCCTTGTGCAGGGTGAATGGTCTGGTCTCCGCCCCCTCCTGTAGTTTTCTGTAGTGGGTGGAGCCTGCTGGCCCCCTCTTCAAGCTCTGCTCTTTCTCCTTTTGCAGTAACTGGCCTCGTCTCCGCCCCCCTTATGTAGTTTTCTGTAGTAATCCAGTGTGAGACTTCCTGTAATAAAGACCGCTCACTGCTGCTCTCTCTCCTTGTGCAGGGGGACTGGTCTGGTCTCCGCCCCCTCCTGCAGTGGGTGGAGCCTGCTAGGCCCCTCCCATAGCTCTGCTCTTTTAACTCCCACAGCTCTGTTCTCTGCACAGGCTATGCACAGCCCTGTAATGAGGTCACTGCAACTTTTACAAGGTAATATCTGAGTATGCAGAAGCATTTGGTGCACACAAAGTCGGTTTAACTATTCCTCAATGGCTTCAAAAGATATAAATTATTTTTTTTTATGCCTAGAGCTCAACTTTAATGTGACTTCAGCCAAAGTTTTTAGGATAGGCTCAGTAGTATCTGGTAATCAAAAAGGTCTATGGGACCCTGTGTGGTCAAAAAGGTCTATGGGACCCTGTGTATGCCCCCCCCCCCCCCATTTTGTCTATACGCTTCAGATTGGCGGTCAGGTTGTGTCCTTGTAAGGAAGGTTTCCTGCACTTCCTTCCCCTGATGAAGTTTCAATGTTTCTTATTAAGAAAAAAAAAAGAAGAAGGAAACAAAGTAACCAACATTCATTTTAAAAAGCTTGGAAGCTGAAAATGTATCAATTGTACTTACTTGCCAAGGCCTTCTCGTAGTTTTTCCCCATAGAGATAAAGTTCCTAAGGCAAGGGTTAAACTGTTCCATAATCGTCTGAAATACAAAAGGAAGGAGGAGATTTCACAAAGAATTCCATCATCACCTAAAATATCTACAAACAGAATATACTGGAAGTTTTCATGGTCTCCAACTAGAACGAACAGTAAAACCATTTTTTTTTTTTTTTTTTATATGAAGTGGAGAGCGATTCGAGATCCTTCAACCACTTCAGCTCCGGAAAGGTTTACCCCCTCCCACTTTTTTTCAAAGGACAGTGTAAAAACAAAATAAACTTTAAAATGTGCAGAATATCAGCACATATTAGCTATCGGCCTGAAGGGTGGCCAGAAAATCGGTATCAGCCCTGAAAAAAGGATAAATTGGTCGATCCCTATTTTTTTTTTTTAATGGCAAGCGGTCAACAACCTATAGCGGGACTGCAACATTGCGGCAGACAAATCGGATACCAAGTGACACTTTTTGGGGACCAGTGACACCAATACAGTGATCAGTGCTAAAAAAATATGCACTGTCACTGTAGTAAGGGAGTATGGTTTATTTAGGGCCGGTTGTTCTCACACACCTTCATTTTCGGAACCTTCAGTTTTCTAATGGTTAGTGGAGTGAAAGCAACCTTTGTATTTCACCATAGGGACAACAAAATTTAAAAAGGTGCAAGATGGAAATTTTTGCTCAAACTAATGAAATTAACCTCCAAATTTACAAATTCTTCCAGTTGTGATCTGATTTCCTGTTAGAGGGTGGCTACGTTCATTCTCCCTGATCCCACTGTATGTAGGAAGATACAAGATAGCCACCCTCTCTTCATAGCTTCTGGGATAGACTATGGGATTTGAATAGTGCATACTAGAGCAGAGCACATCACCGCAGCTGACATGCACTAGCATTCTACTGGGGTGTGGACAGCTTTGCGGATGCACTTTTAATAGCAATTCTAAAATCTACTTAATATGCTGGGTGGAGGGTGGTGAAAGGGGATGGTGGAGGATGGTGATGAAAGGAGATAGGATGATGGCAGAAAGGTGGAGGTTGTAAAATGTGGCGATGGAGGAGGATGATGATGATGGTGGAGGAAGGTGGTGATCGTGAAGGAGGGTGGGGATGATGGTGGAGGAAAGTGATAGGATAGGATGTTGGTGGGTGGAAGGTGGTGGTGATAGTGGGTAGGAAGGTGGTAGAGGGCAGGGTGCGGTACAGAGAAGGGTGGTGGTGGAGGAAGGGGGTAGAGTGCGAGATTCGATACACAGGAAGGTGGCGGTGGAAGGTGGTGGTGATGGTGTTGGAGGGAACCTGGTGGTGGTGGTAAAGGGAAGGTGGTGGTGGTAAAGGTGGAGGGAAGTCAGTGGTGATGGTGAAGGTGGAGGGAAGGCAGTGGTGATGGTGAAGGTGGAGGGAAGGCAGTGGTGATGGTGAAGGTGGAGGGAAGGCTGTGGTGATGATGAAGGTGGAGGGAAGGCTGTGGTGATGATGAAGGTGGAGGGAAGGCTGTGGTGATGATAAAAGTGGAGGGAAGGCTGTGGTGATGATAAAAGTGGAGGGAAGGCTGTGGTGATGATAAAGGTGGAGGGAAGGCTGTGGTGATGATGAAGGTGGAGGGAAGGCTGTGGTGATGATGAAGGTGGAGGGAGGCTGTGGTGATGATGAAGGTGGAGGGAAGGCTGTGGTGATGGTGAAGGTGGAGGGAAGGCTGTGGTGATGGTGAAGATGGAGGGAAGGCTGTGGTGATGGTGAAGGTGGATGAAAGGCTGTGGCGATGATGATGATGAAGTTGGAGGAAAGGCTGTGGTGATGATGAACGTGGAGGGAAGGCTGTGGTGATGGTGAAGGTGGAGGGAAGGCTGTGGTGATGGTGAAGGTGGAGGGAAGGCTGTGGCGATGATGAAGGTGGAGGGAAGGCTGTGGCGATGATGAAGGTGGAGGGAAGGCTGTGGTGATGATGAAGGTGGAGGGAAGGCTGTGGTGATGATGATGATGAAGGTGGAGGGAAGGCTGTGGTGATGGTGAAGATGGAGGGAAGGCTGTGGTGATGGTGAAGGTGGAGGGAAGGCTGTGGCGATGATGATGATGAAGTTGGAGGAAAGGCTGTGGTGATGATGAAGGTGGAGGGAAGGATGTGGTGATGGTGAATGTGGAGGGAAGGCTGTGGTGATGGTGAAGGTGGAGGGAAGGCTGTGGCGATGATGAAGGTGGAGGGAAGGCTGTGGTGATGATGAAGGTGGAGGGAAGGCTGTGGTGATGATGAAGGTGGAGGGAAGGCTGTGGTGATGATGAAGGTGGAGGGAAGGCTGTGGTGATGATGAATGTGGAGGGAAGGCTGTGGTGATGATGATGATGATGATGATGATGATGATGATGATGATGAAGGTGGAGGGAAGGCTGTGGTGATGATGATGATGAAGGTGGAGGGAAGGCTGTGGTGATGATGAAGGTGGAGGAAAGGTGGTGGAGGAAGGTGGTAGAGGGCGAGGTTCGGTATAGAGGAAGGTGGTGATGATGGTAGGAAGGTAGTGGTGAAGGTGGTAGGAAGGTGGTTTACGGCAAGGCTCAGTATAGAAGAAAGTGGTGGCAATGGTGGAGAAAGGTGGTAAAGGGTGAGGTTCGGTATAGAGGAAGGTGGTGGTGATGGTGTAAGAAGGTGGTGGTGATGGTGGGAGGAAGAGGTTCGGTATAGAGAAAAGTATGGTGATGGTGGAAGGAAGGTGGCTGATGGCGAGGCTCAGCATAGAAGAAGAAGGTGGTGGTGGGAGGAAGGTGGTAGAGGGTGAGGTTCAGGTGGGAGGCAGGTGGTAGAAGGTGAGGTTCAGTATAGAGGAGAAGTATTCAGTTTTGTTACATTTTCTAAGACACAAATAAATAAAATGATAGAAATGCGTGTTTTCTGCATTTCTGGAATATGGAGTATCTGCAATTACTGGCTTTTAGGTGTTCAGGGATCTCGGCTCATTCTCGCTTCGAATACAAAGCATTTTCGTTACCAAGGAGACTAAAAGCAGCTGACTCAGACCCCCATTTTCTGCTGCTGCTCCAGCGGGATTCTAGGGAATCACTAGACCACAATACAGATCAGATCATAGTTACAGGTATTGCCTCGCCCACTGCAATTCTGAAGGCAAAGATTTCGAATTCCCCCAAAAACACCCAACCACCAATTAGCTGTAGAGGGATGAGGGGGGGGGGGGGGGGAGGTGGCAGGATCAGGAGGGATGGTATTCTACAAGTGTTTTGTAGTGGAGTACAAAACAGGACAGGGATTTGGAGTCGGCTGTGTGGGCAGGTTCCAGCTACCGTTCCCAACCCCCCCCCCCCCTCACATTTATGATGGTTCCCCCATTGTATGGAGTGGAATATCTGTCACCAGCTGTACCGCAAAGATATACAGAAGGTGCCTCCCTGGGTCATTGTATTCTGACATGCACAGGACGACAAATCATTGGAGATAAACCTTCCCCAATACAGAGTATAGGACACACCAGTATGGGGGCTAATACATTCACAGGACCACAAATCATTGCCGATAAACCTTCCCCAATAGAGAATACAGGACACACCAGTATGGAGCTAATACATTTACAGGACCACAAATCATTGGAGATAAACTTTCCCCAATACAGAGAACAGGACACACCAGTATGGGGGCTAATACATTCTCAGGACCACATATCATTGGAAATAAACCTTCCCCAATACAGAGTATAGGACACACCAGTATGGGGGCTATGCTGCCTGTACACCAGGACAAACTCCTAGGAAGTTTTTCAAATTTTGAACTTCAAAATTTTCTCTACCACCACCAACCCTTTGAAAAACAAAGGAGGAGGACTCAATAGTAGGAATCTTAAGTCTAACTCCATGTTTACTTTCCCTTTAAATAGTTAATTTGGGCCAAGCTGGGTCAGACAAACCATTTCCTTCACTAACCGGAGCACGATGTATAAACGGTATGTGGCCTCCGCTATATTCAATATACAGCACTTCCCGTCCCACTCCCGGAACAAGAATCTAGTGGGGCTGAGTGCTTCTCATTAACACGGCAATGGTATTTATGAGGCTTTTGTATTTGCTCCATTGAAAATAAATAAATAAATAAATCACAAATGCGGGATAAATGCCCAGGAAAGCTTTTCTAGTGGGAATTCCTTAAAGGGGAAGGATGTAGAGGAAAAGATCTGCTTTGAGGTGTGGTCAGGTTGTGGTGTGATGCCATTTCTCTGAATGCTCTGCAGGATGGATTTGTATACTTTGAAGAACTTGTTGCCAGAAAGTTGGTTGTTTTTGCATGTTTGACAAAGAGTGGGGGGTCATAATTCCAGGTGCTGTTCCAACTCTTATGATTACTACCTAGCACTGTCAGTATTGATGGCCAGTTCATGCTTTTGCCCGCACACAGAAGCGAATGGGAGCCACCACACAGCTGTTCTGAACAACCAGGAGTGGCTGAAGCTGTTCTGTCCTAGTGCTTTCCCAGTGCATTCTGGGATACAGGAACCTCCACTGCCTCTCCCCCATTGCCCAGCTAGCATGCCATAAATTCTTCATCAACACGCCATAAGTGCAGGTACGGTGCGGTTAAGGCATGTCACCATTGACTTTAATGAAGGCGGCTGATAGGTGGCGAAGCCTCCTATAAATGATATACTGCCAAATTCCTAACACAAAACACTATTGTTACTGTGCGAACAGCATTGTGTGAGGCTTTAGAGTCATCAATGCTGCAGAAACATGGGGGGGGGGGAACAAGCCCCAAGTCAATGAAATAGAAAGAGAGGAGGAAGACCAGACAGTAGTTTTTGCAATCGTCCTGCACTCCCTGCCATTCCTCCAGGGCCCCTCTCCACCATGAAAGTATCTTTCCACCAAAAACAATACAAGGGACTCCAACACACAGGTAAAGATTCTTACTTACTTCATGTCAGAATCACCAAACTGCCCCCTACAGCCACAGCATAGCCCACCCCTAATCACAATATGATAAGCAAAAACACTGCCCCCTTTGGTCCCACACGACTGCAGCATGGACATGACACCCCCACCTCACATGTGGAAGAGCTGCATATATTACGGATTCTGCCCTAAGAGGGAGTTCATACATTGCTCAGCATGTCCCTGCAGCTGCCATTTTCTGCCCAGCCTTGACTCTAAAGTGCCCAAAGACATCCAAGGGCGGCTACAAACCGGTCAGCTGAGCACTGCATCTATTTCTAGAAGAGGCTTGTTGAAAGCATAGACCCTGGAAAGGGCATCTTAATAGATCATCATTGGGTGCAGGAAGAACAAAAAAAAAAAAAATTGATTTTTTTTAAGAACTTACCGTAAAATCCAGTTTTCTCTATCGTCCATTGACAGACGCAGCAGCAATGCTTCTTTACCCTTGGGTTATGCGCCATCTACAGGAGTAGAGAAGCATTGCTGCTGTGTCTGTCAATGGACGATAGCGAAAACTGGATATTTGTAAGAACTTACCGTAAAATCCTTTTCTCTGAAGTCCATTGACAGACGCAACAACAATGCTTCTTTACTCCTGTAGATGGCGCATAACCCAAGGGTAAAGAAGCATTGCTGCTGCATCTGTCAATGGACAATAGACAAAATAGATCTAAAAAAAAAAAAAAAAGAAGGGGGGGGGGGGTTGTTCTAGAAAAAGGGAGACTGCACAGATTTACCAATCAGGGGGATCGCCAGGTAGTTTTCAGATGGCAGTAACACGACAAAATATGGCAGGGAAATCTACCCACCAACCTTTCCTCAACCCCGATTAGCCCCCAGCTGTCACAATGGTCCATTTGCTTCAGCACGTTGAGTCCCTGACCTAGAACGCATGCAGATCAATAGCTCCATCGTTATTGGCGTCATTTGTTTCAGGCCACTAACTTCAAGAACTGAAGCAAGACAGCAAAGCAACCATCAGAACGTCAGCCTCCAGGTTCCCCACATTATGGAGATTTCTCACCAAGAGAATTAAACCAGCTGATGACTTAACCTCCTGGAGCCTGGAGCTGAAATCTCACTTTTGGTTGAAAGATCTCTTTCAAAGAGACCGGTTGCCAGACCATTAATTTCAACAAAAAACCTTGATTACATGTCCATTTAGCAGTAAAATCCTCCTGTTTATTAGGTATCCTGAGCCTCCTGCTGGGTGCCACTATCTTGGATGTGATGTCGGCAGCCCCAGCAGACTCGCCTAAAACGTACAACTGAAGTCTCCAGCATGACATCCGTCTAAAATTCCCGAATTCAATTACTTTGCGATACACAAACCTCAAAGTCAACAAAAAAATGGATTCCTTGATCTTCCCTGGCTGAGCCCAAGCCTCCTTCATTGGGGTCTCACATGCTCCCCCCTCCCCAACACTGCAGCTCACAGTGGGAGGATTCACCAAAGGCAGTACTGCCAATCCAGACAGCAGTGGGCAGAGCTACGTGCTGACTGACTTGTAAATTAGTAGGGACAATCCTGATAACCACACCCCCTGCTACATCCCCCACTATAGTGCAGGCAGGCATCGCCTACATGAGAGTGACAGCCCACTCTGGTTTAGTCACATAATTTCCCCTGTGTTAGCCAGTGGCAGCTGCAGGGGAGAGGAGGGAGCACCAACAACAAATGGGGAGGATGATGGGAGAGACCACTAAGCGCCGCAGGGGGGGGCGGGGCGGGGGATCGGGAGATTGCCACTCCCGAAAGTGTTGGCTTCCTCCAATGACTACAGAAAGATTTCTCTGGGTTGGAGTTTGGCAAGATTGGAGGTTGGCAGGAGCGGCCAGCACAGGTGCAGCATTAATGGGCAGTTTGGGTTGAGGAGGGGGTCTCGAAACGTTGACTCCAGCCAAAAAGAATTTTAAATATTGGATGGGGTGGGAAAAGTTCCGCTTTTTGCCTTCTAATGTGACCCCACAGGTGGGGAAATAATTACCAAACCTGAAGCTCTCTCCTGCCCATTGTATCCGAAAAAGCAAAAGGCTGAATAAACTTCATAAACAACTCGATGGAGTTGGTTTTGTATTTCAAGTTTCAACTTTTTTTCTACACATCTCACCTTCCTTCTCCTTCTCACCTTCTGAGGGCCGTCCTCTGTAAATATCTAACTCACATGTCCTCAGGTACAGCCAACAGGTCACCCCACCCCCTCCTCTGCCCTCCCCATGTCATTCCACGGCACCGGCTTCGAAGGACTACATTGCTGCTGGCTGCTGCCGTGTGATCGCCTCAAATATTAACCCTTTCTACACAAATCACATCCACTAAAACCGGTTTTCTAGATTTCACAAAAAAAAAAAAAATAATAAATTTTCCAAGTGTCAATTCAGTCTTCATGTTCCACTGGGGAGCGATTAAATGGTCACAAAGTTTTTAGGCAGACGTAAAACCTAAATAAAAAAGGGCAAGTAGTAATGTGCATGAAAGAATCAAAGAAATCAAATAAATGCATATTAACCCAACATACATACATACCTACCTACCTACATTATATATATATATATATATATATATATACACACATATATACATATATACATACATACACACACAGTGCTTTAAGTGGGCCGGTATGCACTGGTGCAATGCCACTTCCAAATATGGCTCTTGAGCATACCGCCACCTCTTTCCATACGCCTTAGCGTACCAGTACGCTCATTTTGGACATCTGCGCCTTCAATTGCCCCCCCTCCCCCCCCCCCCCAAGAATATTTCCCTCTCCAGAGCCAGACCAGTCACCACCAGTGAGTCCCCCCTGCTCCGGAGTCCCAGCCCAGGCCAGGGGGGTGCTCTGTGGGGACCCTGATGTGGGGTGGGCAAAAAAATGTATAGGCCATAATAGAGTACCGGCACCTCTTTTGGGCCACTTAAAGCACTATATATATATACATATATATATATATATCTCCATCTATATATCTATATATAGTGTCACTCATTATAAAGTACTGTGGAAAATTGGGTATTTCATTTGGAAATGAAGGTCCCACAGTCTGGAGGAGGAGTGGAGAGGCACAGAATCCAAGTTGCATGAGGTCCAGTGTGAAGTTTCCACAGTCAGTGATGATTTGGGGAGCCGTGTCATCTGCTGGTGTTGGTCCATTGTGTTTTATCAAGTCCAAAGTCAGTGTACCCCTCTACCAGGACATTCTAGAGCACTTCATGCTTCCCTCTGCTGACCAGCTTTATGGAGATGCCGATTTAATTTTCCAGCAGGACTTGGCACCGCCCACACTGCCAAAAACACCAATACCTGGTCACATGATCATGGCATCACTGTGCTTGATTGGCCACCAAACTCACCTGACCTAAACCCCATAGAGAATCGGTGGGGTATTGTCAAGAGGAAGATGAGACACCAGACCCAACAATGCAGAGGAGCTGAAGGCCGCTATCAAAGCAACCTGGGCTTCCATAACACCTCAGCAGTGCCACAGGCTGATCGCCTCCATGTCAAGCCATATTGATGCAGTAATTCATGTAAAAAGAGCCCTGACCAAGTATTGAGTGCATCCTATACTGTACATGGACAGACTTTTTTTACTAAGCCAACATTTCTGTATTAAAATTTTTTTTTTTTTTTTTTATTGATCTTATGTAATATTCTAATTTTCTGAGATACTAAAGTTTGGGGTGTCACTAACTGTAAGTAAGCCATAATCAAAATTAAAAGAAAGAAATGCTTGAAATATATCACCCTTTGTGTAACACATCCATATAAAATACAGGCTGCTCACTTGTTGAATTGAATTACGGTACTGAAATAAAATTTACTTTTTGACGATTTTCTAATTTTATGAGATGCACATACATACACACACACACATATAATATATTATATGTGTGTGTATATATATATATATATATATATATATATATATATATATATATATATATATATATATATATATACACACACACACACACACACACACACACACATATATACACTTATATACATATATTTTTTTTTATTTAATATATAAAATATATACATATAAATGTATACATTTTTTTCCTTTTTTTTTTTTTTGAATAAAAGGTTTCAAAAGTAATAAAAAGTACAATTTTTTGTGTCCCTGGTCCGTGTAATGGTCACTTGTAGTCTCCATCAGAAGTCCATGTATGACAACACAGGAAAACTAGCAGGCGGGGACAGAGCATTGTCACCCTAAAACCGGAAGTGCCTAGACAAGGATCTCCAAGGCAGGATCACCAGGGACATTTACTGAAAGCTGCAGATTTAAACATGAAACATGGCAGGGACATGGTAAAGCCAACAGTATATATGAGATTTTAGAGGCTGGATTTGCAGTTACTTTAACCCTCATGATAGAAGACCTCACATCTTGGCAAAGACCCCATTGGCGGCGTGGGCCGGGACGCGTACGCGGTTCTCTTTAATAAAAGTCTCTACAGATAAAGGAAACATTTGCAATGACAATACAAAAACAAACAATTGTGATCCCTGTATTAAAAAGGTTCAACAAAACAAAAAAGACAAAAAGAAGAGGAGGAGGCCTCGCCGGCAGCGCTCCTCCCCGATGACACGATTTACCGCCGCCGATACAGTAACCACGTACTTGTGGAACAACAAATAAAAAAAAAGACAGGAGGAGAAAAACAGAACAAATCTGACTCAACAGCCTTGAGGAACAAAAAGCAGGGAACACAACATTAAGTCACCGGAGGAAAATCGGCTTCACACTGAGCCGCCCGATGATACGGAACCCGCGTTCTGCTCCTCGCTGTCAGAGCCTGTGTAATGTGGAGGGGGGGTAATTGTTGTGGGGAGGAATGTGACATGGGGGGGGGCCTGGAAAAGACATTTGAGCTGCGGTGTGTTGCAGTAACACATGTTAGCACACCGTCATTCATTATGAATGGCACTCCAATGCAGTAAGACAATACAACTCCAATTCATACGCAGTGCACCACTACCGTGCGCCACCGGGTTTTGTGGTGCTCCGCATTGCCAAAAAGTGCACAACAATTTGTGGTAATTTTGGTGTTTTGACAAGCTACAGTTCTTCTGACCTGACAAATCCCCATAAATGTATGAATGTGACATTTATACTTTTGTTTTTTCATATACAAAATACGCTCATTGAGAAATTTTTTGTCAAAGACATGTAGCTAAATACATTTTGGCCTAAGTATACGATTAAAAAATATCCAATATATTCAATTTTTATCATATATTTTAGGCCAAAATTGTCCGTTAAAGTAACGCAGTGCCGAATCGCAAAATATGGCCTGGTCAGGAAGGGGGTAAAATCTTCCGGTCTTAAAGTGGATAAAAATTCACTCATTGAGAATTTTTTTGCCAAAGACATGTAGCTAAATACATTTTGGCCTAAATATATGACAAAAATTGAATATATTGGATATTTTTTTAACAGTCAAAGTAGAAAATGTCAATTTTTTGCAAAATTTTTGCAATTTTTTTATTAATATCGCAAAAAATAAAAAAGTGCAGAGGTGATCAAATACCACCAAAAGAAAGCTCCATTTGTGGGAAAAAAAGGATGCAAATTTCGTTAGGGTACAGCATTGCATGACTACGCAATTGTCAGTTAAAGTCGCGCAGTGCCAAGTTGAAAAAAGTGGCCTGGTCATTGAGCAACAAAATCTTCCGGGGCTAAAGTGGTTAAAGCTCCACCTTTTAGCATTAAAAAGCCATCCTCGCGCTCCAGTCCAGTGACTTTGCCTAGGCAGAGATTATGTCATTATCCCCCCCCCCCCCCAGGGATCAGCCTGTACATTGTAACTTTGCAAAAGGAGGAAGAAGCATTTCCTCAGTCTCCCTTCTCCAGTGATCAGACTGTACATTGTAACCATGTAGCAGGAGGAGAAAGCATTTCCTAAGGCTCCATGCACACCTGAGCGTTTCGTTTTCAGGCGCTTTTTTGGGCTTTTTTTGCAGGTGTTGGAGGCAGGCATTGACATTAACAAAAACGCTGGTAATCAGCCAAAAAAGAAGCTCATGTACTTTTTTGAGCTTCAGGTGTTTTGCTTCAGGAGACAAAACGCTCAGATGTGAACAGGGGCCATTGAAATGAATGGGATTTTGCTTGTTGGGCGTTTTGAAACTTTAGAGATGAGCGTTTTACGAGCTGAAATATGCTCAGGTGTGAACAGAGCCTTAGGCTCCCCTCCCCGCCTGATCAGATTTTTCAGACTCTATTTTTTGGATAGATATAGTTACAATGTACATACTACAAATCCCCTTTAGGCAAGGTCAGGCTTTGTTCTTTGTACTCCGTATTATCGGCAGCTCGGAATCAACTCCGACACATCACGGTAGAGGAGAATGAGATCATGTTTGGAAGTTGTCCACTTGGGTTGGTGGGGAGTCGGGGGGACTGAACTTAGAGGAGTCAATGAGGCGTGCTGCCGGTGCTGAGCCAATGCCGCTCCATTCCACCACACAGGGAGAGGACACACAATGTGACGGCAAATCGTCTGCAAAATACCTCTACAGTGCCTTGCACCCAAAATATTTTAGTGTCGTAGAACGGATAAATCACAGAATAAAACTGAGTTCTTTAGAGCAACACTAGTTTTAAAAATTAACAAAATTGGTCAAAATAGAAAAGATATGAATTCTAAAGCAGAGCTCTTTAGCAGGGAGTTGCTGCGTGAACCCAAAGTTTGGTCTGGTCCTTATTCTATATGAGATCTCGATGGATTCCATCATGAGCTTAGAGTACTGTACCTCGATTATCGTATGGTGATTTTTCATCGTTCTTAGTCAATTGTTGTCATCTGTGATATTTATCACGGTTTTAATATTTTGGATTAAAAAAAAAATCACTCAGTCTCAGTGGGGTTTTCGCCTTTTTGGTTCTACATTTAGATAGGATTGTGGCAGTTGGATTGGGGCAGTTGGATTGTGGCAGTTGGTCCTTTGACTTTTACGGCACCGAACTATATTCCTTCTATCCAAACTAAAGCAGAGCTCCAGCCAAAAACCAAGTATAAAAAAAAAAAAACTAGACCATTAAATAAAGCAAAGTAAGGGTAAAGGTGATCATAGAGAAGGAAAAAAAAAAATCAATGTATTGGCTGGTAGTAGCTGGTCATGATCAGCCAGCAGATTTCGTAGAATCTACATCAACCTGAATAACCATCCCTGAACAGAGGTGGGGGTCGGCGATCATCAGTCAGAATGCCATTTTAATGTTTCTACTCTGGAGATTTGACAAGTCACACCTTCAGATATAAGAATTGAGGAATTAACACCTAGGCAGACCTCTAACACCAAGAATGGGATGAGGGAACTAGAATCAGGGGGTGGTAGGGGGAAGAGGGGGGATTCCACAAATTCCCCCCCCTCATCCTGTTCTAGGCCAATTAGCTACACTTACCATGGGGATGGGATGAAGGTGTTGGTGCTCTCAGTGTGGATATAAATGTTGGGAAATCTTCCTGGCAATGATTAGAACTGAGGAAGACCCCTTTCACACAGCATTTTGATCAGGTCGGTCTGTTTTACAGGTGGAAATGATTGGAAGGTCCATTCATTTTTTTAGGACAGGTGGGTGTAAAACAGATTTGTGTCCCTTTACACCCGCCTACCTCCGGGTCTGCAAAAAAACTACCACTACATCTCCCAGCATGAGCAGAAGGCCAACTACCATTAGATCTGCCAGCGTGAGCAGGAGGCCAACTAGCGCTACCTCTCCCATCGTGAGCAGGAGGCCAACTAGCGTTAGATCTCTCAGCGTGAGCAGGAGGCCAACTAGCGCTAGATCTTCCAGCGTGAGCAGGAGGCCAACTAGCGCTAGATCTCCCAGCGTGAGCAGGAGGCCAACTAGCGCTAGATCTTCCAGCGTGAGCAGGAGGCCAACTAGCGCTAGATCTCCCAGCGTGAGCAGGAGGCCAACTAGCGCTAGATCTCCCAGCGTGAGCAGGAGGCCAACTAGCGCCAGATCTTCCAGCGTGAGCAGGAGGCCAACTAGCGCCAGATCTCCCAGCGTGAGCAGGAGGCCAACTAGCACCAGATGTCCCAGCGTGAGCAGGAGGCCAACCAGCGCCAGATCTCCCAGCATGAGCAGGAGGCCAACCAGCGCCAGATCCCCCAGCGTGAGCAGGAGGCCAACCAGCGCCAGATCCCCCAGCGTGAGCAGGAGGCCAACTAGCGCTAGATCTCCCAGCGTGAGCAGGAGGCCAACTAGCGCTAGATCTCCCAGCGTGAGCAGGAGGCCAACTAGCGCTAGATCTCCCAGCGTGAGCAGGAGGCCAACTAGCGCTAGATCTCCCAGCGTGATCAGGAGGCCAACTAGCGCTAGATCTCCCGGCGTGAGCAGGAGGCCAACTAGCGCTAGATCTCCCAGCGTGAGCAGGAGGCCAACTACCGCTAGATCTCCCAGCGTGAGCAGGAGGCCAACTACCGCTAGATCTCGCAGCGTGAGGAGGCCAACTACCGCTAAATCTACCTTGAGCACGGAGGCCAACTACCACTAGATCTCCCGTGAGCAGGAGGCCAACTATGACTAGATCTACCGTGAGCAGGAGGCCAACTATGACTAGATCTACCATGAGCAGGAGGCCAACTACGACTAGATCTACCGTGAGCAGGAGGCCAACTACGACTAGATCTACAGTGAGCAGGAGGCCAACTACGACTAGATCTACCGTGAGCAGGAGGCCAACTACCACGAGATCTAACGTGACCAGGAGGCCAACTACCACGAGATCTAACGTGACCATGGGACCAACTACTACTATAGCTTCCATGACAAGTGAGAGCCTTCACAGACAGACCAGTGTATTGCACAGATTTTTGAACAGTTATTGTAGAGTTGACTTCAAACCAACTTTCACTTTTTTCATTTCCACTTCTTGCCGTCTCACTCCACAATCACTCAGCCTGCCTGATAATCAAGTGCTGAGGACATCTCTCAACCATTTGGAGTGAATGATTTTCAATCAGATTTCAGTGGAAGATTTTCTTTGAAAGACCCAACCAACACTAAAAAGGAGTAAGTGGAGTAGGTCACGTACTAAAAAAGGAATACAATTAAAGGTTTAACACTTAGATTAAGTTAAGATGGTAGTTACTTTAAATACGAGGGGAAAAAAAACAAAACACACACACACACACACACACACCCCTCCTTTCTATTTCCTAGAGGCAAACCGCCTAAGATACAATAAAAGGCACTGATCAACGCATTATTGCCCAGCCAGACCTTGGGCCAGCCATTCCTCTAGAAGCCCCTTGAGCTGTGGCTAACTTAACATTTGATGGGCCTTACATGGGTCCATGGCCAACACCACTTCCAGCCAACTGCAAAAAGAATGACCTTTTTAGCCCTCGTAAGAGTGGCATTCTGGCCACCTATGCTGGGGATGGGGAGGCTCTTTACACTGGCCACCAATGTATGGGGTATTTTTCCAACTCACTACCAATGAATCCGTTTTAGCAAGTGTTCCCAAGGCCTAAAAATATCAGGAGGTTCCTCTGGAGTAAACCAGTTGATAAAGTCTTAGGCCTTCACCAGGAACCAAACCCAAGTTTGGCATTCTGACCACCACTGCTTTCCACTGGCCACCAGTGTGGGGGGTATTTTTTACTGACCCTCAAAGACCCAAAAAAAATTGTCAAGAGTTTCTGTGGGGAAAACCGGTTGAGAAAGGCTTCCGCTGGGCCTTCACTGCCACAGCACATCATGCTCAAGGAACTTGGTCTTATGATCTACGCAACCTTGCACAGCCAGACCTTGGGCCAGCCATTCCTCTAGAGGTCCCTTGAGCTGTGGCTAACTGACCATTTGATGGGCCTAACATGGTTCCAAGACCAAAGCTACTTCCAGCTAACTGCAAAACACCAATTACCTTTTTAGCGGTCGTAATAGGAGTGGCATTCTGACCACCATTTGTGGGGATGGGTTCTTTCCACAGTCCATCAATGTATAAGGTATGCTTCTCACTCACTCACTACCAATTAGTCAGTTTTAGCAAAGTGCCCAAGACCTACGAATATCAAGGGTTCCTCTGGAATAAACCAGTTGATAAAGTCTCAGGCTTCCAGTTGATAAAGTCTCAGGCTTTCACTGCAGCAGCACAGGACCTCGAGGAACCAAACCCAAATTTGGCATTCTGACCACCATTGCTTTCCACTGGCCTACAGTGTATGGCGAACCTTGGCACCCCAGATGTTTTGGAACTACATTTCCCATGATGCTCATGCACTCTGCAGTGTAGTTAAGCATCATGGGAAATGTAGTTCCCAAACATCTGGGGTGCTGAGGTTCGCCATCACTGGTGCATGGGGTACTGTATTTTCCCACTGAACCCCAATGAATGGGTTTCCAAAGACCAAAACAATTTCAAGGGTTTCTATGGGGGGGGGGGGGGGGACTGATTTGAGAACGACTTTCCCTGGGCCTTCACTGCCACAGCACATCATGTTCAAGGAACTGCCCCCATTCTGCCAACTGAACAAGGATTGTGGCTGTAAACCTCAGTCTGCCATCTGAACAAGGATTGTGGCTGTAAACCTCAGTCTGCCATCTGAACAAAGATTGTGGCTGTAAACCTCCCACCCCCTTCTGTAGGCACATCTCCCGTGTTTGACTGACAGCACTCTGCAAAGCAATAGAGAACAGACTGCCTTGGAGCAGCATCAAAACTGTAATATGAAGGTGTTCTAGTGGGAGAGAATCTCCGTCACAACCGACTTCCTGAGCATTCGGCCGGCATTAGGCTGGAAATGTGTCAGATCTCATCACCCGTACAGTGAAGGGAATTTCATACCGGAGTCGTAAACGGTTATTAGGTGCCCTTTTACACCCCCCATAGGTTATCGTTATATTTTTGGCCATACAGTCTCCAATCTCCTCGAAGACCAGCCATGACGACGGCAAGACTCGCGACAGCACATTGAGTGTTCTAGTGACTGCCGCAGCGGAAAGAAGGATCTGCCATTTCTTGAGGAGAGAGGATGAGATCCTCAGATCAATGGCAGCTCTCCCTTCCACACACCGCGACAGAAGAATCAGAGACTGTTCCTCCAGATCCACCGCCGGTCTCATTACTCCATTGTCAGCCGAACCCGTCTGCCCCGCAGACTGCGCATTCCCAGATTTACCAATAGAGGTTTTAGAGTGGACAATCCGAAGGAGGCCAGAGAGCCAAAAGGAGAAGGAAAACTGCATCAGAGGCCAACATTGAACAGGACCAATCACTGTACAGGGGTCCATGAATACATCCAGCATGCCACAATCTACAGCAACAGTACCAGGCAGAAAGTTCCAGCTTTTATCATTACCAAAAACATCCCCTGAGCTCAAGTCTATTGACTTTGCCTAGGCTGAGAGGTCGCCAGTCTGCTGCAGGCAGGAGGAAGCATTTTCTCAGTCTCCCCCCTCCCCTCCCCCAGTGCTCAGACTTTACATTGTAACTTTGTATAAGGCAGGAGGAAGCATTTCTTCAATCTCCCCTCCCCCAGTGATCAGATTGTACATTGTAACTTTGTAGAAGGAGGAGGGAGCATTTCCTCAGTCTCCCCTCCCCCAATGATCAGACTGTACATTGTAACTCTAAGGAAATGCATCCTCCCCCTCCACAAAGATACAATGTACAGTCTGATCCCTGGGGGAGGGGAGACTAAGGAAATGCTTCCTCCTCCTTCTACAGTCTCCCCTCCTCCAGGGATCAAACTGTTCATTGTAACTTTGTAGAAGGAGGAGGAAGAATTTCCTTAGTCTCCCCTCACCCAGTGATCAGACTGTACAATGTAACTCTGTCTAAGGAAATTCTTCCTCCTCCTTCTACAGAGTTACAATGTACAGTCTGATCCCTGGGGGAGGGGAGACCAAGGAAATGCTTCCTCCTCCTTCTACAATCTCCCCTCCCCCAGTGATCAGACTGTACAATGTAACTCTGGAAATTCTTCCTCCTCCTTCTACAGAGTTACAATGTACAGTCTGATCACTGGGGGAGGGGAGACTAAGGAAATTCTTCCTCCTCTTTCTACAGTCTCCCCTCCCCCAGGGATCAGATTATTCATTGCAACTGTGAAGGAGGAGGAAGCATTTCCTCAGTCTCCCCTCCCCCAATGATCAGACTGTTCATTGCAACTTTGTAGGAGGAGGAAGCATTTCCTCAGTCTCCCCTCCCCCAATGATCAGACTGTACGTTGTAACTTTGTAGCAAGTCAGAAAGGGATAGGCTGCAACAGGGGCTGTCCTGTGTCAAGACATTTGTGAACACAGCCAAGAATTGCACAGGCAGCAGGACTGACATTGTCATCTCTGAGCTGGCGTCTCAGTGCAGGAAATATGGTGATTGCAAAAATAAATAAATAAACAAACAATATAATATATTAGAAATAATAATAATAACAATAATAGAAATAATAATTATAATAATAATAATAAAGAATATAAAATTATATTTAATAAAGTTTTTTTTTTCAATTTTTTACATCAATGTGTGCTCCCTACTGCCACACCCTATCCATTAAAGTCCCTTGGTATCTAATCCACTGTACCCTTTTGGTCCCTTATCCCTACAGTGTGATTTTTACATATTTTTAGTTGTCTAATAAATAATTAATAATAATAGGATGGCGGTCCTTTTGGATAAAGATAATGGGGAGTCCTGCGATTGGCAATAAACACCTGGCAGGGGGACACTGACATTGCTCAGCATGCTGCACTTGAAATACAACTAAAGGCTCCTGTATGAAGAAATACAACACTAAGCGATCAGAGATGAACAATCTAATAAACCAGTATAATAAAAACACACAACTTCCATAAGCTCCTCTGACCAATCCCAATCCTCCCCCATTGGTGTCTCACTCCCCCCTTCCCAGGCACTGCAGCTCACAGTGGGCGGGTTTCAAACAGAGGCGGCGCTGTCAACGCAGCAAGCAGTGGACGGGGCGGGTTGTGGCCAGATGACTGACAAGCCACAAACTGAATAAGCTGTGACAACAGACTCCTCCCCTCCCACTGTAGTTCAGGCAGGCACCGCCCACACAAGTGTGACAACTCTGCTGTGAATTCAGGAGCAGTGCAGCATCGTTGTCACCTGTCAGAGGAAGCTGGAATTAGGCGGCAGGATCAACAGGTATTTGTGGAACTTTGCTGAGGACTAAACTGGCTGCTGCGTCTATTTATTGGGAGGTCAAAGTTGTACTATAACATGCAGATATCGGATGCCGGCTAGGCACAGAGGGGCAATATTGGCCCTCAGTACTTGGAGAAGCGATCAGCCTTGCAGGGTAGAAGGGATTGTTTTTGTATTTCTGCAGTTTGCAGCCGTGGCAGGCGGCCTCACCTAGGTGACGGCATCACCTGTTCAGCTGGCAAACCTCTAATCTCCATGTTTGGCACCCGAGCAGCAGATTGTTGGCGTTTCCACATCACCGGCTGAGCTGCTCCTTCCCTTCCCTCCGCTATTCTTTATATGAACTTCATGCAGAACGCTTCTCTTTTACTTTGCCATAAGGACTGAAGAGCATTCTGGGGTGGGTCGCTTTTCAGAGAGTGTTTGACAGACGGGGATGAGGCATCGCCTCCTCACCATCTGTGTTAACCACTTCTGGACTGGAAGGATTTTCCCCTTAATGACCAGGCCATATTCTGCGATTCGGCACTGCGTTACTTTGACGGACAATTGCGCGGTCATGCAACGCTGTACCCAAATAAAATTGATGTCCTTTTTTCCCCCTCACAAACAGAGCTTTTTTTTAATGGTATTTGATCACCTGTGCGATTTTTATTTTTATAATAAATATAAAACAAAAAAAATAAAAAAATTATATATATATATATATATATATATATATATATATATATATATATATATATATATAAAAAACAAAAAAGAGCGATAATTCGTAAAAAATAAATAAATAAAAGAAAGAATAATAATATTTTTCACATTCTGCTATATAACTGGTTCCAGGCCGCCCACCGCATATATACTGCGGCAGGCACCCCCTCCTGCGCGAACCGACGCCCCCCCCCCACAGTTAGAATCACTCCCCTAGGCTCACATTTAACCCCTTGATCACCCACAGTGTTAACCCCTTCCCTGCCAATGTCATTATTACAGTAACAGTGCATATTTTTAGCACTGATTACTGTAGTAATGTCACTGGTCCCCCCAAAATAGTGTCAAAAGTGTCAGTTAGGGGTCAGATCTTTCCGCCGCAATGTCGCAGTCCTGCTAAAAAAAAAAAAAAAAAAAAAAAAAGACATAAATCTTTCCCGTAGTTAGTAGACATGATAACTTTTGCGCAAACCAATTAAAATACGCTTATTGCGATTTTTTTTTACCAAAAATATGTAGCAGAATACAAAATTGGTCTAAAATGTTAAAAAATAGATTTTTAAATTTTGTTTTGGAATGTTATATAGCAGAATGTGAAAAATATGTTTTTTTTTTTTTTTTTTCAGAATTGTCGCTCTTTTTTGTTTATAGCGCAAAAAACAAAAAAATCCAAAAACCGCAGAGGTAATCAAATACCACCAAAAGAAAGCTGTATTTGTGGGAGAAATTTTTTTTTTTTGGGGTACAGCGTCGCACGACCGCGCAATTGTCCGTTAAAGTAACGCAGTGCCCAAATCGCAAAATATGGCCTGGTCATTAAGGGGGGCAAATCCTTTCCGGTCCAGAAGTGGGTAACATTCCAAAAAAAAATAAATAAAAAATTTAAAATGAAAAATGTTTTATCCTTTTAGGCCAATTTGTATTCTACTATATATTTTTGGCAAACCAAAAAAAAAAAAAAAAAAAATTCCAATAAGCGTATTTTGATTGGTTTGCGCAACAGTTATTGCGTTTACTAACTAAGGGAAAGATTTATGTCATTTTTATTTATTTTCTTACTAGTAATGGCGGCGATCAGCAATTTTTAGCGGGACTGTGACATTGCGGCAGACAGATCGGACCCCTAACTGACATTTTTGACACTTTTGGGGGTACCAGTGACATTACTACAGTAATCCGTGCTATAAATATGCACTGTTACTGTAATAATGACACTGGCAGGGAAGGTGTTAACACTGTTGGTGATCAAGGGGTTAAATGTGAGCTTAGGGCACTGTTGGCAAACCTTGGCACCCCAGATGTTTTGGAACTACATTTCCCATGATGCTCATGCACTCTGCAGTGTAGTTGAGCATCATGGGAAATGTAGTTCCAAAACATCTGGGGTGCCAAGGTTTGCCATCACTGGCCTAGGGAGTGTTTTCTAACTGTGGGGGGGAGGGACTTGTGAAATGATCATAGAGACCTGTGTTCCTATATAGAAGGATCACAGGAGCTCTGTGATCATTCCAGAGAGAACAACGGTAAGCTGTGTTTACAACAGCTGACCCTCATTCTCTGTCAGCGGGGAGCCGAGCGGAAATCGCGGCCGCCAGTCCCGTGCATCGGAGTCCCCGCTGCCTAGTGGAGACGGGAGCAAGCACCACTCCTGCGAACTTAAGTACCCGTACGTTGATTCGCACAGCCGAGCCAGCCTGGCGCAGTATATATCCAGCGGGCGGTCGGTAAGTAGTTAAAACCTAAAAACGACAACCACAATGCAGTAGTGGGGTGATCCTATTCAGTTGTTGCATTGAGCAGGCGTTAACATAGCATGATTTTGCACCCACCCCATCCAAAAAAGGTTCAAGCAAAAATAAAAAAAAAAAAAAAAAAAAAAACACCCACCAAAGAGCCGTCACACATCACCAATGAAGCCATTTTTATAACTCAACAAATCTATACTCCCCGGCCACTTTATTATTCGGCCACTTTATTATTAGGTACACCTGATCAATTGCATGGTAAACACAAATTGCTAATCCACCAATCACACGGCAGCAACTCAATGATTTTAGGCATCTAGACATGGTGAAGACGACTTGCTGAAGATCAGGCCTCGTGCACATTGGACTTTATTAACAAACGGCAAAAGAAAGTTGTAGAAGTAGTTTTTCCGTTTTTATTTACCCCGGAATCTTTTTTTTTTTTTTTTTTTTAGCAAAACTATTTCCACAAAAGCTTAGGATTCAAAAGCCTAGATAAAATGCTGAATAGCTGCATTTTTCAGCGTTCGATCGCTTCTACAGCTGAAAAGTGCCTCTCAAAACCCACTAGTTCTGGGGGGTTTTTCCAGCCAGAAAACTCTCCTGCCAAAAACTGCTGAAAACAGCTGAAGTGTGCATGGAGACATAGGAGAACATGACGGGAGACATAGGAGAACATGACGGGAGACATAGGAGAACATGCCGGGGAGACATAGGAGGACATGCCGGGGGAGACCTAGGAGAACATGCCGGGGGAGACCTAGGAGAACATGCCGGGGGAGACCTAGGAGAACATGCCGGGGGAGACCTAGGAGAACATGCCGGGGAGACATAGGAGAACATGCCGGGGGAGACATAGGAGAACATGCCGGGGGAGACATAGGAGAACATGCCGGGGGAGACATAGGAGAACATGCCGGGGGAGACATAGGAGAACATGCCGGGAGAGACATAGGAGAACATGCCGGGGGAGACATAGGAGAACATGCCGGGAGAGACCTAGGAGAACATGCCGGGAGAGACCTAGGAGAACATGCCGGGGGAGACATAGGAGAACATGCCGCGGGAGACATAGGAGAACATGCCGCGGGAGACATAGGAGAACATGCCGGGGGAGACATAGGAGAACATGCCGGGGGAGACATAGGAGAACATGCCGGGGGAGACATAGGAGAACATGCCGGGGGAGACATAGGAGAACATGCCGGGAGAGACCTAGGAGAACATGCCAGGAGAGACCTAGGAGAACATGCCGGGGAGACATAGGAGAACATGCCGGGAGAGACCTAGGAGAACATGCCGGGGAGACATAGGAGAACATGCCGGGGAGACATAGGAGAACATGCCGGGAGAGACCTAGGAGAACATGCCGGGAGAGACCTAGGAGAACATGCTGGGGAGACATAGGAGAACATGCCGGGAGAGACATAGGAGAACATGCCGGGGAGACATAGGAGAACATGCCGGGGAGACATAGGAGAACATGCCGGGGAGACATAGGAGAACATGACGGGAGACATAGGAGAACATGCGGGGAGACATAGGAGAGCATGCCGGGGAGACATAGGAGAACATGCCGGGGAGACATAGGAGAACATGCCGGGGGGACACAGGAGAACATGGAGGGGAGACATAGGAGAACATTCCGGGGAGACCTAGGAGAACACACTGGGGAGACATAGGAGAACACACTGGGGAGTTTCCTGGCTGCAGAAAAAAACTTCTGACACCAAAAACAGCCGCTGTAAAGATGTCCCGTGTGCACGAGGCCTCAAACTGAGCATCAAAATGGGGAAGAAAGGGGATTTAAGGAACTTTGAACGTGGCATGGTTGTTGGTGCCAGGCGGGCTGGTCTGAGGATTTCAAAAACTGCTGATCTACTGGGATTTCCACACACAACCACCTCTCGGGTTTACAGAGAATGGTGGGAAAAAGAGAAAATATCCAGTGAGCGGCAGTTGGGTGGAGGAAAATGCCTTGTTGATAACAGAGAAAAATGGGCAGACTGGTTCCAGATCTATAGGCAAAAGTAACTCAAATAACCACTCGGTTACATCCAAGGTATGCAGAACACCATCTCTAAATGCACAACACATCCAACTTTGAAGCAGATGGGCTACAGCAGCAGAAGACCACACCGGGTGCCACTCCTGTCAGCTGAGCACAGAACAGGAGACTGAGGCTACAATTTGCACAGGATCACCAAAATTGGACAATAGAAGATTGGAAAAAAGTTGCCTGGTCTGATGAGTCTCCATTTCAGCTGCGACATTCCGTTGGTGGGATCAGAATTTGGCATAAAAAAACTTCGACTTCGGGCAACTTTGAAGTTGCCCGTGCAGCACGACTTCATTGCAGCTTGCAAACGACTTCTCATAATGGAAGTCAATGCAAGTCGAAAACGGAGTTCGAAGGATTTTTTTGCTAGTATATGGCCAGCATAATAAAAAAATAATAATAAAACAATAACAACAATAATATTAATAACAAACATAATAACAAAATAATAAACTATAACAACAAACAATAATAATAATATTAATGATAACAAAATAATAAACAAACAATCCTTATACACCTACAGACCAGGGCGTTTCCTTGTAAGATACAATTGTATCTATTTTCTATGTAGTATTGATAAGACGACAACCAAAAGCTGCACCCAGAGGAGCCAACAATCCGTACAATAACTTCCGTCAGATTGTAAAGATCTGAAATGTAGTTTTGCAGTAGAGCCAACTTTTTGCACAAACTACCAGAACTCGACATTGACCATTTGCTGGATCTCTACACATACCCCTCGTGCCTTTCTGCATTACTTACATTTTTTTCAAGATCTCTTCTTCTACAGAATGTTTACTGGACAACGCCTTACAGAGACAAACCAAATAGAACAGCAAAACTAAAAAAATTGACTACATGAGGTTGTAGGATTGATTAAAGGATAAGTTCACCTTATGGGGAAAAAAATAATAAATGCAGATATTTTTGCATGTAAAATAATTTGCATTTATTATTTTTTCACTAAGGAGCCTGGAAGACATTGCACCCGTGATCAGGGGATGAGGGGTGCAATGGCAGACTCCTGAAGACAAGCCCATGCAGATTTCAGCCCTGTACCTTCATACAGGCCGACCGTTTACAAGCTGCAGGGCTTGTTAATGAACTACGAGAGCGCTCATCAGCGAAAAGAATCATGATGGTACTTGTAGTTCAAGTCATTCACAGGACAATAAATAAATAATGCGGCCGTGTGGGGCTGTGGGCGGAGCCCAGCATGACCACCATATTTACAAATAGTGTCACGGGGGGGGGGGGGGGGGGGGGAGGCTGCAGCAACATGTTACAATACCTAAATACCTTCCGAAAGGTGAACTTATCCTTTAGGCCAGGGGTATCCGAAATTTCTAAACATAAGGGTCAGTTTACTGTCTTTCAGACTTCACGAGGCCCGGGCAGTAGTTGTCGAAAAGGTCCCAACATCAGTGGGAAAAAAAAAAAAACAAACAAACAAAGTACCCTGTTTAGTGGGAGTAATCATGCTCCATCCTGGGCGTCAACGAGGGGGAATCGTGCCCCATCCTTGGCGTCAACGAGGGGGAATCGTGCCCCATCCTTGGCGTCAACGAGGGGGAATCGTGCCCCATCCTTGGCGTCAACGAGGGGGAATCGTGCCCCATCCTGGGCGTCAATGAGGGGGAATCGTGCCCCATCCTGGGCGTCAACGAGGGGGAATCGTGCCCCATCCTGGGCGTCAACGAGGGGGAATCGTGCCCCATCCTGGGCGTCAACGAGGGGGAATCGTGCCCCATCCTGGGCGTCAACGAGGGGGAATCGTGCCCCATCCTGGGCGTCAACGAGGGGGAATCGTGCCCCATCCTGGGCGTCAACGAGGGGGAATCGTGCCCCATCCTTGGCGTCAACGAGGGGGAATCGTGCCCCATCCTTGGCGTCAACGAGGGGGAATCGGGCCCCATCCTTGGCGTCAACGAGGGGGAATCGTGCCCCCCATCCTTGGCGTCAACAAGGGGGAATCGTGCCCCCCATCCTTGGCGTCAACGAGGGGGAATCGTGCCGCCCATCCTTGGCGTCAACAAGGGGGAATCGTGCCCCCCATCCTTGGCGTCAACAAAGGGGAATCGTGCCCCCCATCCTTGGCGTCAACAAAGGGGAATCGTGCCCCCCATCCTTGGCGTCAACAAGGGGGTATCGTGCCGCATCCTTGGCGTCAACGAGGGGGAATCGTGCCGCATCCTTGGCGTCAACGAGGGGGAATCGTGCCGCATCCTTGGCGTCAACGAGGGGGAATCGTGCCGCATCCTTGGCGTCAACGAGGGGGAATCGTGCCGCATCCTTGGCGTCAACGAGGGGGAATCGTGCCGCATCCTTGGCGTCAATGAGGGGGAATCGTGCCCCAAGGGCCAGACAAAACCAAGCAGAGGGCTGCATCTGGCCCGGGTCGTACTTTGCAGACCAATGCTTTAGGCCATATTTACACATTTCCAGTGGCACTATATTAAACTACACTATATGGCCAAAATTTTAAGAACCTCCCCCTCACTGTTTGGTAAAAACCCTTTTCTGTTCTAGCAGGACTGTACCCCCCTCTCCATGTACAAAGCCAGCTCCGTAAAGACAAGGCGAGACCAGTTTGGTTTGGAGGAATTCAAGTGCCCGGTACAGAGCCAGGACCTCACCCCTACTGAAGATCTTTGGGATGAATTAGAACACCGATGGTGAGCCAGGTTTTCTCATTCAACATCAGTACCTGGCCTCACAAATGGGAACAAATTCCCACAGACACCCTCCAACATCTTGTGGAAAGTCTTTCCAGAAGAGTAGAGAATGGTCAAGTCAGAGGGGGCATCCCCATCAGAGGGGGCAACCCCATAAAGACATGGATGACCATTATTGGTGAGAAGTAACTCCAGTGTCCTGCACAGAGCCCTGACCTCAACCCTACTGATCATCTTAGGGATGTGGCCAAAAGTTTACCAGGCCATCATCCCAATATTATTATGGGAGCCATCTCCCAACTTGTCTAGAGCAGTGGTCCCTAACCACTGGGCCATAGCCTGCTGCCACGCCACAGCCTTCCTCTTACCCGGCCCCCCGCCAGCTGCAGATCTTCTGAACTCCCACAGTACCTCTTAACTTTCTTTAGAGGATCAAGGTGCCCCTTAGCCCCCCTGGGCCTCTCAACCTCCCACAGTGCCCCACAGAGTCACCAGCCTCTCCGTTCAGAGCTCTCCAGCAATTTGCATTCCCACACTTTTATTGTGCAAGTATAACAGTTGGGGCATGGGAGGTCTTGAAAGACCCGGTCTGATGGTTGAGAACCCTTGGTCTAGAGCAAGCTCCTGTGGAAGTCAGATCCACATTTATTAGCTCTCACTGCAAACCCAACCAATATAGGAGGGTACACCTTTTCCCTGAGGCACACACAGCGCCCATGTGTTTCTTTTTTCCAAAAAGACCTAAAAACAAAATCGGCACAAAAATTACAATACGGACCGTATAGGTCGAGAGAAAGAGAGAGAGATCGAGAGAGAGAGCGCAAGAGAGAGAGAGAGAGAGAGCGCGCGAGAGAGAGAGAGCGCGAGAGAGATCGAGAGAGAGAGAGAGAGAGATCGAGAGATCGAGAGAAATCGAGAGAGAGAGATCGAGAGAAATCGAGAGAGAGAGAGAGAGAGAGAGAGATCGAGAGAAAGAGAGATTGAGAGAAAGAGAGATCGAGAGAAAGAGAGATCGAGAGAGATCGAGAGAAAGAGAGATCGAGAGAGAGATCGATAGTGGAGCTTCTCCATGCCCCCATTGGTTGCCCTTCGCTGTCCTCATTCCTCAGCATCCTTTTTGTGAACAGATACCCCAAATATGAATGGAAACTTCCAGGAGGTCCAATTAATGCTCTGAAGGGTGAGCTTATTTCTTCTATCCATTCCTCCCAATACAAATGGATCTTTCATCACCATAGAAGATGCAGATTGCCACCTGCACTGAGCAAGTTTCCTATTGACTACAGAAGGCTTTATGAATTTTTTTTGGCATTTACAGAGAACGGACATTTGCTCTACGGAGCTTTTGAGGAAACACTGAGCCAATCACAGCACACGAGGAGCTCCTACAAACTCCAAGCAGATAAATATCTTGTTGGTGATCAAAACCAGGAATACCAGCACTGCAGGTTATACGTTTTACTGCCTTACCACAGTTAGAAAAATAAATCTTGCTGCCACATTAACACACGTGATGATGTAACACCAACTCTCACTCGGCCTAAACTCTCAGCACTCTCGCAGTAACCGTCAATTTGGATGGCGGCACCCACGACGACAGACAGCCCTGATCAGGTCACTTCCAGAGTGGTGAAGGTTTGCCGTAATATTGAAGACCCCAGAACAGTGTCTACCACCCCCTGCCCTCCTCCACCGCGGCAGGTTACGTTTATTACTACAATTCTGACTGATAAGAAACAAAGCTGGGATCGCATCTGCCCACATAATAGCAGCCATAGGAGGATGTAGGAGATGGTTACATTATCACCTCCCCCCCCCCCCACCTACTCTAATTATATGTGTGAATGGTAATGACGTGCACCTCGCTCATATGCAGCGTACGCCGGTGTCACATCTGTACCGAGCCGCTAAATCCTCCTCTACATAAACACACAGGATGGATCATCCAGGTCAAGTATTTAGGAGGATGGCTCACAAGAAACGTAGCAGATATTGAATCATTGCCAGGAAACAGCATTATCTACAGCCTACTCCCACCACCTCTACAGGTAGACCTCAGCCAACTCTACAGTACTGACCTCAGCCACCCGCCGATACCTTTAGGAGGCGACCCCAGCCACCTCTATGGCTGTACCATACCCACTCATTCACCACCTCTATGGCCCTACCATACTCCACTCACCCGCCGCCTTGAGGGCCCTACCATACTCAACCAACCCGCCGCCTCCACGGTCGGTATTCCACACACCCGCCACCTCCACGGCCGGTACTCCACCACCATCACCTCTACAGCCTACTCCAACAACCCGCCACCTCCACGGGTGGTCGTCCAACAACACGCCCCCTCCATGGCCGGTACTCCACCAACCCGCCACCTCCACGGCCGGTACTCCACCACCGTTACCTCTACAGCCTACTCCACCAACCCGCCACCTCCACGGCCGGTACTCCACCACCGTTACCTCTACAGCCTACTCCACCAACCCGCCACCTCCGTGGCGGTACTCCCAACAACCCGTCCCCTCCACGGCCGGTACTCCAACAACCCGTCACCTCCACGGCCGGTACTCCAGCACCGTCACCTCTACAGCCTACTCCAACAACCCACCACCTCCATGGCCAGGACTCCAACAGCCCGTCCCCTCCACGGCCGGTACTCCAACAACCCGCCCCCTCCACGGCCAGTACTCCAACAACCCGCCGCCTCCGCGGCCGGTACTCCAACAACCCGCCGCCTCTACAGCCTACTCCAACAACTTGCCGCCTCCATGGCTGGTACTCCAACAACCCGTCGCCTCTACAGCCTACTACAGGAGAGCTCTTCTAGGATTATACAAATAAGATTTAAAAAAAAACAAAAAAGTATCAGTGACATTTCTTACAAAGAAAGATGGCAACAGCAACACTTTAGGGTTGATTTAGTAAAACTGGAGCACTCGGAACCTGTTGCAGCTGTGCATGGTAGCCAATCAGCTTCTAACTTCAGCTTGTTCAATTAAGCTTTTGACAATAAGTGTAGGCTCACACTAAGGGCGGGTTTGAAATCGTGAGAGTTCAGCTGAACTCGCTTAATTTCAAACCAGTATTTTTAGTTGGACTTCAGGGACGATTTGACAGACATCTGTGCGGGTTCCTGCATAGATGTCTATTGAAATCAACCACCGAAGTCACCAAAAGTAGCGCAGAAACTGAAGAAGAACCGATTCGGTTGGTACCATTGCTGGCCATTGGCTCCGATTTCACATTTCAAAATCGGCCCAAAATGTGAACGTGGGGTTAAACCTGGAAGCTGATTGGTTACCATGCACAGCTGCTCCAGGTTTAGTAAATCTCCCCCCAAAGTTTGTTGTTAACATTAAAGCGATTGGGGGATGAACCTGGTTTGTTGGGGGTCTTGGTGCATTGCCGTTCCCATTCTTCACCCCCCCCCCCCCCCGTAGCCTCGTGTTCCATGGTTCAAATCAAATCTACGTTTTGGCTACGGTAGGAAAGGGCCAAAACCGGTCTTTGTTGCCACATTAAAATATAACTGCAAAACTTTCATGTTTCGGATGCAGGGGTGTAAGAACCCCGGTCAGATTTTTATTGCTGTGTCTGCAGAGAGTGACCCTCTGTAATTGTCCGGTTTATCATTATCAAGATTGAACATAAAAGAAAATCCCAAAATTTAGGGTTGTAACCAGAATAGGTTTTGGCTATGGGACAGTAAGTGAGCGAAGATCTCCACAAGGGGACATAAGTGGCCAAAAAAAAAAACCTAGCAGGTGTTATAACCCTCCCTTCCTCTATCCAAAAGCAGGGAGAAAAAAAAGCGGAGGACATTTTGCCTTTAGTTAAAGCGGTTGTAAACCCTAGGAAAAAAAAAAAACCTGCAAGGCATAATGGGCTAGTATGCATCGCATACTAGCCCATTATGTGTAACTTACCTTAGAACGAAGCCCCCACACGGACCCCCGAACATCGCTGCGGGCGCTGCCATGATCCCGCCGTCTCTTCCGGGTTCGGCGGCTCTGGCGCGGTGATTGGTCGGAAGAGACGGCTCCGGCGCGATGATTGGCCGGAGCCACGATGACGTCACTCCCGCGCATGCGCGCGGGAGTGATTTTCCGGCAAGCTCCCGCCAAATTAATTGAAGGTCCCCCCGGACCTTCAGAGCGCATGCGCCGCTCGCGAGAGTGGCTGCATGCACTGTAAATATCTCCTAAACCATGCCGGTTTAGGAGATATTATTTGTACCTACATGTAAGCCTTATTATAGGCATACCTGTAGGTAAAAGTGTCAAAAAGCGGGATACTACCGCTTTAAGGGATTTCCCTTCATTTCCTGTCTCAGAGACACAGCAGAAATTTAAAGAATCACTCCAAAGGGAGGGGAAATCCCCCCTTGACGGCAACTAAGATGTTGGGTTTCCCCATCAGTTTCTGTACTGGAGAGAACAGTCACCAATAGTGAAAACAAATCTCAGACAGCAAAGAAAAATCTGACATGCAATCCAATAAGAGCGCCAGAAAAATGTCTAAGGTAAATTAAAGCATTTGTAAAGCTATACATACACTATATTACCAAAAGTATTGGGACGCCTGCCTTTACACGCACATGAACTTTAATGGCATCCCAGTCTTAGTCCGTAGGGTTCAATATCGAGTTGGCCGACCCTTTGCAGCTATAACAGCTTCAACTCTTCTGGGAAGGCTGTCCACAAGGTTTAGGAGTGTGTCTATGGGAATGTTTGACCATTCTTCCAGAAGCACATTTGTGTTGGACGTGAAGGCCTGGCTCGCAGTCTCCGCACTAATTCATCCCAAAAGGTGATCCATCTGGTTGTGGTCCGGACTCTGTGCAGGCCAATCAAGTTCCTCCACCCCAAACTCGCTCATCCATGTCTTTATGGACCTTGCTTTGTGCACTGGTGGGCAGTCATGTTGGAACAGGAAGGGGACATCCCCAAACTGTTCCCACAAAAAGTTAGGAGCATGAAATTGTCCAAAATTTCTTGGTATGCTGACGCCTTAAGAGTTCCCCTTGACTGGAACTAAGGGGCCAAACCCAACCCCTGAAAAATAATCCCACACCATAATCCCCCCTCCGCCAAATGATTTGGACCAGTGCACAAAGCACGATCCATAAAGACATGACTGTCTAGTTAAAGCTTGTAGGTGGAGTTTTCATTCTATTCTGATTGTCCTATGAGGCTGCAGGACCCCCTGAGCCTCTTTCTGGACAGTGCTGATTGGCCCTGTGCCGATCATATGCCCCTCCCAAGAAAAAAAAAACAACATCAAACTGAGCATGCAGAGCTTGCCCCCAAAGGCTCTGTTATATCACGAGATGGTTTGGGGAGAGTGGAAGAAGGAGAGGATCAGAGAAGACAGGATCAAACAGCATTTTTACGCAATGTGGAGGAGAATTAACCCCTTAGGTTCTACAGTGAGTATAACAAGCATGCTTTGCTGCATATACAGACTGATTTTACGGTTATGGGTTTAGGAACAGTTTTTAAACAAGGTGGTAAGGTTTGCCTCCATATGGGCTTGTATTGCCACATGGAATGACTTTCAGAGGCATCTGACAGGTGGTGGAAGAGGCAATATGCTGCCTGTTTTTAACCCCCCAAATGCTACACGACTGCACTGCAACCATATGCACTGAACATGCTTGTGGGATGCCCTATTCACTGCAATAGTAAAGCAGCCCTTATGCTCTGAGCAGTCAGTGTGGGTGTGAGAAAATAAAGTTCAGTTGCTAGGTGGAGGCAGGATAAAAAAAACTTTCCTGAAGAGATGAGAGCAATAAAAATTCCCCGTACTTCCAGGTATGAAGAGCATGTGACATCACTGGGCCAATCAGAGAGGTCCATAGTCCTGTCTGCATCAGGACATCCTGGTAAAGCCCACATTAGTTCATCAGCAGGAGCAGAGAAGACGCCCCAGTAAAATGAAATCATTGTGGCACATATGACGATATTCTGGAGAGGCCGGAACCAATACCGAGTAGACGGAGACCTTCCACAGAGAAGGGTTTTCTAAGCGCTCTTTGTTCCTAATCTTTATTTACATAGTAACACGCCTGATGACTTCACCGCCATTACTTAACATTGAAGTGCGGTGACATGTAAAATCAAGCTGAGCCAGATTAGCTGGAAAACACACAGAAGGAGAAACTTGATTTCCTAATCAGACGAATCACCCTTCACTATCACCACACCCTGCAGAGTGACTAGAACCAGTTTCTGCAGTTTGCAATCTTCCACCAACAGCTATGGACACCATTGTAGGACAGCGGTCAGCAAACCTCTAAATTAAGCTTGCCTCCCCCCCCCTCCCAAGGCATGCACCTTCAGACCTCAGCTTACCCCCCCAAGGTGTGCCCCTTCAGACCTCAGCTGAGCCCTTGTGGCGTGCCCCTTCAGACCCCGGCTGGGGCCCCCCAAAGGCGTGCCCCTTCAGACCCCGGCTGGGGCCCCCCAAAGGCGTGCCCCTTCAGACCCCGGCTGGGGCTCCCCCAAGGCGTGCCCCTTCAGACCCCGGCTGGGGCTCCCCCCAAGGCTTGCCCCTTCAGACCCCGGCTGGGGCTCCCCCCAAGGCTTGCCCCTTCAGAGCCCGGCTGGGGCTCCCCCCAAGGCTTGCCCCTTCAGAGCCCGGCTGGGGCTCCCCCCAAGGCTTGCCCCCTTCAGAGCCCGGCTGGGGCTCCCCCCAAGGCTTGCCCCTTCAGAGCCCGGCTGGGGCTCCCCCCAAGACTTGCCCCTTCAGACCCCGGCTGGGGCTCCCCCAAGGCTTGCCCCTTCAGACCCCGGCTGGGGCTCCCCCTTCAGACCCCAGCTGGGGCTCCCCCAAGTTAATAACACGTCACAGGAAGCACCTTCATGGTTAACAGAAGACAGACTCGAAAAACCTAACAAATAAGTCACAGGGGGACCAGATGGCTTACACCCGAGTGTCCTTAAAGAACTCAGCCAGGTGACGTTCTATGAAGAAGTGAGCTGCCATCTAGATAAAGGAAGGCCTGTAGATGTAGTATCTGGAATTTGCAAATGCATTTGATACAATTCCCCACAAACGCTTACTGTACAAACTAAGGTACATAGGTATGGACCATAGGGTGAGTACCTGGATTGAAAACTGGCTTCAGGGGCGAGTCCAGAGGGTGGTGATAAATGAGGGGAGTACCTGGATTGGTCATGTGTGGAAAGTGGGGTCCCCCAATGATCTGTCCTGAAGCCAATCCTGTTTAATTTAATCATAAACGATCTGGAGCATGGGATTGACCAGTACAATCTCAGTATTTGGAGACGATACTAAGCTATGCAGGGCAATATCTTCTTCACAAGACGTGGAAACCTTACAAGAAGACCTGAACAAAATAATGGGGTGGGCAACTACCTGGCAAATGAGGTTTAATGTTGAAAAATGTAAGGTAATGCACTTGGGTGCCAGAACCTCTGGGGGAATCAAAGATGGAAGACTTGGGGGTACTGGTAGACAACAAGCTCAGCAATGGCATGCAATACCAAGCTACTACAAGCAAAGCCAACAGAATACTGGCATGTATAAAAAAAGGGGATTCACTCCAGAGATAAAACGATAAATCTCCCACTCTACAAGACTCTGGTCCGGCCACATCTGGAGTATTCCGTCCAGTTCTGGGCACCGGTCCTCAGGAAGGATGTGCTGGAACTGGAGAGAGTCCAGAGAATGGGAACAGATTATTAAGGGAATGGAGGGCATCAGCTATGAGGAAAGACTACAAGCATTAAACTTATTCTCTCTGGAGAAGAGACGATGAGAGGGGATATGATATCAATGTACAAATACTGTAGTGGCGACCCTAGCATAGGGAACAAACAAACTTTTCAGCGAAAGGAAATTTAAAAAGACACGCAGCCATTCACTAAAATTAGAAGAGAAACGGTTTAACTGCGTAAAGGGTTCTTTACTTTCAGAGCATTAAGGATGTGGAATTCTCTTCCACAAGCAGTGGTATCAGCAGGGAGCATCGATAGTTTCAAAAAACTATTAGATGGGCACCTTAAAGACCACAACATACAGGGGTATGCAATGTACAACATACAGGGGTATACAATGTACAACATACAGGGGTATACAATGTACAACATACAGGGGTATACAATGTACAACATACAGGGGGTATACAATGTACAACATACAGGGGGTATACAATGTACAACATACAGGGGGTATACAATGTACAACATACAGGGGTATACAATGTGCAACATACAGGGGTATACAATGTACAACATACAGGGGTATACAATGTACAACATACAGGGGTATACAATGTACAACATACAGGGGTATACAAAGTACAACATACAGGGGTATACAAAGTACTGCAAACACACACACACACACACACACGTTGAACTGGATGGACTGGTGTCTTTTTTCAACCTCACTATGTAATTCAACACAAGTCAAGCCAAGAGTCAGACAAAGTAAAGAGACTGTAGAAGCAACTATAAACAATGGCATAGGAAGGGAAGTGTGAAAATTATGAAATTTGGTAAAAAATTGTCAAATAGGTCAAATACATTGGAGACATCAAGGCTTTTTTTTTCCTCCTAGGCCCCTTTCACACGGGCGCACCGCCCGACAGAGTCCGTTCTGCTCAGCGGGGTATCGATCCGCCGATCCCTGCTGAGCAGGTGGATGACAGCTCTGTCTCCACTCTATGTGCAGAGATGGAACTGTCAAATCCCCGCTGTCCTCTATGAGCAGATCAGATGAGAACGGACCACATGTCCATTCTCATCCGATCCGATCCTCCAGACGGATGGAAAATGGGGTTTCCCATCCATCCGGATTTCACGGACAGGATCGGATAGCAGCGGGTGTCAGCAGGGATGTCTCCGCTGACACCCGCTACCCCATAGGGATGCATGGAGCATCCGATCGGGTCCACCTGAAAAACTGACAGGCGGATCGGATCGCCCGTGTGAAAGGGGCCTTTGAGATTGAATGGAATCTAAATAGATTCTGATGGTTAGGGGGCTCCTCCCAACTAAGACCCCATTCAGACTAGCGTGACCTGTCAGGCGACTTGTCAGCCTGACAAGTCGCACTCGGTCGCTCGCCATTGATTAGCACAGGACCCGTTCTAATAGGAGCGACACAAGTCGCTCCGACTTAGAAAAAGGGTCCTGTACTACTTTGGGGCGACCTGGGAGCGACTTGCATAGACTTCCATTATGTGAAGTCCCTGCAAGTCGTGCCGAAGTCGCGGTGCACAGCGTACCCCTTCACAGGTCGCCCCTCGAAGTCGGATCGCCTCAGGCCCCGTTCATACTGGGGCGACGCTACTTCCCGGGGCAACCTCACAGGTCGCGGCACGCTGCTTGCACCGCGACCTCGGAGCGGCTGGCACGGACTTCATAGCATTGAAATCAATGCAGGTCGCTCCAGGTCGCCCCAAAGAAGCTCCCCAAAGAAGCTCCGGACCCTTTTTCTAAGTCGGAGTGACTTGTGTCGCTCCCATTAGAACGGGTCCACAGCTTCTCTATGCCAGGCGACCTACGGCGACCTGTCAGGCAACCAGGTCGCCTGACAGGTCGCCCCAGTGTGAACGGGGGCTCAGTGTTAACCGGCTCTAACCTGACCTTTTTTTTTTTTTCTTACTTTGTTTGCAAAAGCAGAAAAAATAAATAAACAAATAAATAAAAGGAAGACCGTCTACAAAGGAATTCATACTGGGTTAGATTTGCCATCAGCAACTATAAAGTCCACTGCAAGAAGATGCCGCAATCTGGGGAGAGCTACCAGATCACACTGCATTCGGCACGTTCATTCTGAGTTTGGCAGTTTTGCAGAGTGATTTTTTTTTTTGGTGTCACTAAGGCCTGTACAGCCTCTATTTAGGTCCTGGCATTATGCCATTGCTCCGCCGAATAAAAAAAACAAAATCTTTTCCAGCCGACAGTGACCTCTTAACGCTTTATAATTGCTTGTGCTCGGCCAACTGGTAGCAGTACAAATGAAGGTTACATCGGTAACAAGAGGGTAATGAAGTCCTCATAACTAGCAGTCTTCCTACACACTCTCACCCAGGAATCCGCAGACAGCTGGACAGTAATTGGAACAGTAGAAAGAATTGTGTGGCACACTGCAACGCTGAAATTACTGCCGGCACAACAATAAAAAGAAGAAGAGGAGAGAAGGTATGAAATGAAGTCTATGGATGTGCACTGTAAGCACATTCTATCTGCGCAGATCCTAAAGTGAAACGTTACCCTAATAAAGTTTTTGTTGCAGAACAGACTTTGCAGGTTTCTTCTGCAATCAATCAAAAGCATTTAACCTGCCGGCTAGTAAAAGTTCCCAAGGACCATAAACTGAGCTACACATGCGTGTCCAATCCCAGCACTCCTTGGTGGGTGATGCACATGCACAGGAGCGTTCTCATGCCAGGCTTGCCTAAAGTAATGTCCAAAGACACCAAACCCAGAAGATGCCAAAACCAGAAGAGGGCCAGGAAAAAAAAAGGAGGAAATTTTCAGACATTGTACTAGGGGTCTAAAGTGGACTTTAGTTCTGTTCTAACCCCCAAGAACAAAAGTCCCCTAGTACAATGTCTGCAAATTTCCTCTTTTTCCTGGCCCTCTTCTGGTTTTGGCATCTTCTGGGTTCGGAGTCTTTGGACATTTCCTTAGGCAAGCCTGGCATGAGAACGCTCCTGTGCATCTTGTGAAATTTTCCCCATGTGTGGATGAAAATTTTTGTCTTTTGACATTGAGTAGACCAATGGCTGCAAGAATCACCTGTTGTGGATCCTTTAGTTCTGTTCTAACCCCTAAGAACAAAAGGATCCACAACAGGTGATTTCTGCAGCCATTGGTCTACTCAATGTCAAAAGACAAAAATTTTCATCCACACATGGGGAAAATTTCACAAGATGCACAGGAGCATTCTCATGTCAGGCTTGCCTAAAGTAATGTCCAAAGACTCCGAACCCAGAAGAGGGCCAGGAAAAAGAGGACATTTGCAGACATTGTACTAGGGGTCTAAAGTGGACTTTTGTTCTTAGGGGTTAGAACAGAACTAAAGGATCCACAACAGGTGATTCTTGCAACCATTGGTCTACTCCATGTCAAAAGACAAAAATTTTTAGCCACAAATGGGGAAAATTTCACAAGTCACATCATTTTTTTTTTTTTATGTACAAACACACCCCTATAAAATTTACACTAGTAGGGTAACACTTTTTTGGTGAAGACCATTTTCTGTTCTACCATGACTGTGCCCTCGTGTACCAAGCCAGCTCCGTAAAGACATGGACAACCAGTTGTTGGGCAGGAACGAGAATGTCCTGCACAGAGCCCTGACCTTAACCCTGCTGAACACCTTTGGGAATTATTGGAACGTCGATGGGAAACCAGGTCCTTCCATCCACCATCAGTACCTGACCTCACAAATGGGCACATATTTCCACTGACACCCTCCAAAATCTTGAGGAAAGCCTTCCCAGAAGAGTGAAGGAGTGTCAGCCATAAAGAATGCTAACTCTAAATTATTGGCCATGGTTTTGGAATAGGGAGTCCACCAGGCTCCTACAGGTGAGATGTGTGGAGGACCTCGAGTGTCCTGCACAGAGGCCTAATCATAACCCTACTTTTGAAAAACCTACGGTATAACGTTGCCTCATCCAACATCAGTACACACTACTGAACGCCTTTGGGATGAAGTCTTCTCGTCCCAAAGGTGTTCAGTAGGTTTGAGGCCATATAGGAAATCCAGTGTCCTGCACAGAGCTCTAACCTCAACCCTACTAAACACCTTAGGGATGAGTTAGAACACACGAGCAAGGTCTTCTCATCAAACATCAGTATGTGCGGGATATGGGTAATCCTCCATCATACAAAGACATTGTGGACAATTGTGCTCTTTCAACCTTGTAGTAACAGTTTGGTGAAGACCCTTTTCTGTTCCAGCATGATTGAGCATCTGTATAGAAAGGCAGCTCCCTAAAGACATTGGTTGGCCAGTTTGGTATGGAGGAACTTGAGTGTCCTGCACAGAGCCCTGACCTCAACCTTACTAAAATCCTGCACAGAGCCCTGACCTCAACCCTACTAAAATCCCCAATCTCTAAAAACGGCACAAATTCCCATAGACACACGCCATAGTTTTGTGCAAAGTATGGCACTTTTCCACTGCAAGTACCGGCTCAGCTCCGCTCGGCTCCGCTTGGCCCTGCTTGGCTCCGTTTGGTTTTCCACTGCATGGTACCGCATGGTACGGTGTTGGAACGGTTCGGTACAGTTTGGTACGGTTTGCTTTTCCACTAAAGTAAAGTGGGTGGGATAACAACGATTCTCTGACCAATTAGTGGCTAGTATTGACAAACAGTCAAGGCTGCATGCAAAGGATTGTGGGATATGGTACCGGTACGGCCCTCTTGGAACCACAACTGAGGTGGTACTGTTTAAGCGAGCTGTACCGTTCGGTTCCATGTATTGGAAAAGCACCGCCGTACCGTACCGGACCGTTCCAACACCGTACCATGCGGTACCATGCAGTGGAAAAGCTCAAAAGCGAGCCAAACCGTTCGGTTCCAGGTATTGGAAAAGCGCCACCGTACCATACCGAACCGTTCCAACACCGTACCATGCAGTGGAAAAGCTCAAAAGCGAGCCGAACCGTTCCGTTCCATGCAGTGGAAAATTGGAGGAACCCAAGAGCCCTGACCTCAACACAACTTAATGCCTTTGGGATCAACTGGAAAGCCAATTGTGAGTCAGGTCTTCTCATTCAAACATCAGTACCTGACCTCACAAAAAATGGGCACAAATTACCATAGACACCCTTCAAAACCTTGTTGAAATTCTCCTAGAAGAGTGGCAGGAAGTTAGTTAAAAAGGGGAAAAGTAGAAATAAAGGGCAATTCAGTAGCTTGGTTTTGGAATGGGATGTCTTACAAGCTTATATGCCTGTAAGATAGTAAAGTGTTCAAAGTTTGGCCATATGGGATCTATGAAGCAGGATATCAAAATTTCAGAATGGTTTGTTTATCCGATTCACCTCATCAGTTTTCTAAAGGTTGATCTTGCCAATAAATCAAATTTTCACATTTCTTTCAGCAGGTTGACAACATTCTGTTCCACTCTAAAATCTCTGTAAAGTCACTATCCTGCGGACACGGTAGGGTAGTCTGTAGAGTGTAGATGAACAGGTAATTTCAAAAAGACTTTAAAGGAAGCAACAAAATTGAATTTAAAGTTCTTCCATTTTTGCCGGACAGCTTAGGAATTCTTCTCACAAACCTTTTACATGCAGACTATTACTAAATATTACTATCAATACAAGATTTTTCACCATAGTGGACCTTTAATTCCTTGTCTACCAAGGTGCATTGATAACATCAGGGTTTTGAAGGGCTTAAAGTAAGCTCACAGCTGAAGAGCAGCCCAAAAACTTTTTACAGAGCCCTGAAGATGCATCAAAACCCCCCTCCCCACCCAGGCAGAGCCCACAGTGCCACACAAGCTCCCCCATTCTTCCGGGGTGGCTGCAGATCCCCAATCCCCCCACTGTGACTAATAAACCTGGAAGCGACCTTTACATCCCTTCCACGCTCACAGAGGTCATTCCCTTGGCTACTGTAGCCAAGGATTCAGCTAAGCAAGCAGGAGAGCAGGGGACACATTTGGGGTCCAATACATAGGCCCAGGGATGTGGGTGGATGCGCATCAGGGGATAAGGTGACCCGGGGAGCCAAGAGGGATCAGCCTCGTGGAAGTGTCTGCCCCACTCCCTTACTTGATTTGAAGGCCCTATAAATTAAAGCGGAGTTCCACCTAAAACAAAAAAAATAAAAAATACCCCCGGGACAGTCAGGGCTAGTGCATTCCACAATTGGATAGCCTCTGAACTGTCCCAGGTTGCACTTACCTTTTAGAAGAAATACTTACCTTGAAAATGTCTTGTCCAACGCTGCCATCTCAGATGTGGGCAGCTGAAGCCAGCGCAATCCTCTTCTGCGTCCTCTTCGGTTCCCACGATGCACTGCACCGGCCCCGCCGTCACTTCCAGGGCTGCAGCGTCATCCCATGCCCAGAAGCTGTTTAGCAAGGTAGGACGCGCCTGCACCGGAACTGACGTCAGGGCCGGTGCAGGCGCATTGATTTCTGGGAGCGATGACGTTCAGCTCCCAGGAATCAATGCAAGCCAGGAAGTGATGACTTGCCGTGGCCGCAGACGGAGGAAGAGGAAATAAGGTAAGTATACTATCTTCTAAAACAAGGTAAGTAAAAAAAAAAAAATTTGATTATCCATTTGTTTTTCAGGTGACCCGGAGCAAGAAGATGGACCGAAGTTAAATTTTAGGGTGGAACTCCACTTTAAGCACGTTTGGTATGCAATTTCCAGCCGTCCTGGTCAGGCATCTACTTTTTATACCATCTTAATTGCAGGTAAGCCATTTATTGCCACCAACATCCAAATCGTACCAAAATATATACAGTGATGGAAAAAAGTATTTGATCCCCTGCTGATTTTGTACATTTGCCTGCTGACAAAGAAACGATCAGTCTAGAATTTTAATGGTAGGTTTATTTTAACAGTGAGAGACTGAACAAAAAAAAAAGAAAAAGTGCATTTAAAAAAAGGTATACATTTATTTGCGTTTTAATGAGTGAATTAAGTATTTGATCCCCTATCAAATCAGCAAGATTTCTGGCTCCCATGTGTCTTCTATAAAAAGGTAATGAGCTGAGATTAGGAGCACTCTCTTAAAAAGGGAGTGCTCCTAATCTCAGCTTGTTACCTGTATAAAAGACACCTGTCCACAGAAGCAATAAGATTCCAATCGCTCCACCATGGCCAAGACCAAAGAGCTGTCCAAGGATGTCAGGGACAAGATTGTAGACCTACACAAGGCTGGAATGGGCTACAAGACCATCGCCAAGCAGCTTGGCGAGAGGGTGACAACAGCTGGTGCGATTATTTGCAAATGGAAGAAACACAAAAAAAACTGTCAATCTCCCTCGGTCTTGGGGTCCATGCAAGATCTCACCTCGTGGGAGTTTCAATGATCAAGAGAATGGTGAGGAATCAGCCCAGAACTACACGGGAGAATCTTGTCAATGATCTCAAGGCAACTGGGACCATACAAGAGACAAGAACTCACTGCTCAAGGTGGTGTAATTGCCTGATGACTCACCCCCGTGCATGCCCCGGCTCCGGGGCATGCAGCACCCCCAAGGTCCCCCTGCTCAAGAAAGCACATGTACAGGCCCGTCTGAAGTTTGCTAATGAACATCTGAATGATTCAGAGGAGAACTGAGTGAAAGTGTTGTGGTAAGAGGAGAACAAAATCAAGCTCTTTGGCCTCAACTCCACTTAACGTGTTTGGAGGAGGATGAGGAATTCTGCGTATGACCCCAAGAACACCATCCCCACCGACAAACATGGGAGGTGGAAACATACTTTGGGGTATTTTTCTGCTAAGGGGACAGGACAACTTCACCGCATCAAAAGGGACGATGGACGGGGCCATGTACCATTAAATCTTGGGTGAGAATCTCCGTCCTTCAGCCAGGGCATAGAAAATGGGTATACAAGCATGACAAGTACCCAAAAAAACACAGCCAGGGCAACAAAGGAGTGGCTCAGGAAGAAGCACATTAAGGTTCTGGGGTGGCCTAGCCAGTTTTCAGACCTTAATCCCATAGAAAATATGTGGAGGGAGCTGAAGGTTCGAGAAAATATGTGGAACTGGGTAAGTTCAAGTTACCCAACGTCAGCCTCAAAACATAAATGACTTGGAGAGGATCTGCAAAGAGGAGTGGGACAAAATCCCACCTGAGATGTGTGCAAACCTGGTTGCCAATTACAACAATTGTCTGATCTCCGATTGCCAACAAAGGTACTAACGTCATGTTTTGTGAAGGGGTCAAATACTTATTTCACTCATTAAAATGCATATCAATTTATAAACTTCTTTAAAATGCTTTTTTTCTGGACATTTTTTGTGGTTATTCTCCCGCTGTTAAAATAAACCGACCATTAAAATTATAGACTGATCATTTGTTTGTGGGCAAACGTACAAAAACAGCAGGGGATCAAATACTTTTTTCCCCTCGCTGTACACATTCATGTTTATGCTATATTGCTACCAACTTTTCACCCTCTTTTTTTTTTTTTTATGCCCGAAATGTGGAATAGGTTGGTGGCCTCTACTTTTCCACATACTTTGTTAAAAATTGGCATTCGGTATGGTAGGATAAACACTTAAAGGGAATCACCAAACAGAAAAAACAATATAGCGTATACAATTGCGACACAAATCATATTGTAATTGAATGTTATTAAAAATGATTTTATGGTGATATCCTTGACAAAGGCATCTAAGCCGAAACGCGTCGGATATTACGAATGTTCTCTCTGTCCTATCCCAAGACTTGTGATCAAGCACGGAGAACAGAGAACTACATTCATGCAAGTCACCATTTTCACTATGAATTCAACCTTTTATCACCTCTTCACACCAAAGGGCCTATAGCCCTGCACACACACACACACACACACACACACACACACACACACGTGTATTGTTTTAAATGTTCAATAAATGGTTTTATTTAAATATAAAACTATCCCTACTTCTTTGCCTAAAAAGCCCCACCTCTCCAAAAAATCCTTGATCAGTTTACAAGGGATGTGGGCAAAATATATAACCCAGGCTACTTAGAGAATCCTAAAAACCTACACATTAAAAATTACCTTTCCTTTTCAATCTGCAGCCACTGTAATTTTCCGAAAATGCAATGCAATATGGTTACCTGGTTTCAAAGCTGTGGCAGCTGCAGGGCTCTAATGAGGAAATCTGCTGGGCCTGCATCCCTTTAGAGACGTGTTCCTATTGGGAATATCTCACCAAAAGTGACATTTATGTTGCAGAGGATGCCAGAAATCTGACTTGTATCTCAGTGCAGACTTCTGGGAAAGTTGGTGAGCCAATCACACAAGCAGGAAATTATGTTTCTGGGGGTGTGGTCAGTATAGTCTGTGTAGAGAACACCTCCAGGCGGCCATATTGTATTGCATTTTCAGACAATTACAACAGCTGCAGATTGAAAAGGAATATTTAGATTTATTTTTAATATATTTATTAAATATTATATTTATTATTAATAAATTATTATTAATTCATTACTAATAAATATTATATTTATTATATATTATAAAATATTTATAATCTAAAACAGCCTTATATTTTTTCACATTTGTTACACTATGGTATACTGAAGTATAATTACAAGAATTTCATAAGCGTCAAAGGCTACTGACAATTACATGAAGTTTATGCAAAGAGTCAATATTTGCAGTGATGACCCTTCTTTTTCGAGACCTCTGCAGTTCCCTCTGGCATGCTGTCAATCAACTTCTGGGCCACATCCTGACTGATAATCAATGCTTGGAGTTTGTTAGAATATGTGAGGGTTTTTTTTTTTTTTTTTTTTTTTTTTTTCACCCGCCACTTGAGGATTGACCACAATTTCTCAATGGGATTAACCACTTTAGGACCGGAGGATTTTCCTGCTTTACGTCCAGGCCACTTTTTGCAACTTGGCACTGTGCGACTTTAACTGACAATTGCGCGGTCATGCAACGCCGTACCCAAACAAAATTTATGTCCTTTTTTTCCCCACAAACAGAGCTTCCTTTTGGTGGTATTTGATCACCTTTTGCGATATGAATAAAAAAAAGCGACAATTTTGAAAAAATAATATTTTTCTACTTTGACAGTTAAAAAATATCCAATATATTAAATTTTTGTCATATATTTAGGCCAAAATGTATTTAGCTACATGTCTTGACAAAAAAATTCTCAATGAGCGTATTTATAACCGCGTTAAGACCGGAAGATTTTACCCCATTCCTGACCAGGCCTTATTTTGCGATTCGGCACTGCGTTATTTTAACGGACAATTGCGTAGTCGTGCGACGCTGTACCCAATTTAAATTTATGTCCTTTTTTTGCCCCACAAATAGAGCTTTCTTTTGGTGGTATTTGATCACCTGTGCGAATTTTACTTTTTGCGCTATAAACGAAAAAAGAGCGACAATTTTGAAAAAAATAATATTTTTCACATTTTTTTTTATATGAAATTCCCAAAAAAAAAATGTAAAAATCAAAATTTTTTAACATTTTAGGCCAATTTGTTTTCTACTACAAAACAAAAATCGCAATAAGCGTATCGCAATAAGCGTATTTTGATTGGTTTGCGCAAAGCTATTAACTACGGGAAATTTATGTCATTTTTATTGGTTTTTTTTTTTTAAAAAAAAGTAATGGCGATGATCTGGCAGCGATCTGCGATTTTTTTATGCGGGACTGCGACATTGCGGCGGACAGATCGGACCCCTGACATTTGACACTTTTGGGGGGACCAGTGACATTACTACAGTAATCAGTGCTGTAAATATGCACTGTTAGGCCTTTTTCACACGGTCCGCCTCCGTAGGCGGATCCGTGTTGCTCAGCGGGGATCGATCCGCGATCCCCGCTGAGCTGGCGGATGACAGCTCCGTCTCCGCTTGCAGTGCGTAGAGGGAGGTGTCTCAGCCCCCGCTGCCCTCTATGGGGGATCGGATGAGAGCGGACCGCCTGTCCGCTCTCATCCGATCCGATCACTGAACGGATGGAAAAATAGGGTTTCCATCCGTCCAGATTTCACGGACAGGATCGGATGCGGATGGCAGCGGGTGTCAGCGGAGGTGTCTCCGCTGACATCCGTTGCCCCATAGAGCTGCATGGAGGATCCGATCAGATCCGCCTGTCAGGGATCGCCCGTGTGAAAGAGCCCTTACTGTAATAATGAGACTGGCAGGGCAGGGGTTAACTTTATTGGTGATCAAGGGGTTAATGTAGGTCTACATCGCTGGACGATAACGAGCCACTTTGCCGCAGTACGCTCCATGTGAGCGGTCGGCAAGTGGTTAAAGTCTGCGGAGTTTCCAGCCCATGGACCCAAAATTTCCATGTTTTGTTCCAAGCCACTCAGTTATCACTTTTGACTTCCGGCAATCATCTTGGAAAAGGCATTGTTCCTCACCAAACTGTTCTTGGATGGTTGAGAGAAGTTCTTTATTCATGGCGGTGGTAGCGCAGTGGACTGATGGTAGCGCTCACCTTTTCTTCTCCGGACAAGGCTTTTTTCCAGATGCCCCAATCGGAAAAGGCATTCAGAGACAAGGACTATAACCCAGTTCTCAGCAGTCCAATCCCTGTAGCTTTTGCAGAATATCAGTCTATCCCTGATGTTTTTCCTGGAGAGAAGTGGCTTCTTTGCTGACCTTCTTGACACCAGGCCATAAAGTCTTCTCCTCACTTTTTCCTTTTCTCTTCGTTTTTTTAAAGCCCGTGGTGTGGTGTGGTGTGAACACACTCGAACTAACACCAAGTGCATAAAAAAAGTGCACACACGCAAACGTGAGAACATAAAAAGTGCACAGGGTGTACAGGAAAGTCCACCTCTGAAGAGGGCAGACCTTGATCCCCTGGGGCGCAAGACTCCCGACAGGGACTAGGGTACTCACTATGGCCTGCCCAGCCGAAACCAGGCAGACCCCGTTCTCTGGGGGGGGGGGGGGGACTGCCAAATCAGCCCGCCCCAAGTACTAGGTGGGGCTCCCCCGTCTTCTCCTTACTGTGTGTGCCGACGCACTCACACCTGCCTGCTGCAAGCTCTGCACTGGTGGTTCCCCGACAGGGCTGCTGTTAGAAATCGTGGGGCCCCGTACAGACTACCTGACAGGGCCCCCCCAAGAAAATATTAAAGATATATTTAGCTAAAATTACAACAAAATCAATATTATTAGACACAAATATAACATAACTCACATAATTCCTGCTAAGAGCCGGTTCACACTGAGGCGACACGACTCCTTACTACTTTGGGGGCGACTTGTGCATTACCATGCACAACGACTTCGGAGCGACTTGCAGGGACTTCACATAATGGAAGTCTATGCAAGTCGCTCCGAGGTCGCCCCGAAGTAGTACAGATCCCTTTTTCTAAGTCGGAGCGACTTGTGTCGCTCCTATTAGAACGGGTCCTGTAGCGGTCAATGGACCGCGACTTGTCAGACTGACAAGTCGCGCTAGTGTGAACCGACTCTAAATCAAAAAAAAAAAAAAAAAAAAAACTATGTTAAATAAAAAAGAAGATGAGATGAGAAAAATATACAGGCTGTGCAGTTGGAGCTCAGTGATCAGAGAGACAGAGAGAGAGAAACAAAGTTACAAATAAACTCCTGAGCAGAGATAAGTGCTGGGAGGGGGGCCCACACAAGGGAGGGGGGTTAGTGAGGGACGACTGTCTCTTTCTCAGCAGATAAAAGCTGATAGCAGGGAGAGGGACAGATCAGATTCAGGTGCTGGAGGAAGATTTCTGTATTTGTTGTCCATCACTAATCCCCCTCTCTGTGTGGTCCCCACTGTGTGCTCGGGCCCCCTACAAGAGGGCTGGTGGTCCCCCCCTATCAGTGGCCCTGTTCCCCGATGCCACAGCTGAATCAACTGTAGGAGACGCTTCTGGTGCTTGCTGGACCTTCCTAGGTGTCCTGAATCCTTCTTCACAAATGCAGTGGAAAGGTTTTTTTTAATGGGATGAAGTTCATTTTCATGGCAAAGAGGGACTTTGTAATTAATTGCAATTCATCTGATCACTCTTCAGAACTATCTGGAGTATATGCAAATTGCCATCATAAAAACTGAGGCAGCAGACTTTGTGAGAATTAATATTTGGGTCATTCTCAAAACTTTTGGCCTTGCCTGTAAATGGTTTTACCCCACCAGATAATAAACCAGCCAAAAGGAGTAACCAAGTGCATGGCCAACATGCACATCTACTGCTCCGGTGTGGGTGACTTTGTCTTTAAAAAAAAAAAAAAAAAAGGGAAGATTCAGTGAAAGTCTTCCTGGCTGTATAGACAAAGAACTGTTTACCCACAAGCAGTGACAGTCACAGGAGAGTGTTGGGCAATCAAATTTATTGTCAACAACAGGACACCGGGCGGGACAACTGACAGCTGAGAACAACCAACTATCAGTCCAAGAAGCTTCACCGTCACACATTTCATAATGAGAGTCCTCAATACACACCACATTGTATATATATATATATATATATATATATATATATATATATATATATATATATATATATATATACATATACATACATATACATACATACATATACACACACACACACAGTGCCTTGCAAGAAAAAAAAAAAAAAAAAAAAAGCACACACACCCCATATTATATATATATATATATATATATATATATATATATATATATATATATATATATATATATATATATATATACATATATACATATATACATATACACACACACACACAGTGCCTTGCAAGTATAAAACATTTATATATATATATATATATATATATATATATATACATATACACACACACACACACACACACACACATATACACACATACATACATACACACACATATATCACATATATACATACATACACACACATACAGTGCCTTGCAAAAGTATTCGGCCCCCTTGAACTTTTCAAACATTTGCCACATTTCAGGCTTCAAACATAAAGATATAAAACTGTAATTTTTTTGTGAAGAATCAACAAGTGGGACACAATCATGAAGTGGAACGAAATTTATTGGATATTTCAAACTTTGTTAACAAATAAAAAACTGAAAAATTGGGCGTGCAAAATTATTCAGCCCCCTTAATACTTTGTAGCGCCACCTTTTGCTGCGATTACAGCTGTAAGCCGCTTGGGGTATGTCTCTATCAGTTTTGCACATCAAGAGACTGAAATTTTTGCCCATTCCTCCTTGCAAAACAGCTCGAGCTCAGTGAGGTTGGATGGAGAGCGTTTGTGAACAGCAGTTTTCAGTTCTTTCCACAGATTCTCAATTGGATTCAGGTCTGGACTTTGACTTGGCCATTCAAAGGCTGGCCATAGATGTTCAATTTTCTTGTACAATTTTCTGTTAGATTTACCACAAATCACATAATATGAGGTCAAAGCTAAACAACACTTTCATTTCACTTGTATCCAATTAGGCAGGCCTTTGTACTACATAGTTGAAGGTAAATTTCAAGAAAATTGTACAGAAAATTGTAAGAAAATTGTATAATGTATGGCCAGCCTAACACCTGGATATGTTTATTTGTGAACCATTCCATTGTAGATTTTGCTTTATGTTTTGGATCATTGTCTTGTTGGAAGACAAATCTCACAGTCTATCACAGTGCAGGTGCATTTATACGGAGACTTGATTACACACAGGTGGATTCTATTTATCATCATTAGTCATTTAGGTCAACATTGGATCATTCAGAGATCCTCACTGAACTTCTGGAGAGAGTTTGCTGCACTGAAAGTAAAGGGGCTGAATAATTTTGCCCGCCCAATTTTCCAGTTTTTTATTTGTTAACAAAGTTTGAAATATCCAATAAATTTCGTTCCACTTCATGATTGTGTCCCACTTGTTGTTGATTCTTCACAAAAAATTACAGTTTTATATCTTTATGTTTAAAGCCTGAAATGTGGCAAAAGGTCGCAAAGTTCAAGGGGGCCGAATACTTTCGCAAGGCACTGTGTGTGTGTATATATATATATATATATATGCACACACACTGCAGTGTGGGTTTTAAAGTACATGTGACCCAAAACCGAATTGCGGACACATTTTTGCCACATATACTGTGTTTTCCATGGCTTTCAATGTAAAAGGTGCATATTTACTGCGGCAGGCTGGCTCGTACAGGCAAAACGACGTAGATCTACGTTGCTCCCCTGGGAGGAGCTAGGGGGCAAGCATGCGCCGGTCCCGCCCCCCATCGTCAGCGGGAAAGCCGACGATGCAGCGGGCAGACGGCTCCGATTGCCTGCGATCGCTCCCCGCTGAGAGAGCAGGACGGTCGGCTGTTGTAAACCCAGCTGACCGTTCTTCTCCCTGGAATGATCACAGAGCACCTGTGATCCTTCTATAAAGGATCACATGTCTCTGTGGTCATCTCAGAAGCCACGCCCCCCTACAGTTAGAATCACTCCCCTAGGGTCACATTTAGACCCTTGATCACCTATACTGTTAACCCCTTTCCCTACCAGTGTCATTATTACAGTAACAATGCATATTTTTAGCACTGATTACTGTAGTAATGTCACTGGTCCCCCAAAAGTGTCAAAAATGTCAGTTAGGGGTCCGATCTGTCCACCCGCAATGTCGCAATCCTGCAGAAAAAAAAACCCCCAACATTAAAAATGACAAATCTTTCCCGTAGTTAATAGACGCAATAACTTTTGCGCAAACCAATGATTTTGATGCGTTCTGAGGTCCAAAGACATTCAAGCCCATAACACTCGCATCAAAATCGCAGCAACAAAGTCGCGGTAAAATCGTGCAACTTTGAAGTGTGAAAGGGGCCAACAGCAACAAGTATCAGAAATAGCACCTCACAACTTCCTCTGAAATCCGGCCCCTCCTATGCTCCGCCCATAATGGGGAAGTTTTGGCTGGAGATGGGTGAAATTTGCCTTACAAGACCCACCTCCGAGTCACCATACACAATACAATCAGAACTTTGAAATGTGAAGATCCTACAATACAATTTCCATCCAATCAGACAGGACCTGGTGCTACATCATGGGCGGATCTAAAGGACTGTAATGGGTGCGCCGAGCCAGAAGGGGATTGGATGGAACGATCGCAGCGTGGCACGGGGGGGGGGGGGTAACGATTCCTGGAGAGCGCCAGCCCCTGGCCGATCACAGATACAGAGACTACACCAGCATTCCTGGCAGTGCAGCTCAAGGGCTTTGGATGCAAATGAGCATGAAGAGAGTATGTACTATAAATAACCCTGGAGGGCCCAACAGCGGCCGGCTTAAAGAGTGATGCCAGGATACAGATTCAATCCGTTAAAAGAGAACTCCAGCCAAATATACATGAACACTTCTACTTTCCTGCCTAAAATACTTCCAACTCTGTGCAGCCAGTCTTGTGATTTACACACCATTTCTTTGGGGGCTAAAATATTAAAAGAATTATTTACATACACTGTGCCGAGTTGTGTCTGCCACCCCCACCCTGTGCCGAGTGGTGTCTGCCACCCCCACCCTGTGCCGAGTGGTGTCTGCCACCCCCACCCTGTGCCGAGTGGTGTCTGCCACCCCCACCCTGTGCCGAGAGGTGTCTGCCGCAGATATAAGCAGCCTCAGCTCGATTCATCCAGGCCACACCCCCAACATGTTTACACCGCCCCCCAGGGTCGCATTTGCCCATGGTCTCATTTGCAACAGGTAGAACTTTAATGATGCTGCAACTGTGCACCAAGATGGCCCCCGGCCCGGAGAACCTGGGGCTTGGCAGTTAAACCGCAACTCAGCCGTCTATTTTTACCACCCCGGCGGCCCATGAAAATGAGGACAAAACGGAAAGACGCTCAGCTTGGTAAACAAATTGTATCAAACAAATGCTGTAGATTTTTTAACATTCTTGTTTATACTTTTTTCATCCTTTGTTACATCTCCAAACTGCTGATCTCCTGCAGCCTTTTGCAGCTACTTCCCATCTACTCCAGCAATGGCTGCCTGGTAGTTTCCTGATGGTGACAACAGTGCCCCATGTACATGTGATGGAAACAAGTGGCCATTCACCTCCATCAGAAGACAGGGTGACTATACAGGAGCACTGCACAGAGGGCGGGGGGCAGCGTTGTCACCCTACAACAGGGGGAAGGGAGTGTGCAAGGATGGCGGGATCACCAGATTACATACAAATAAAATATAGGATTTCTTATTTGTTTTCAGTAAATGATTGGAGATCCGGCTATTCTGAAGTGCCGACTCCGCAGGGGATTGTCATCTTATCTCCATTTTTCTGATAAGAAATATTTTGTGTCACTTGTCGTCACCTGCTGAGCTAGCGATGTGCGGCGTCTCTCATCCCCGAAGGAGAAATATTTTGTTATCATCGGTGACATGATACATTGTCTGCGAATAGATCTCAGAATGACAAACAATGGATTCTTTTGTATTTGGACTCACATAAAATAAAGGATATAAATTTCCTTTTTTTTTTTTTTTAAATTAGCTTTTTTTGGTAGAACATGAACAACACCCCCCCCCCCCACCACATGACATCACACACACCCCATATGACATCACACACACCATGAGACATCACAAAGCCCCCCATCCACCATGTGACAACACACACGACATCACACACACACCCACCATGTGACAACACACACCATATGACATCACACACACACACCATGTGACAACACACACCATATGACATCACACAGCCACCCACCATTGACAACACACACGACATCACACACCATATGACTTCACATACTGCCCCACCCACCATGTGACATCACACAGCCCCCCCACCCACCATGTGACAACACACACACCATATGACATCACACAGCCCCCCCACCAACCATGTGACAACACACACACACCATATGACATCACACAGCCCCCCACCCACCATGTGACAACACACACACACCATATGACATCACACAGCCCCCCCACCCACCATGTGACAATACACACGACATCACACACACACACCCTATGACATCACACACTCCTCCACCCACCATGTGACAACACACACATCACCCACCCACCATGTGACAACAATCACCCCCCCACCATGTGACAATACAAACACACAATGACATCACACACCCCACTCTCCATGTGAGTTCACACACAATATGACATCACCCACGTAAATTCAACCCCCACCCACCACGTGACTTCACACAATGACATCACAGTGTGCATGTGTGATGTGATGACATAGTGTGTGGGTGATTTCACATGGGTGTGTCTGTGTGTTTTATGTCCCATGGTGGGCGAGTATGTCACATGGGGGGATGTCACATGGGGTGTGTGACGTCACCATGATGGGCAAGTATGATGTCGCATGGTGTGTGTGTGTGTGTGTGTGTGTGTGTGTGTGAGAGATGTAGCATTGGGGGGGTGTGCGTTATGTCCCATGGTGGACGAGTATGTCACATGGGGGGATGTCACATGGGGTGTGTGATGTCACCATGATGGGCAAGTATGATGTCGCATGGTGTGTGTGTGTGTGTGTGTGTGTGTGTGAGAGATGTAGCATTGGGGGGGTGTGCGTTATGTCCCATGGTGGACGAGTATGTCACATGGGGGGATGTCACATGGGGTGTGTGATGTCACCATGATGGGCAAGTATGATGTCGCATGGTGTGTGTGTGTGTGTGTGTGAGATGTAGCATTAGGGGGGGTGTGCGTTATGTCCCATGGTGGGTGGGTGGGTGGGATGTCACATTCTGTAACATCACACACACACCCCCCCATGTGACATTACATGGTGTCGGTATGTGCAATACACACACACACACATCCCCAGCCCCCATACCGATCCCATTCCTCATGTACCGAGCTCTGTGAAAATCAAATCTCTGTAAAAAAACCTGGAGACTGAACCACAATGTGTGCGATGACTAGTTGGTTCTGGAATTACACAGGAGCAGAATGCAGCCGGTGGCTCATCCACCACCAACGGGCACAGACAATCCAATAATTAGGATTTGTTTTGCCCGTTTTTAGATTTCGGGTGCAGAGATGGACGCACATCTCACACACAACGGCACGAGGAGAAAAGTGAGCAATCATTTCTCTGCAGGGACTCCCATCCTCCACTTCTGTGACAATGCCGTGTGCTTACTATCCCAGTCATTAGCCGTGTATGAGGTTCCAAATCCTTCCCCGGCTTTCATCACAAAACAAACAGGCGTTTCCCATCCCCGACAACGCTACAGGACTTCAAATCCCACCTCCGGCCTTCCCTGCAGTCCTGCACAGTTGTAGCGGCTCCTCTCCTGCACTGAAACAGCTTCCTCAGATTTCACCGCACACTGCGAGCTTCTCACAATGTGCATTAGAAACTGCAACAAGTCAGAAAGATCTGCCTCATTATCTGGCTGTTGGACGCCCAGTGTCATCTAGTACTTCCCTCCCCAGCCTGACTGGCCCTGGCCCCGCCCCTTTCATTCAACATTGTAACATTGCAACACGTTCCTCCTTCTATAATGTACAGTCTGATCACTGCGGGGAGGGGGGGGGGGGTTCGCTGAGGAAATGATTCCTCAGACATCGGAGGTCTACACCTACTGAACCTCGGACATCGGAGGTCTACACCTACTGAACCTCAGACATCAGAGGTCTACACCTACTGAACCTCAGACATCAGAGGTCTACACCTACTGAACCTCAGACATCGGAGGTCTACACCTACTGAACCTCAGACATCAGAGGTCTACACCTACTGAACCTCAGACATCGGAGGTCTACACCTACTGAACCTCAGACATCGGAGGTCTACACCTACTGAACCTCAGACATCGGAGGTCTACACCTACTGAACCTCAGACATCGGAGGTCTACACCTACTGAACCTCAGACATCGGAGGTCTACACCTACTGAACCTCAGACATCGGAGGTCTACACCTACTGAACCTCAGACATCGGAGGTCTACACCTACTGAACCTCAGACATCGGAGGTCTACACCTACTGAACCTCAGACATCGGAGGTCTACACCTACTGAACCTCAGACATCGGAGGTCTACACCTACTGAACCTCAGACATCGGAGGTCTACACCTACTGAACCTCAGACATCGGAGGTCTACACCTACTGAACCTCAGACATCGGAGGTCTACACCTACTGAACCTCAGACATCGGAGGTCTACACCTACTGAACCTCAGACATCGGAGGTCTACACCTACTGAACCTCAGACATCGGAGGTCTACACCTACTGAACCTCAGACATCGGAGGTCTACACCTACTGAACCTCAGACATCGGAGGTCTACACCTACTGAACCTCAGACATCGGAGGTCTACACCTACTGAACCTCAGACATCGGAGGTCTACACCTACTGAACCTCAGACATCGGAGGTCTACACCTACTGAACCTCAGACATCGGAGGTCTACACCTACTGAACCTCAGACATCGGAGGTCTACACCTACTGAACCTCAGACATCGGAGGTCTACACCTACTGAACCTCAGACATCGGAGGTCTACACCTACTGAACCTCGGACATCGGAGGTCTACACCTACTGAACCTCGGACATCGGAGGTCTACACCTACTGAACCTCGGACATCGGAGGTCTACACCTACTGAACCTCGGACATCGGAGGTCTACACCTACTGAACCTCAGACATCGGAGGTCTACACCTACTGAACCTCAGACATCGGAGGTCTACACCTACTGAACCTCAGACATCGGAGGTCTACACCTACTGAACCTCGGACATCGGAGGTCTGCACCTACTGAACCTCGGACATCGGAGGTCTGCACCTACTGAACCTCAGACATTGGAGGTCTGCGCCTGAAATTCCCGTAGCTGGGAAGAAATGCTGTTCACTCATATTTATTGATATATATTGATTAGAGAATTGTGCAAAGCTAAGCGCGTCCCCTTCAGTATGATGTATACACCACATCGGCAATCTCTATGGAGACAGGATCTCAGCATATTTTCCATAAAGTCAGAAACACGGGACCAACGAAGGGAGGAGAAGCAGAACTTAGAGTAAAGAGCCAACCCACCTATAGGAGCCACCCTGCCTACAGGAGCCATCCCATCTATAGGTGTTGCCCCACGTACATGAGCCATCCCATCTATAGGAGTCGCCCCACCTACAGGAGCTATCCCATCTATAGGAGTCGCCCCACCTACAGGAGCTATCCCACCTAAAGATGGAGTCGCTCTGCCTTCAGGAGCCATCCCACCTATAGGGGCCATCTTGCCTACAGGAGTCGCTTCACCTAGAGGAGCCATCCCATCTATAGGAGTCGCCCTGCCTACAGGAGCTATCCCATCTATAGGAGTTGCCCCACCTACAGGAGCCATCCCACCTAAAGAAGGAGTCGCTCTGCCTTCAGGAGCTATCCCACCTATAGGGGCCATCTTGCCTACAGGAGTCGCCCCCCCCCCCTACAGGGACCATCTTGCCGACAGGAGTCGCTTCACCTAGAGGAGCCATCCCACCTATAGGATTTGCCCTGCCTACAGGAGCCATCCCATCTATAGGAGTAGTCCCTCCTACATGAGCCACCCCACCTATAGGAATCGCCCCGCCTACATGAGCCACCCCACCTATAGGAATCGCCCCGCCTACATGAGCCATCCTGCCTACAGGAGCAATCCCTTCTATAGGAGTCGTCCCTCCTACAGGAGCTATCCCATCTATAGGAGTCGTCCCTCCTACAGGAGCAATCCCATCTATAGGAGTCGTCCCTCCTACAGGAGCTATCCCATCTATAGGAGTCGTCCCTCCTACAGGAGCTATCCCATCTATAGGAGTCGTCCCTCCTACAGGAGCTATCCCATCTATAGGAGTCGTCCCTCCTACAGGAGCTATCCCATCTATAGGAGTCGTCCCTCCTACAGGAGCAATCCCATCTATAGGAATCGCCCCGCCTACATGAGCCACCCCACCTATAGGAAGCCCCGCCTACATGAGCCACCCCACCTATAGGAAGCCCCGCCTACATGAGCCACCCCACCTATAGGAAGCCCCGCCTACATGAGCCATCCTGCCTACAGGCGCAATCCCTTCTATAGGAGTTGTCCCTCCTACAGGAGCCATCCCATCTATAGGAGTCGTCCCGCTTGGGTAGCTAGGTGTTGAGCCAGGTCGCTTCCCTTGTGGTTGGGTCTTCTGGATGTCCATGATTTTGCCTCAATGTATTGCCAGTTCTGATGGACACATGGATGATATACATTCCCTCTTCCTTCAGAGCCGGCAATACATTGAGGGACAATCATGTACATCCAGGAGACCCAACCTGTCACTTTCTATATGCAGTGAGGAATTTAAAGAACCGAACATTGGAGAGGCAAAAAAACAACCTCCCAACAAATAGACGATCCGAAATAGGAGGGCAAATTCTACAGGTCAGGACTCCACACCTTATGGAGAAGGGACAATGAGGAGCAGATTTTGGACAGGGAGGACAATTGGCATGAAGGAGGCCATCTACATCAAACTGATCAACCATCCCTGGACAGGATTTGTGGCCTTCAATCCCACCTGTCTTCAACATCGAATGCCATCTAACACTTCATCTTGTTCAGTGAGAGCCATTCCAGGGTAACGTAGGTGGCCTCTCTCACCTCTTGTGACAATGTTGATTTTGGTTTCATCTGACCAGAGCACCTTCTTCCACATGTTTGGTGTCTCCCAGGTGGCTTGTGGCAAACTTTAAACGACACTTTTTATGGATATCTTCTTGCCACTCTTCCATAAAGGCCAGATTTGTGCAGTATACGACTGATTGTTGTCCTATGGACAGAGTCTCCCACCTCAGCTGTAGATCTCTGCAGTTCATCCAGAGTGATCATGGGCCTCTTGGCTGCATCTCTGATCAGTCTTCTCCTTGTATGAGCTGAAAGTTTAGAGGGACGGCCAGGTCTTCGTAGATTTGCAGTGGTCTGATACTCCTTCCATTTCAATATTATCGCTTGTACAGTGCTCCTTGGGATGTTTAAAGCTTGGGAAATCTTTTCGTATCCAAATTCGGCTTTAAACTTCTCCACAACAGTATCTCGGACCTGCCTGGTGTGTTCCTTGTTCTTCATGATGCTCTCTGCGCTTTAAAACGGACCTCTGAGACTATCACAGTGCAGGTGCATTTATACGGAGACTTGATTACACACAGGTGGATTCTATTTATCATCATTAGTCATTTAGGTCAACATTGGATCATTCAGAGATCCTCACTGAACTTCTGGAGAGAGTTTGCTGCACTGAAAGTAAAGGGGCTGAATCATTTTGCACGCCCAATTTTTCAGTTTTTTATTTAACAAAGTTTGAAATATCCAATAAATTTCGTTCCACTTCATGATTGTGTCCCACTTGTCGATTCTTCACAAAAAATTACAGTTTTATATCTTTATGTTTGAAGCCTGAAATGTGGCAAAAGGTCGCAAAGTTCAAGGGGGCCGAAAACTTTTGCAATGCACTGTATATAAACAAATAAAAATAATTTTTTTTTTTTTTAATTTTAATATTTTTTTTTCTTTAATTATGCAACTGGTGGGGTGCTTGGGTCCTCTGTTGCACACCTTGTGGAAGGGCGATGCCAGACCGTCTCCATCCCACTGGGAAAGTGTTTGCAGAGTCCCACGTCCTGCCAGCATTGTCCTTCCACTGAGTGCCATGGAATGATAAGCCCGCGGATTAGAAGAAAAAAAACGGTATTGTAAAGGAGCCATTTCTGAGCCGATTCCAGCAGCTGCATTGTGTACAGAAAGGTTACAATAATAGGACGACAAAACCAAGACAAACAGCCTGTCTGGATCAGGAGATAAAAGGCAAACACCGCCAACAATACCCCAGATCTCCCCGCACCGAGCCCTGGGGGGTTGTTTTACAACGAGCACCTAAACAAGTGTTACAGAAATAAAATAGCCGCTGAGGCTCTATGGAGAACATTAGACTCCTGTAGGAGGTATGGAGGGCAGAGCTGGCGATCCGATTCGCCGCTGTTCCCGCCTACTAGTCAGTCACCTGGCTGGAATGCTCATCCCCTGCATTAAAAAAATAAATACATTTTCAGAGTCACGACTTAAAATATTTGTAGATTTGGTGATCTGACATCACTTACTGCATGCTGGCTAAAAAAAAACACTAAAAGCCAGAGAGACAGCCAGATAACCAGCATTTTTAGAAGGTCCGCCATGGCAGACTACCCACTGTACAGGTTACATAAAAAAAAAAAATAATAAAAAATAAAGCTGTACATGAAGGAGCATAATGCTGCAATGTCTGAAGGCTAAAGTTGGCCATACATTATACCAGAGTGGATAATAAAAATAAAAAAAAATACATAAAAAAAACAACAACTAAATAAAAAACAACAACAACAACAACAACAACACACACGTAATAAAAAAAATATGTAAAAAAAAAACAAATACACACATACACTTTTTTTTCTTTTTTTTTTGTGTGAAATAAATTATATATATATATATATATATATATATATATATATATATATATATATTTCCACACATAAAAAAAAAAAAAAAAAAAAAAAAGTGTACGTGTGTATTATTTTTTTTTTATTATATTATATTATATTATATATTTGGCGTGTTTTTTTTATTTCAATCGTATTTTTTTGGATTTGTATCAAATGTATTAATCAATAAAATGCTTTTGGAGGAAAAAAAAAAATCTATAAAAGATACATTTTTTTATTTAATAAATTTAGTTTATTCAGCAATAAATGGAGCTTAGTTATGTAACATGAGGCTGTGTATTCTGCAGAATTTACATTTTTTGCAAACAATGAATTCAAGCTCTGCAAGCTGAGATAACATGCGCTGCATTCACACAACTTCCCAATAACCATGAGATAAAACAAAGTTCAGGAATGTTCCTTTATTCCATTGTTTTGCAAATCTATGTACACTACAAACTGTATGATTGAATCGGTTCTGAGATCGCCGTTTTACTAACCTGACAGCTTATTCTAAATAGGAAACCTTCATCTTGTTTGCAAATATTAAAGATTCTAACTATCAGCAAGAAGTCCTTACATTTAAAGAGCACCTGTCATTTCAGATCCATCATGGCAGCGCCCGTTGGCGGGCATCCACTCACCTGCTGCCGCCACGTCCCTCACCTTGTGTCACTGCCCCATCACCAGCCGTCCCATTAAAGTGAATGGGACTGTCAGTGAGTCAACAGTCTTGAGACTGTGCTGGGAGACACAGCAAACCTTCTGCCAATGACACGTATTGATGTGCCATCCTGGAGGAGTTGGACTGCCTGGGCAACCTCTATAGGGTCCAGGTATCTCCTCATGCTACCAGTAGTGACACTGACCCCAGCCAAATGCATAACTAGTGAAAAACAGTCAGAAAAAAGATGAGTAGGGAAAAGGGAAAAAACAAACAAACAAAAAAAAAAAAATGTCAGTGGCCTCCATCTGTAAAATTATTCCAGTTTTGGAGGTCGTCTCATTGTTGCCCATCTAGTGCACTTGTTTTATTTCATCAACACCAAAAGCAGCTGAAACTGATTAACAACCCCCTTCGCTACTTAACTGACCAGATCAATATCCCAGGAATTTAATCAACTTGATGCTATCCTTTGATTAAATATCGTTCCCTTAATTTTTTTTGAGCAGTGTAATATATTATATATACACACATACATACATAACATATATATCTATATATATATATATATATATATATATATATATATATATATATATATATATATATATATATATATATATATATATATATATATATATATATATACATACATACATACACTTTCTTTTTTTTTTCTTAAATTGTCATTTTCGGTTTCAGCCAAATGCATCCTGAATTTTCAGTAACAACATTTTTTTTTTAATTTCAGTGCACCTCTACAGTATACAATATTCTTCCCCCCCCCCCCCCTCTTCTTCAATTTTCTTATTTAGTTTCCTTTAGATTTACCTTCAACTATGTAATGCAAAGGCTGACCGACTGCATACAAATTGAGAGTGTTTGGGTCTTGCCTCATAATAATAATTAATTTTAATAACAACAACAACATTATTATTATTGTATGGTTTCGGTAAATCTATAAAAATTGTACAATGTATAGTAAGCTTTGGTCATGCATAGGGATCATTACCTACAAAAACAATATGAAAGCCCCAACCACTGCTATGGCATGCTGGCAACCAACTGAACTGCAAAGCCGGGGCGGCCTGCTGTGTGGGGTGCAGACACTAGTCCCTGCTGATCCAACAATGGACACACCCAGATGCAGAGCCCCGTACACACGCACAGATTGTTGGCCGTAAATTTTCGGCCAACGTCCGATCGGCCGATTGTAGGCTTGTTAGTATGATGCTTCTGACAACCAACTGCGAATTTTTGGCCGAAAAAAATCTGGTGTGCAGGCTATAAAATTTTTGTTGGCCAACAAAGAACGGCCGATTGTTCCTCACTCAGTACAGATTTCGGCAGACAAAAATCAGATGAGCAAGACTGGGCATGCTCAGAGAAGAAAAAAACACACGGAAAGTCAACCATCACATGACATCACTTCTGAAGTTTGTTTTTGTTGGCCAACAAAAGTCCAGTGCAAGTCTAGAGCACATTTCAACCAACACAACAACACTGGACAAAAAGACGGCCGATCAGTCGGCCAACAATCAGTGCGTGTGTACGGGGCTTAAAGCAATACACGTGCCCAAAATAAGAATTTCAGATTTACATCCAATCAGTGACAAAGAAAAGAAAAGAAAGAAAAAGTAAGCGGTGCTGGGAGCGTCCACCGGGAGTGGAGGACATAGATGGTGACATCTTCGCCATGATTGTGCAACATTGTAACATCTATATATCCAGTGACAGTGATTGGCTGGTATTTTCCTCATACACAGCAAGAAAACCACCTAACACCCCCCCCCCCCCCCCCCACAAAACAGACTTCTAGACACAGCCAGGACCGGGGTTAATCCACACAGATGACAGTTAATTCCACATCCTGGTCCTTTCCGTGTACAAAACACACAGAGGAGGCGGCGAGCAGCAAGGTGTAGAGGACGGCGCAGAGAGGAACCGCCGAACCCTCCACAAGGTTCTATTATTGAATGATCCGCCCAACATTGCACACAAAGGTTTTTTTATATTTTGCACTATAAACAGATATACAAGTTTATTTTTTTTTTTTCCTTCACACACATACCTACATTACTTTTTATGAATAAAAAAAAAAAAAAAAAAAAAAAAAAATTTAGGCCAATATGTTGTATTCTGCTACATATTTTTGGTAAAAAAAAAAAAAAAAAGTGTACATTGATTAGTTTGTGCAAAAGTTATAGCGTCTACAAACTATGGAATTTATACTGGAATTTTTATTTATTATACTAGCAATGGCGGCAATCAGTGACTTAAAATAGCAGGACTGCAATATTGCAGCAGACAGTCTGACACTAACTGACATTTTGTGGGAACCAGTGACACTAATGCAGCGATCAATGCTAAAAATATACACTGTCACTGTGCTGATGACACTGGCAGGGAAGGGGTTAAAACATCAGGAGTGCTCAAAGGGTTAAGGCTGTGCCTAGCCAGTGTTTTGTGTGCTGCTTTTACTAGGGGGAAGTGATGGATTGGTTTCCCTGCTTTGCAGAGACACAGAATCCATCCCTTCCCATCTGTCAGAACAGAACTCTGCCTTGTATACAGATGCAGATCTCTGTTCTGAGTCTCTGCCCGACAAACGGCGGGTGCTGGCAGACAGAGAACCCGGCCCCTGCAGATCATCTTCTGCTGTGCATAACCACAGCAAAAGCGCCCCACTGGCGATGTGTGCGCCCCCTGCAGGCAGAAGTGCAGGATCACAAAAAATAAATATATAGATCAGGGTTCCTCAAACTATGGCCCTCCAGTTGTTGCTGAACTACACATCCCATGAGGCATTGTAAAATTCTGCCATTCACAGACATGACTAGGCATGATGGGAATTGTAGTTCCTGAACAACTGGAGGGCCATACTTTGAAGATACCTGATATAGATCATGGCTAGTGGGAGGGGCTGGCAGGGGGCTGTACATAGCTTCCTGAAATAACCACAGCACCCTGCCTTAGCGCTCATGAACCCTCAGTTCTGATGCAAGATGTGGGAGGGGTTATGCAAATATCAATATGCCTTGATGGGTGGGTGTCAGTCTGGAGGAGTGGGTGCTCCTAAGCAAGGTGTATTTGCATAGGTAACGCCCACATGTGATGCTAAGCCTCCATAATTCTTGTACTTCTTTTGGGCAACAGGCGTCCCGCGATTCTGTTTGCGTGATTTGTCAGGTGTCAATCTCGGCAAAATTGTGCCAAGTTTGGGGTTCCATTGGAAGCAACGGGAGTCGCACAGGCGTCCCGCGATTTGCCGCCATTCGGGATCCAGGACGCCAATATGTGAGCGGAGCCTAAAAGAAAAAAAAAAAAAAGGCAAAAAGAAAAAAAGTAAAAAAAATGTATAATAAACCCCAAAGTTTGAGTCTGGCTTCAGATGAACAATAAAGGAGACTCCCGGATTCCTCTGCATTCTGTGAAAGATGCAGCTATTCGATGAACACTTCTCCCAAATCACAACCGGTCTGCTGCCAAACCTCACAACCATACTGTCTACTAGTAAAGGGGTCTCCAAACATTCTAAACAAGGGTCAGTTTATAGTACTGCAGACTTTAGGCGGGCCGGACTGTGGCCATCAAGATTAGAGTCCAAGCATCAGTTAGAGTAAACCATGCCCCATCTTTGGTGTCAGAGAGAAGAATTGTGCCCCATCATTGAAGTCATTGGGCTCCATCGTTGGTCATTGGTAGAAATTGGGCCCCATCTTTGGTGTCAGAGAGAAGAATTGTGCCCCATCATTGATGTAATTGGGCCCCATTGTCGTTCATTGTTAAAAATTGTGCCCCATCATTGGCGCCACTGGGTCCCATCGACAGTCATTGGTGGAAATTGGGTCCCATCTTGGTGTCAAGAGAGAAGAATTGTGCCCCATCATTAGGGTCATTGGGCCCCATCATTGGCGTCACTGGGCCCCATCGACAGTCATTGGTGGAAATTGGGCCCCATCTTGGTGCCAGAGAGAAGAATTGTGCCTCATCATTGGTGTAATTGGGCCCCATCGTCGGCCATTGGAAAAAAAATGGGCCCCATCATTGGTGTCATTGGGCCCCATCGTCGGTCATTGGTAGAAATTGGGTCCCACCCATTGGCGCCACTGGGAGGGGAATGGGCCCCACCCATTGGTGCCACTAAGAGAGGAATAGGCCCCACCCATTGGCGCCATTAAGAGAGGAATGGGCCCCACCCATTGGCGCCACTAAGAGAGGAATGGGCCCCACCCATTGGCCCCACTAAGAGAGGAATGGGCCCCACCCATTGGTGCCACTGGGAGGGGAATGGGGTGGCACCCATTGGTGCCACCAATAGAGGAATGGGCCCCACCCATTGGCGCCACTAAGAGAGGAATGGGGTGGCACCCATTGGTGCCACTGGGAGGGGAATGGGGTGGCACCCATTGGTGCCACTAAGAGAGGAATGGGCCCCACCCATTGGCGCCACTAAGAGAGGAATGGGCCCCACCCATTGGCGCCACTGAGAGGGGAATGGGCCCCACCCATTGGTGTCTTTGGAGCGAAGGTGAGGAAGAAAGAATCCAGATATTAGATCCAAATAGATCCCACACTCAGTCAGCATTAGGCAACGTCTCTGCCTGATCTGCCGACCCACCAACATGCAGGAGGAAGGTGAATTCTGGGCGGGGCTACAAAATAACATACCATTGATGCAGAACCTTCACAATGAGCCCGCCAAGTAATCTGCTAAATCCATACACAGAAGTTGTCTGCCAAATGATATTATACTTCTGTCCATTCAGCCCAGAGAATCACGCTGCTCTGCCTGACAGGAGGCAGGTCCCGATTTCTCGCTGCTGTATTCAAGTCACGCACAAAAATCTGCTCAACCCACCCCCAGCCTGTGATTTGATAGTGAAAGGAGAAGCAGCAGACTGAGCATCTCATCTGGCACTCCATCAGCATGTTCCTTCAACTGCAGCACACCTGAATGGCTCCTTGTGCTGCTTCTCCCTCTCTTATTTTGAGCTCTGCTGTACAGGGGCTGCAAGAGGCAGATACAAGGTCCCATTCAGGAACTTACACAGCTTGTATAAAAATAAATAAAATCCATAATAAACGGCCTGGGATGGATGAATGGAATGGACTGACACTCAGCAACAGTTTCCTCTGCTTACACCTGGCAGGTAACGATCCTTCCCCATGGACACCAGTCATCAGCAACCAGATGGTGCCCTCAGGTCGCCCTCCTGGAGCAGATTCTGGAAAATCAAGCTTCTGCCCCACCCCCATGTAACAGAGTTTGCACAGACAGACGCTCTGATGTAGTAAGGGGGGGGGAGAAGCAGCAGGGAAGAGCCCTCCCCCCCCATACCCAGAGGAATGTACAGGACACCTGTAATATTTTGGGAAGAAAGCCGTCAGGTCAGAGTTCTGCACCTAAAGCCGCCTCTCCACCTTTTACCCCACAGTGAGGCAAACATCAGCCCCCCCAGCTGCTGAGGAACTACAAATTCCAGGAGGCATTGCAAGACTGATAGACACAAAACATGACTCCTAGGAGGCATGATGGGACTTTAAGTTCTGCAACACCTGGGAGAGCCGGTTTGTCCCACCCTGGAGGAACCCTTAAAACATTTTGATTGTTAAGGAATCCAAGCTAAAACCTTGGGGGGGGGGGGGGTTCAGTGGGAAGGATGCCCCCTTGCCATGGGGGAAGGATGCCCCCCCCCGTACATTGGGGGAAGGGGGGGTCAGTGGGAAGAAAGCACCCCTTCCATTGGGGGTGGTCATTACGAAGAATGCCCCTTACATTGGAGGTCAGTGGAAAGAATGCCCCCTTACATTGGTGGCCAGTGGGGGTCAGTGGGAAGAATGCTCCTTACATTGGAGGTCAGTGGGGGTCAGTGGGAAGAATGCCCCTTACATTGGAGGTCAGTGGGAAGAATGCCCCCTTACATTGGTGATCAGTGGGAAGAATGCCCCTTACATTGGTGGTCAGTGGGAAGAATGCCCCTTACATTGGTGGTCAGTGGGAAGAATGCTCCTTACATTGGTGGTCAGTGGGAAGAATGCCCCTTACATTGGTGGTCAGTGGGAAGAATGCCCCTTACATTGGTGATCAGTGGGAAGAATGCCCCTTACATTGGTGGCCAGTGGGGGTCAGTGGGAAGAATGCTCCTTACATTGGAGGTCAGTGGGGGTCAGTGGGAAGAATGCTCCTTACATTGGTGGTCAGTGGGAAGAATGCCCCTTACATTGGTGATCAGTGGGAAGAATGCCCCTTACATTGGTGGCCAGTGGGGGTCAGTGGGAAGAATGCCCCTTACATTGGTGGTCAGTGGGAAGAATGCCCCTTACATTGGAGGTCAGTGGGAAGAATGCCCCTTACATTGGTGGTCAGTGGGAAGAATGTTCCTTACATTGGAGGTCAGTGGGAAGAATGCCCCCTTACATTGGAGGTCAGTGGGAAGAATGCCCCCTTACATTGGAGGTCAGTTGGAAGAATACTCCTTACATTGGTGGTCAGTGGGAAGAATACTCCTTACATTGGTGGCCAGTGGGAAGAATGCCCCCCTACAATGGGGGGGATCAGTGGGAAGAATGCTCCGTACAGCGGTGGTCAGGAATTACTGATGGTGGCCCCAGAGCTATGAAGACATCACCAAATAATGAGAGGTTAAACACAGCTCAAGGAACTTCTAGGAACCTTCGGAGGAACTCCGAGGTTGCACTGAACTCTGGTTGACGATGGCCAACCTAGAGGGTACTTCTATGAGACCTGAAGGTATCTTGGAGGAAGTGGAGTTCTCCGGGTCTGACAAAGGAAAGGTTATCATCTTCCGGCCTCTACAATGTATCGGTTATGTGGAATCCAGAAAGCTCTTTTTATGCAGAGCAGGCAATGCTCACTGTGCTCCGGGTCCCGGGGGAAAAAAGAGATTGGCCCCAATGGACAGCCATCCACTATCTGCAGCGCATTCACCAGGCTCAGCTCAGCCAGTCAACGTGGAACAAAGCAACAGGTCCCCCCCATGCCCCCCTCCTCCGCTCCTCTGTAATTATTCTCAGACCTGCACAGCGCCTTTCTGTGACGAGGACCTGCCGGATAATTGAAACC